>NC_056739.1:385075037-385335037 GCF_019279795.1 Protopterus annectens
TAGCCCATAGAACCTCCGGATATCCCCTGTGGTGCATGTAGTACCTGTGCATTACTGCAGTGTGGCAAACTATGTAGTTAGGGTGTGTATTTGTGGGCCTGGCAAAGAGTGTCAATGTGAGTCCATTAGAGAATGTGGTTGTGTTGACAATGACATCCGTTCATGTGGACAGCCATGTGTGCTACACCTAATGTATGTCTACTATATCTCTGTTGCAGATGTCGCTCACCAACACACATATGTGTTCCTACAGCACACCAACATGTCAGCTTTGTGGCACATGGAGTAACTGCATGCACTTGTAATAGTAATGACTAGTCGGTCAGGGGTCTGACCCCTGTACTGGTAGGTGTGTGACAGATGATGCTTAGGTTTTAGTCTCCAAGCCCTTCTCTGATGTACTTTGCCTCTGTCTGTCCCTCCCACACACTCTCTGGTGGATGTGGAGGTGTACACCTGCTCAGCAGCAGCTTGTGCAATGTAAGTGGTGGTCATGATCAGGTGATGGCCTCTGCACCTATTGCAGTCCTCCTCTAGCTGATTGCATGTGGAACAGCTGTGATGATGTTCCCATAGCCTTTCACATGAAAAACACAGTACAATATCCAGGGACATCATGTTGGTGTTTGCCCATGAGAGTCGCTGTGAGTGGTACCTGGATCTGGTGTTTGGAAATGGCATCACAGATGATATCTGGATGTTCCTCAAACAACATACACAGTGGGGAAATAGCCTACAGACAGGAGGGTGATGTGCCAGACATGACTACAGCATGTAAGTGTAGCTATGCTTCATTGAGACTACTGCCTGTTTAACAAGTTGTGTGTGGTAATGGCTATTCTGCATGTTTTACAACTGACAAGACAGTGCTCTGTTCATGAGGGACACCCATCTGTAGGGCCATCTGTGGACTGGTCAGTGTGTGGAACCATTTGTTTCCTGTGTTACTCACTGAACACACATCTGAGAACAGCAGGAGCATAGTGTGAGGATTGCAGCCAGTACATGGTGATAGTGATGTGTTACTGCCATCGCATCCCTGACTGGACATATGTCACATGGAACAGTGGTATTATAGATACTGTCTGGGGTTCTAGTGACATGCCAATAATGAGACACTGTTCATAGCTGCAGTCACATGTCTTCTACACTTTGTACAGATGTCATGCAGTATATATGCATGTGTTGTGCTCCCTCTGCAAATGTATACCATCTGTTGTGTTGGTTTGATGGTCATATCTATGCATGCTGTTGTAAGTAATCCTGAATGCTGTTGACTATTACTAAGTCATATCTGTGTTTAAACTGCAACACCATAGGCTGTATGGGTTTGGAGGTCCTGGCAGAACCTCCTGTCCCACTTCAGCTGGCCATGGCACCGGGCACCAGCACATCTGGGGCCCAGCCTTGGACCTCCACCTCTGTTGGCTCTGCACCACCTTCTGGTGGTACCGCCACTGAGGATGGCACTTGTCCCCCCGGAAACAGGTCCAGATAGGAACATGTCCGCTGTCGTACTGTCCCGGACATGGTGTGTAGGGGGCTCAATAAAGGGTTTCAAGGCCAGATACACAAGCTCAAGGGCAGAGTGTCACATTTACAGGATGAGGCTGCCCCTCCTAGACAGTCCCCAGCACTGCCACCTTTGCAGCAGTTTTGGTGCAGTGGTGGCTGCCCATGGCTGGGGACCTCCATCCCACTATTTACATCTGGGGGCTCATGGGCTTGTGAATGCCGAACACCCTTTCCTATCTGAGGTGTATCCCTCCACATGTGTCATATACCGACCATGTATGCTGTGTTGTCTGTCATCCTACCCTACCTATCCTCCACAGGCATACCTACTCTCCTTCCCCCACATCCCACTCTCACCCTACCGAAACATAAGGCCAATTGATTCCTAGAACAACATTTGCCCCATACATAGCTGTCCATTTTACACACGTGTCCACTGGACACATGTAACCCTTTTAATATGCATCACAACATGCTCCTGTTGTCCTCACCCCAGTCTCTAAGCACACTGTCCTAGTATGCACATGATTCCTAAATGTTCCAGGTACATGTGATGCGGAAAACCCCATTGTACACACAACACTACCTGTCCCTCTATGGTTACCCCATTTACCTTTATCATGATGATAATGTCATACACAGCACCTTGCAAGAGCACTGTTATCACATAATGATTGGACAGGCATTGTTGTGTTAATGTAAATAACATGTTATCTTGTATGAATGACATGTCTGTCTGGGGAAGTCTTGATATTACATAGGACAACACCACTACATAATACAGGCGTCACTGGTGTTTCCCTTTTCATTCGTTTGTAATGCTTTGTTGTCACATGGTATGTTCCTGATATATGTCTATATATGTATGTACCTATATGCTGGACATAAACACTCACACATACATCTACATGATGGAATATATTTCCTATACTGTTGAATGACTGCACTGGATGATATGTTTGTGATAAGGTCCAATGTTTGTATATATGCCATGGCTTATTGGTAAATCACATTAGCTGTGTGTGCAGGGTCCTGGTTTCGAGCCTTGCAGAGGCTGTTTATTTTGTTGCAGGGCAGAACAAGGCCATTGGATACGGAGTGATTAAGGCACATTAAAACAGTTGTGAGTGGGTGTGCATGGGTTTGCGTGGTGCTAAGCAATGCTAACGTCTGGTTACAGTTTCTTACACTCAGCCTCTACATTGCTTTACCAGTGTAATACTCGCATACTGGTGGCCAAACAGGCTTACACCCGCTTGCTCCTGCACATGCAAATGCACTGCATTTGGTGTTTGCATCTGACACTCACACCCCTGGGTGGGAGTGAGGACTACGATATTGCCTTGTGATGTCTATTACATCAGAATACATGCCTACAGTATCGGGAGTGGCTGCCCATTAGATGACGGCATGCTGTTCGACTGTACGGAATCTGTGGCCTGTCCAGGGTTTGATTCATATTATTGGTGTGTTCCTCTTACAATCTGCACCCATCTGGCTAATACATGGGAACTGAGACTCTTCAATACAAACAGGTAAATGGGTTTAGGAACCCACATCCTTCAGCCGAGTCATGCTACTGCATACATAATATTCTATCATCTTTCTAAGGTTGTCAGTGGAATATGTGCTTTCTGTCCCTATCAGACCTCTCATACGATTGGGAAAAATACAAACTGAATCAGGGACACGGCATAACAACATCAGGGACACATTTAAATTATTGGTGCCATTAATCTGACACATTGACAGATTCTGAGCATATGTATTCATACACATTTTCTGTGGTAAATAATGTTTATGACTCTTACTTGTTGTTCTTATCTATTATGTGTAATTCACTACCTTTCCTCATAATGTCACTAGTTTTAGGAGGGTTTAAGTGAGACAGAGTTAGAAACTGAGTCAAAATCAGGGACGTCCCTGGAAATTGGGGACAGTTCAAGGGTATGGTCCCTATATGTTCCCCCAATGGTTTATGGCCTGTCCAGTGGATGTGCTCTTAGGGTTTGGGAGGTATGAGCGTCAGCTATGCCCATTTTGGAATATTACTTACATCCCCGGGGTGGTCCTAAGATGACTTTATCAGCCAACACCTGCACACCTAGGTCCATAATTGCATACCCATAGTTCCCCCACCTGCCACTCCTCTACAGCACTCATCCTTACTGTGAGTGCTGGTGGGGTGTAAACACACCACTGCACACTGCCCACTCTTTCCATGTCGGGACACATGTTGTACGTTGTGTCGACCCATGGGTTATCAGGCTTGCACAACGTACTGGTATGTGTACATCTACAGCCTGGTTTGATATGTCATTACCGGGACTGGCTCCAATCATTAATTTCTGGTGTCCCACAACGGACATCGATGTCTATGTTTCAAGATTAGACCTTGCAGGTCTCTCCCACTGGTGGTATCCTGCCGGTGGTCTGGGAAGCAGTGGTGTGTTTACCTTTATTGTGTGTCTGTATGTCTCACTGGCCTAGCTGGGGGGGTGGGGTTGATGCTACGTGTTACATGTTTGTTTATTGGACCCCCTCACCCCCATATGCATGACCTGTGAACATATGTTACTCGTAACTGCTGTATCATATCCTAGGTATATACATTTGTATATTTACTGTCACATATATATATATATATATTTACATTACTATATACAGATATATCTGTCTATGTCTACATACATGTATATTTATATTTTGCTGTATATATATATATATATATATATATATATATATATATATATATATATATGTAACGACATACGGGTCAATGGGTGTCTGCATATGTATATATTTATATGTGGGTATGTATGTATATTCTGTCACTGTATGTATACATTTGTACTACGGAGAGGGAGAGGCTTATCTCTATCTCGCTATGGGTAGATATACACACACATACCTCTACAAATATACTTCTACATCTGGTTATTCCGTTCCTTGACATATAGATTACACTTTGCTGCAGTGGGACTCGTAGTGGGTGTAGCTGCTCATTGGGCGACACCTCTGCCCAATGAACACATTTGCTTACATCCCTAGGGCTGTCCATATAGGCCCACATCAGCCAACACCTGCACACCTAGACCCATAAGTAGCTACCCATAGTTCACCCACCCTCGCCTCCTCGACAGCACCCATCCTTACTCTGGGTTCTGGTCTGTTCTGGACACACCACTGCACGCTGCCCACTCTCCACTTCATGGGACCCATTTCATACAATTGTCTCAGCCCATGGGTCATCAGGGTTCCCCACCCTTGTATTCCGAGTCTGTATACACCATGGCCAAAATGGCTGGTCTATCACCTTCTTTTGGTTTGGGCAATTTTTGGGGTGTCCCACAAGGGATGCTCCAGTCTGTGTTCCAAGATTAGACTTCATGGGTGCACTGAGTACCCCCCGGTTGTATCCTGCCTGTGGTCTGGGGAGCAGTGGACTCTTTACATTGTTTGCGTGTATGTTTCCTGTGTCCGGCTGGGGGGGTGATGGAAGGGCATGCTACGTGTTTCATGTTTCTTGCTTGGTCTCCTCACTTCCATTGGCATAGCCTGTGAACATATGTCATTCTTGTGTGCTGTTTCCATTCATAGATGTATATCTGTGTATATCTACGCACACACACACACACACACACATATATAGATATATATATATATATATATATATATATATATATATATATATATTTATATTTATATTTATATATATATATATATATATATATATATATATATATATATATATATATATATATATATATATATATATATATATATATATATATATATATATATATATATATATATATATATATTTATAGATATATATATATATATATATATATATATATATATATATATATATATATATATATATGTGTGTGTGTGTGTGGGTGTGTGTGGGTGTCTGTAAATTAATACATACCCCGCGCAAACGCACTTACACATGCGTACTGGTGTTTACATATGCTTGACCTGCTTACTAGTGCCTTATTCATTATGACAGTGGCACTTCACTCCATTTACCTTTTCATTGATATTTTGTGGATTATACAGTGGACAGATGTCGCAATATATTCATGTACGGATTACCGATGGTAATTGGTATGTGATACAATGAGATTCGTATGGGAATGTCTGTTCGTTAGGGGGGTTGCTTTAACCAATGCACTATTGCTGTGCTGCTTCATTTGCATATATTCCCGTACACCCATGGCCCCTGGTTCCCCAAACACACACCCTAACACTTCACTAACACTACAGTCATCCATTCTCCAGTTGGATTTGCGGTGTATCCACACCAGTACACATTGGCCATTCCCTACCCCTGTAGACCCATCCCATCGGTTGACTCACTACACGTATCCTCAGGAATCCCTAACGTTTAGTCCACAAACATTGGTGACATGAGTGACCAATAGGACACTAATCACAATATTTTCGTTATCCCACATGGGACACACTTGTCTTTATGTCAAGATTAGACTCTTACTTCCTTGCATACTTACTCCCATTAACATGACACTACATTGAATTAATTAGTCTGACTGTATGGTAACATAACACGTTACATATGAGAACTAATTATGTACGTGTTCACCGTGATTCTTCTACAAATAGACCGGTTTAGTATTTGGCGTTGCCACTGCAAGCAGATCACAGGGATAAGTCCCTGTGTGATACAGTCCTCACATTTGATTTATTCAGCACAGCACTGACTTCGGACATTGTACACACTTCTGCATTTTAGCTATTTCGTCCCTTCCCTCTTATGCACTACCTATTATTCTATCTACTGTCGAGGTTTGTAAGGGCACATTCATGTGTTTATGTCTGCAAATGGAATGGATATGTTACAGGGAATGTACTTTTACATATAGATGTATGCATGTGTGTATACATACATACTTTTAACTAACTCGCTGGCCTCCACGGGGCGGTCCAATTAGAACCAGGCCATCCAACCATGACACGCCTGGATCCATAATCACATACCCATTATTCCTCGACCCCACCCGAGTTAGACATACATGCAATCCATCCATTATCCAGTTGGGTTCACAGCCGTGACACACCTACACACATTGCCCTACCCCCAGCATTAGGGGCACTACACGTATGTTGTCCCAACACATGTATTATCATGCTCTCCCACCATTTAGTCCTTGAACATACCTACCCTTGTTTGAGTAATGCACGAAGATCCAAATATGCTATCAATTTTTGGTAGTCCCACTGGGCGCTACCCTCTGATTGCTTGTAAAATAGACTTAGCAGATCAACAGTGTTACTCCCACTGGTAAAACCCTGCCTGTGGTGTGAGTAGCAGTGCTTTGCTCACTCCTGGCCAGCTTGATTTGACATACGCAGACAGCACTATATAATACTATAGTTGCTGTTGATTCCCTTCTCATTCTTTTTCTATGCTTTATTGTTATGATGTTCATTCTTCATATATATATATATATATATATATATATGTATATTACATCTGTACATACTTATGTACATTTCCTATGCTGGACACTACTTACACCTGCGCGGGCACACTCAGATTTGCATACTGTATATTATATATGTTTACTGCAGCTTATTTGTGCTTACTTATGCCTTATTCATTATGACAGTGCCACTTTAATTGAATGGATTTGGTTAAAAGTCCCATGCGATGCTCAAGTTCAATTTTACATGTTATTATGTCGGTTTTACAGCAGAATGACATTCATTTCACATGGAAAATGATATGTGCTATAGTTGAACTTGAACCGTGAATGCCTGTTCGTTAGGCAGATGCTCTAACCACTACACTATTGGTGTGCTGCTTCATTTGCATGTATACCCATAGTTCATAGTTACCCGAACACACGCCTCAACACTTCACTAACACAGCAGTCATCCATTCTCCAGTTGGAAAAACCACACCACTACACATGCACCACTCCCTACTGCTCTAGACCCATCCTGCATGTTTACTTACAGACGTCCCAAGCTTAGAGTCCTGGAACATATGTTCATATAATGGTCAGGGTGCTCAAATAGTCTTCCAGTTTTCAGTTCGTCTGACTGGGGACTGAGACTGTCCTGTACCTGTTTGAAAGTCAGACTTAGCACATGGAGAAAGTCCCACTGTTAGCATCCTACCTGTGGTTGGAGATGCAGGGGATTTGCTCACCTCTGGCCAGCTTGATATGACAGAACTAAATAATGCAGGGTTTCCGCTGCTATTTTCCTTCGCATTAGTTATGAATGCTTTATTGTGACAATGTTCGTTCTTTACAGATATATAGATATATATATATATATATATATATATATATATCTACATTTGCATTCATATACATCTACATAATTATTTACTTTGATCACACTGTTGACTGACTGTGCTGTCTGCTTTGTTTGTGATAACATCAGAGTTAAGTATAACTGCCATGGCTTAGTGGTAAATCACATTGGTTGTGGTGTGTAGGGTCCTGGTGTCGAGCCTTGCCGAGGTGGTTTATTGTGTTAGTGGGCAGAACAAGGGCTATTGGACAAAGGGTGGGTGCAACACTTTTCAGCAGCGGTTTTCCGTTTCACCATATTTAACCGCCACTTCCCGTCACACAAACACCTTCTCCATTTTTACTGTGATACGTCACCCCAGTTCACATTTCAATGGTATTATATCATTCATTATACAGCATAAAATGTCAGAATATGCCCGTATACAGATTTTGCTTCGTAAATGGAGTGTGCTGCAATTGAACTGGCAACGTCTGCTTGTTAGGCGGATGCACTAACCACTACACTATTGCTGTGCTGCTTCATTTGCATGTATACCCATGGTTCATAGTTACCCGAACACATGCCGCAACACTTCACTAACACAGCAGTCATCCATTCTCCAGATGGAAAAACACCACACCACTACACATGTGCCACACCCTACTGCTCTAGACACGTCCCGTATGACATATAATGGTCAGGGTGTTCAAATAGTTTTCTGGTTTTCGGCTCGTCCGACTGGAGACTGGGACTGCCCTGGACCTGTTTGAAAGTCAGACTTAGCACGTGGACAAAGATAGTCCCACTGTTAGCATCCTACCTGTGGTTGGAGACGCAGGAGGTTTGCTCACCTCTGGCCAGCTTGATATAACAGCACTAAATAATACAGGGGTTCCGTTGCTGTTTTCCTTCGCATTCATTATGAATTTTATATATATATATATATATATATATATATATATATATATATATATATATATATATATATATATATCTGTCTGTACATACACATGCATATACACCTACATGCTTATTTACATTTCCCATACTGTTGAATGACCGCCACTTACTGCTGCGCATACCCACTTACGTCTGCTTGAAAGTGCCTTAATCACCATATATCTGACTGCTATTATTCTGGGCATCATATAAAATTAGCAGCCCTTGCATGGCTTGGACCCAGGAATAGAAACACCATAGTCACTGGTTTGACCACTAAACCATCCGTGATACATTCTGCATGGATGGTAGTTAGGATATATGACTTTACTACAGGCATTCCACACTACTGGCAACAAATGTGACAGTCGATTGGTGTACATATTTATAGTAGATATTAATGTTCATATGTTTCTGAGAGACATATGTATACATTTGCAAGTATACATATTTATGAATAGTACACATACTTGACAACTACTTATATGCATGTATGTGTGATGTGTAGCTATGCGAATATAAGTATGTACATTTATAGATATATAACTACATATCTGGGGTTATACATGGCCATGTATATGAACACCTGCATCCGGAGGGGGTTGTGTGCATCATTACGACGTGGAACTTGGACAGGGTATACAATTTGTGGATGTACTATTTGGAAGATGGCTATGGGGAAGCTTCTTGGGAACATGTGAAAGGTATATATTCCCGATAATGCATGTGTATCACGGTCAGGTGTTTAATCCCGGGTCGTTGGTTCTGCAGGACCGGGTGTAGGCTGAGCAGGGTTGTGGACAAGTACTGCTAATCTGACTTGTGTCCGGATGTCAACGGGGGTGGACATCGTGTTGTGCCACCAAGTCTAATCTTGAGAACAGACACTTATCCCATGAGGGATGTCCAAAAATTGTGGATGCCGATGAACCCTGTTCTTTTGGCTGTATGAAAATGAGGGAGGGTTATGCATGCACGGGATACCTAGGTTTGCAGTCCTGAGACTGCTTAGGGTGAGACTGCCTACTAGATGTGGGTAGTTGGCACTATGTGCACATATGGCTGGCCCAAGCTAGCAACCTGAGTATGGGTGGTTTTGGTGGACGTTCAGCAAGGGGGAGGTGGTGTGCTGTGGCGGGAACGATGGGTATTAACTTATGTATCCAGGTGTGTAGGGGTTGGATGGCTCAGTTCAGGCCAAACCATTTTGTGGTGTGAGACGGTACCGTTTCTGTACATGTATATCGTACATTTTAATGTTCATATGTTTGTGGGATTGTGTTCTGCAATATGACCTGACAGGGTGTATTGAGGATGTGAATGTATGTTCTTTAGTTTCCTTTTGGATTCTCCCACTGCACCCTCGTACACCTCTAGTTCACCTATTGTACATTTGACCTAGTCTCCCCTTGGTGGATTATTACATTACCCATCACCCCCCCCCAAATCCACATACACACCATCCATCCCTTCTCTGGTTGTTAGCCTATGGCACAGACAGCAGTACACATTGCCTACTCTACATATCTCTGGTACCAATATGGTTTTGAGGCCAACCCTAGCATATTTGGTCTTCCACTTGCTGTACTTCATGCACATAGGTACACGCAAATACTTATCTTTCATGACATGGTAGGTTGACCCAGGTTATACCCATTCATTTTTGGGCCATCCAGACAAGGACGTCTCGGACCGTGAATGGGCAGATATTAAGCGAATGCTCTAACCATTGGGCTAGGCTTAGCAAAGGGCACTGGCATGCAAACATGCTGCGTTTTGTTTCCACTCGGTATAAAAGTCAACACTACAATGAAATACGGACACGGGGTTTTAAATGTCATTGATCAAGGGACGGGGGCTCAACATTCAGCTACGTGCTTGTGTGTTTACTCCTGTGATTTTATTTTGGTGTTCGCAGAACTCTCTTGTATGCTTGGCATACATTTCAGTATCCACAGACACTGACATGAGTGATTACTATTAGAGGCAGGCTGTACTAGTCAGCATTTTAGGTTGCGCAACTGTAGCCGACATGTTCAAGCCTCCGTGCAGTGCTTAAACATGCCCCTTGCACTCGCACATGTTTCCTGTGCACGTGGATGGTGCGGCAGCGCACCTTCATTAATATGCATTTGGTGCTGCTGCGCCATCTCTACGCCACACGCTCAGCGCAAGGCTAACACCGTCCTTGCGCCGAGCTTCATGAATCCCGGGGATTATCTAATAAACTGTGCAGAAGAAAGAGGTGTTAACCCTTTAATAACCTTTGATGTCAGTGGCAGCTGGTGACTTTAAATCAAAGGGAGTGGCTGCAGGAGACAGCTGAATGGATGGGGCCAATGGAAAGGGGTGTGATCAACTAGAAAGGGGCGGAGCTTTGTTCAAAACCACAAAAAACTGGGACTTTAATTAAATACGCTGCCCTGGGTGCCAAACCATCATTATGAAAGTCCAATCAAAACAAAATGAAGTGGAGAAGAAAAAAATATTTCAATGAATTGGCTACATGTCAACTTACTTAGTATATAAATGGAAACAAAAAGGTTGTGAGGCATGTAGAAAGAAATTACTTTTTAAATACATCACTGGAATGCCAGTTGAAATCTAGCATAAAAAACAAGCAGCACTCAACTCAAACCACTTCTCATTGCACTGCAGTTCTTATTATAATTTATATTCAGCTTTATAAAAGTAACAAGTAACATGCTGAAAGTAGCAATCTCTGTTATACCGATTACCCCCACTTGTAAAAATGTTCTTATCCAAAAAAAAACTGCTGCCTGACAACAACTATCTACTTGTTTCATGGGGAATACATGATCAAAGTAAAAAATGAACAGCAAACAACAAACAAGCTCAAGATAAATTGCTTAAAGGATTACTGCACAGGTTATGGACCACACATGATAGATTGGCATTCTGTTTAGTTTATGGGTAAAGCCTGCAAAGATGACTGCAAGTCTCCAACAAATGTAATGAGCTTCTGAAAATACTGTAATCCTGTCCTTTATTACAAATACTGCCATATGCATTTCAATACCTAAGGCTTATGCATTATCTAGTATGTAAATATACTCTGCATGGCAACAACAAAAAGGCTTTCAATGTTGATAATTCTTTAACAGTATGCTTATTAAAGCTTGCTTGCATCTTACAGTCTCAGACAAGCTTACCTGATGGTCATTAAAGCATTACTACTTAAACACAGAACAACAGGCACTGCAACAACTTGCATTTTCTGAATAATAAGCACAAGTCAACAGTATAAAAATATGACAGAAAACCAGAACATTCTGCAAAATCAAGGACAGATGAAAAGCCACTGTAGTACTTGTGTCCAACTTGGATGTGGGGATACTTTGCACATTTACACTGCATAACTGCTCCTTGCCTTACTTGGACACATCCAGAGTCACTACATGGGGGAGTGGGGTACAACAAGTATGTCGCAATTTGAAATGTCTCTGGCTGACGGTGATGGCCCTGACACATTTGTCATACCTCTCGACCCCAGAGCAAGAAATCTGGAAAAAGCCATAAACAGAAGTGAGACAAAGGCCCAAAAATAAGGACAATTTTTTAAATAGTGCTCTTATAAACTTAGAAAGATAATAGAATAGTAGGTCTTGCATTAGTATGACTTTTCTTAATGGTATGAAATCTGAAACTCAAATGTCTGTCATTATTTTCTAACTTCAATCTTTAATGATTTGCTACTACTTTGCCAGAAAACCACAATTTTATGAAAAATGGACCAAAAATATGATGCAGAAATATAAAATAGCCACACAATACAGTTAGCAACCTGTCAAATAAGAGACACTTTTTTAATATTAGTACTGTTAAGTTGAGCAGCTGACAAAATAAGAGAATCTACATGCATTTCTAAAATAAAAGTAATCCGTAACTTTGATTATTACAATTATTTAATTAATTGTAAACCCTCCATTTGTCTTCCAGAATTACCATTTTGCCGAGGGATTATTGGGGGAGAGCAACATTTTGAGCCAAAATTGGGGACAGTTGAGAGGTTTGGATATACCTAATTCTATAAAGTGATTTATTTGTACATACCTCTCAACCTCTTAATGCAGGAAATCTGGACAAGGCCAAATATATTGGGGGAACAAACAAACAGTACTAAAATTGCTCTTGTATAAACTTAGACAGTTGATAGAATAACAGGTCTTGCTATAGCATGCATTTTTCTGAAGGGTATGAAGTCTGAAACTCAATGTCTGTTATTATTAAGTGACTTCATTCCTAAATGATTTGCCAGAAAACCACAAATTTTATGACGGACAATCCAAAAATAAGTAGCAAAAATCTATTAATTCTGCGAAAATCTAGACAGTTGAGAGGAATAGGTCAGCCGGGAGAATTGTGTGGCAGAAATCCTACATGACAGACTTAACTCCCTAGGTGTGGACAATAAGGACTCCCCCCCCAAAAAAAAATGAAGAGCTAAGAGAAGTGATTGCTTTAATCTGGCTTCATCACTTTCAGTAGCATTCAGACTCAATCAGTGAAAATATTCAGTAACAAAAAAAGTTTGTGGTTGTAGACAATTGATTTAACTGGTTCCTAATCGAACACATCCAACCAAGAACTGGGGAGGGAGGTGTACCTGAGCTGATCAGATAATCAATAGGCACCTTCCTGATTGTATTAAATTATATTCCTTGTATAATACAGTACAGTTGTTAGAGGGCATTTTAAATTAGTTTTGAACATTTTTCCAATAAACAATGAAACAAAATGCATGCACCAATAATGACAAAACTGCCCAGTTCAGAAAATTTCCATCATAAAAGTCTACTCATACTTCTACAGTCCACCAGTATCAGTAAATATGCACAATCTCTGCAAAAGTAAAAGTCATTTAATGAATTCCATATTAAAGAGATTTGTAACTAATGAAGAGGTTGCTGCTAACAAACCACTTGATATTTCATTATTTCATCTACAAATAAAGTGCCTGTTGCCCTTGAGGAATAAATTGCCTATGTTACATTAATAAAATGATAAGCTAGTAATATTACAATAGGGAATGGATGGCAAACTGATAACAGGTTCATAGTTACTAGCTATCTCCATGAAAGAGGACATTCGCAGGACTGCAGCATCCACCCCCTTTAAAAGTACAACACTGTACAGTATCAGCAATGCATCTAAATACTGGAGAGTAGAACCCACAGCCTTCTGCATCAAAAGCAAGTATTCAGCATGTTTTGCTATTAACAATGCAAGCCAACTCGGTATAAGCAGCACTCGACTTCTCTTCCCCTGAAGCTCTCAGCTCCTTGTAAAATCCTCTCAACACTCAACTGTATCTCCCAACTTTGCAGCACAAGAAATCTGGAAAAAGCCAACATTTATTGAGGGGGAAAAAGCCCAAAAAACAGGGACACATTTTAAACATTGCTTGTATAATCTTGGAAAGTTGCTAGAATAAAATGATATGTTACTACCATGCATTTCACTGCCAAGTTTTGAGCTCAGGACCCTGTGCTTTACAGTCAGAGCAACATACCACTATGCCATATAAACTGTTTCTTGAAAGGCAGGAATACTGAAACTTAAATGGCTATCATTTAGTGAATTCAGTTCTCACCATTTCTCTCAATCTCTTAGCACAAAACACCTGGACAAATCCAGTAATGGGGGAATACAGCCCCCAAACATATTCAATGAATTCAGTTCTCACCATAGCTCTCAACCTCTTAGCACAAAAAACCTGGACAAAGCCAATAATGAGGGAATACACCGCCCAAAACAGGGACAATTTTCAAATATTGATCTTATAAACTTAGAAAATTGCTAGAATAAAAGGTTTTGTGTTACCATATATTTTCTGAAGAATGTTGTTGTGTCTGTCGGCTTTTCCTGGTTAGGGGTCGCCACAGTGGAACTCCGGTCCGCTAATGATTGGTAGTTGATTTTTACGTGCCGAGTTACCAGCCTTGACGCACAACCTTCAACGAAGGTATGCCCATTCATGCATGTCTCCACGCAGAAGACGCTCTAGCTGAGAATTGAACCAGACAGCGTCTTACTGTGAGGTGATAACGCTACCGCAGCACCACCGAAGAATATGAAGTCAAATTCAAATGCCTGTCATTATTTAGTGAATTCAGTTCTTCACTGATTACAAAACTCCAGTAAACTACAGCTTTTATGAGGAACAGAACAAAAATATGAGGCAAACATTGCGCACACACACACACACACACACACACACACACACACACACACACACACACACACACACACACACACACACACATACCTTCTGAAGTAGACCTCTATTCCAGTGTTCTAATTCCCTTCCCTTAGCGAGAGCACACCTACAGCTTCTGAAGTTGACCAGTATAATTCCCGTGTTCTGATTCCCTTAGGGAGATCACACATACAGCTTCTCAAGTAGACCAGGCAGTACCTGTATAATTCCTGCAAGCAGCAGTACCACCAGTCAGCACCAACGGTATCTTTCCTTGCAGATGAACCCTATTGCCTTAGCGAGAGTGGTATAATTCCCATGCAAGCAGCGCCAGTATCTTTCCTTGCTGCTGAAGTTGATGTTTAGTTTTCTATCTGCTAAAAAAACATTTTTATATTAATACTAACATTAAAACCAGATGGCAAGTTAGCTGCTAAAGGGCTTGCTACTCAGCTTCCCATTTTCTACCTGGTTATTAAAAATACCACCTCTTAAATCTTCCTTTACACATCCAAAATAACAAACCCGAACTTCTTATATGCTATACATTTAACTGTATGTTTGCACAAGTCATTGTTTTCATTTTTAATTTTTATAGCATATATATACTCTCTTATTCTCTTACTTTAACTTTTTATAGTGGCCCCCACTTTCACTAACCTAGTCTTAGGTTAGTGGGAGAATGAGATTTCAACTAATTTCTAATTAACTAATTTAACTAATTTCAGATATTTGGATGGTTGTATTTTAGTTCATTGTATAAATTAGATGTGTTTATTGTTTAACTCATTTTCTGATGAAGTCTACAGATGAATAGAGAATAATAAAAAGTTTCACTACATTAAAATATCTTTCCGTGGAATCTCTCTCCTTCCTCATCCAGTGTTTATACTTGTTTATTAAGCAGGTTTAATGAACTATACAGGCTAATTGCTAACTATATATCTAGACCTGCATTGTACCCACATATCTTATCTTATATTGTATGTTTCTCTATCTATATGTATATATAAAATAATCAAGACGTTTATGTCTTATAGATATGTATAAATTATAGTTGTTTGTAGAAAAAAACACAAATACAATTTATATATTGTGATGGAAACAGATTTAAAGAACATAAATATCCTGATTTAAGAACTGGCTGTAGGATTCAACACTAAGCAGTGCCATGTAAGAATTATGTGTCTGTATCACATGTGGTAAAACTAGGGTTGCCATCTTTTCAAATGCCCAAAGTGGGACATTTTTTGTAGAAATGTGAGATTTTGCAGGACAAAACATACCCATGGCCAGTGCAAAGGACAGAACTTCACTTTTTTGCCATACTAAAAGCTTATTTTTGTAGCATTTGAGTTGCTTATGCTATTTCATATAATATTTATGTGTTCCAGATACAAGATAACTGTTTTATGCAACTGTTAAAAAAAAACTTAAGAAATATATTTTGTCTTAAAATCTCAGGACATTTGCCATTTTTTAGGTTTTTTCGCAGGACACAACTGCCGAAAGTGGGACTGTCCCTTGCAAATAGGGACAGGTGATAACCCTAGGTAAAACAGGGAGATTCATATAACAGAATCATACCGATGTTATGCTGTGGACAATACATGGTCCAGTCACGTCAGTGATTGATCAGCTCTATACACAGAGATATACTATCTGTGAAAAGCGAAATAAGTGAATAACCTATATTAACAGGTACATTTCCTATAGATGCCTGCCAGTGCTACACTTGAATTGTATCTTTGTGACCAAGCTGGACAGATTGATGTAGTTGTATGCAGTTAAGCATGGTGTTGCCACTACTCCATACTCATGTCAGAGTGGGTTTCATGGATAAGTTTGCATCCATGAAATGACTTGCACCTCACAGTCATGACAAACATTAAAGTAAGAGATCTGTGTCTGTCGATGATCCCACTAGCAGAAGCCCTTCTACATCATGGTGTGTGGGGTAGAGTAGTGTGTGTGTGTGTGTGTGGGTGTGTGTGTGTGTGTGTGTGTGTGTGTGTGTGTGTGTGTGTGTGTGTGTGTGTGTGTGTGTATGGGGTTGTTCCAGAATTACTGTTCTAAATTCTCTGAGACAGCTATTTATGTTTAATGCTTTAAGTGCTATGTACAAGGATTGTATGCTGCTAATGTTGGTTAACAGTGCTATTCTAAGCACAACATAAGTATTTTTGGATCATCTGGATCACTGTAGACTATCTTCATACAGGTAATCCATAGTCAGTGTTGTAAGTGTTTGAATTCCCTTCCGTGTCTATACTGTGATTCACAAATGTGAATTGTGGGCTGCAGCTCTCCCTCCAAATTGTATACTTAGTCTGTATCTGGCCTGTTCCAGGTATACAGTAGTGTATGCAGTGCAAGCAGCTATTCAAATATGTTATTGTAGTATTCATGAATTGTGCTGGGCTCTGGTCTGTGGTTTCTCCATGTGTCAGTCCAACACTATTCTGTACATGGTTTATAAAGGTCATTTTTTCATTTTTGAACACTAAAATAAATTTGTACAAAAACTTTCTGTTAAAAGAAATCCATATAAAAAGAACTCACTTCTGTACATTATTGCTCAGTTTCAGCACACAGATTTCCATAAAAAAGGGCTGTAGATGGATGTTAAAGTGGAGCTCTGGTCAGTAATTATTTGTTTTTGCTAGAAATGGTACTGTAGGATAAGACTACTATCTCATCATTTATTAAAATTTCAGCTTACATTCAGAGTGCTGCAACATTCTTACCATCTTCAAGGACTGAGTCACTGAAGAGACTCCTCAGGTACTCCTTATAGCCTCTTTGGGGGCACTATTAGTTTGGATAAATAGCAAGATTTGCCTCAGAAATTGATTCCTCCATACTGGGCTATGTTGGTTCAGAAACCACATCTTCAGACAATGGAGAACCCAAATGCTCTGCCACTCATATTTAGGAAAGCTGTGGTTGTCTACCCTCTTAGGGTATGCCCTGAGTTATTCACCCCTCTGTGGGGTTGCATCTGGTCATTGCTCTTTCTGAAAGTGAGAGAATATGATCCTCCATCTTTCTTGTTTTTTGTCTCTTGCCATCCATGTTTGTTTTTTGTTATGGTAGGGGTTATCTGGGTCACCATTAAAACTCAGTCTTAGAGTTGGTGATGTATGTCTTGGTGGCTGAGCACTTTATGTCCAACTTTGTGTGTCATCTCCATATGATACTACCTACAGCACTTGTCATTTCCATGTGGTATCACTAGCATGTGTCATCTCCACATGGTACCACTGTAAGACATCAGCCATATAAATCAGAAGCTCTGCTTTTGAGAAAACATGGTTTGGTTTGCATTTGACAGTCATCTAATCTTGTGCTAAAATATATTATCTAACAGAGATAGTATATTTAATATCTTGTATACATGCTCTAATAAGCTGTATTGTATTATTCTATGAATATCAGGTTTCAGTTGGTACAGTCTTAGGTAGAAGTTCTGATTTATTAGCAAATTTGCTGGCAATGACTTAGTAGCCACATGCACTATTTCAGTTTGCTAAGAGAAAGTCATAATTTTTGACAGGGGCTATTAGCTGACTGCTTTCTTAAATTTTTGGATGAAACTTTCATCCCTCTCCTTTGTACCAAGTTGATAAGGGGATGCAAAGTGCTTTATACTATTTAACTCTATAAAGACTTTAAACTTTCCAAATGTAAATTGTATCCCATTTCCATTCAAAGTGCTTTGGAAGGTCACCATTTGCAAATATTGCTTGTAGTCAGCTCCTCTGTACCATCATTTTATGGCAAATGTCATAGATCTGTGACGAAACTGACTAATGCGTGATTTCTCTTTGGGTAAAGTTTTTTTGTCACTGGTGGGTATTGACTATAATCACACAGAACACATTTAGTGAATACATAGGTCTGACCTCTCATGCTTTCTCATAAAGAGTTCTTAACGGTCTATCAACATTATTTTAACCCTCAGCCTTTCTCCAGTTAGTCTCAGCCCCAGTACCTATGTGTCATTGACAATGTTCCCACTAAGTTGAGTGACAACCCAATCATTATCATGGCAGGCATGAAGGTTGCTTTACTTTTGCTATTGACAGATCAGCAGACTTCCTGCAGCATGTTGTCTACTAAATTATTTCCCAGAATCATTCCACAGGGTGCCCCGGCTGGCAGCAAAAGAGCCCACAGGATGGGTCCAGTATTGCCTCTGATCCTTACCTTTGACTTTACACCCTGTTGAATGCCTTGGCATGCTGCTACTGCTACTATTCCTTCCAATCTATTTGAGGGTCTAGAGCAAATCCTTATTAACAGAGAGACCTGCATGCTTCTGTTGATCCCCAGCTCTGATAGCAGGTGGCTGGTGTGAGCACACCCCTCACTACTGGGGTCTAATATGTCCTGCCTGTGCACATGTATACTGCCACAGGTTTAGTACTGAAAACTGCCATCACTGGCTTAGTAGTGCCAAGCCCACACCCACAGTCCTAGCCATTTGGTATTGTAAAAGTCTCCACTTGCAAGATGGCAATCAGCTGACAGGAATCACCTCTTCTTCCTTCCAAGACAAGTGAGCAAGTATTGTCTTGCTGATGTCTATCCAGTATGCCCATCTGTTTCACTGGCCAAAGTGCTGCTCAATTTTAGGTTGTATGGTTTACAGGCAGGGTTTTTCCCCTCTATGCTGCAGGCCAAGCATAACAGTCAGCATTACCATGATACTGTGCCCCACTGTATTGAGTGTCATAGGATTAGAACCACACCTGTTACAGGCAACATGTTTCTGGGCTCAGAAACAATTAACAAAGACTTGCAATTTGTAGGTCATTTCTTACAAATATTGCCTAGCTTCCATCCCAGATCAAGCTATGAACTTTTCTATGTACATGGGCATAACTGCATTCAACTTTCATCATTTTTTTTTGAACAAATGTGATGCACAGTCCAGAAACATATGCAATGAAATGGTGCCTATACTAAAGGACAACACTTTATATGCCAATATAACAGGCATGAAAACATTAAACTGTGTTAGCACCTTTTCTGATATTAATATGTACATGGTCATGTAGAAGGCTATATTGGTACATCTTGTAGCAATTCACTCAGTGAAGGTAGAGTCACTGAGATGTTTGGAAGAATCTTGTGGTGAGAATATACTGATTTTAGGTTCAGTCTGATGCTTGTGATTTCTTATCTGTATAAAGACCATCTTTATCAAAACATATTCACAACAAGAAGTTGTGTTTGCTTGCAGCCCATTCTCCTTTACCCACACAGGGCTATTTGTTAATAATTCAAGTCTTTTTTTGGAGTTTATACCTTCCACCAGGATATCTAGGTAACAATGCATATTCAGTCTTCTCTGCAGCACCTGGCTCTTAACATTCTGTGAAATGGTTGGCAGTGATACCTATCCAAAAACAATTCTGTTGTATTAAAAAAAAAAGCTTGTACATGTTCAAGAGTCAGTTTTCCTGCATAACTTTTCAGTCTTCATCAGTGTATACAGTTTTGCTAAATTATTTTTTTCATAAACCTCTTCTCCTAGTTAAGTGTGCAAAAATGTCTTTACTTACTAACAACAAATACTTCACAGTGTGTAACACTTGGCTGATAGTAACCTTGAAATCCCTACATGTATGAACATTTCATAGCTTTCATTTCTTTAGTCATCATACTGAGGTATGGTGCATTCACTCCATCCCACTCGCATCGTATTTCCATCTCTTACTAACCTTTAACTCCAGGTCCCCTTTAGGTCTTCGTGCACATAGTACTGGGTAAGTTTTGAGGAATATCTGACCCTCATTCTGCTCCATCTCAGTCTGTCTTCATACTTGTGTTTCAGTGTATCAGTTTCCTTGGCAAAAACCTGTTGATTCTGCTAACAACTAACAGCTTCCCTGCTTGGGTTGATTGCTTTGATTTGGCAGGAAATTCAGTTTCTCAAAAGAATACAAATTTAGTTCAAGTTTCAATATTCACATCTGTACACTTACAGCTGGAGTTTGCAAAAATGAAAGTGGAGTTGTGGTGACAGTGACAGCTACAAGCACCAAGTCCATCACAAGACTGACCCCCGTCATTTTAAGAAGCCAAAAGTGGGAGTAAAACTGCAGCTCTGTGACAGGAAGTGGTGAAGAAAATTAACTACAGTAACAATGACTATCATGGCTCCCATATCCAAAACTAACACTGTCCAAAAACTAGCACAATCCACACACAGCATATAAGGCAAGTCCCCAGGATTCACTGTGAAAATCATATAATGCTTTCATGGTACAGCCTGAGAGGTCTCTATGTTGTATAATGTGGTCTGAACTATATGCCATGGAGAACAAACAATAGGTCTGCAGATGGCGTTCTACAATATAGAATGTCCAAGGCAGCAATGCTGTTGAATGTGGTAAATGCTGGTAGAGGGAGAGGCAAGGCAATGATACAGAATGCCATTGACATACAGCTATAATTGGCAAGATGGTGTATGACACAAGAATGGACAGCCAGCCCTGGCTGTGCCCTGCTATAACTGGAAGAGGGTGGCTGTGGGGGAATCTTGACTACATGTCCAAAATGTTGGTGGTAGGAGAAGCAGGAATCATGCATATAGCAAGGCATATTTTGGACAATAAATTATGCAGGGCAGGCATGTTGACAACATACAGGAGTGGGGGGGGGGTGAGAGGTTGTATTATAATGACTGCATGAACTTGCTGTGAGTGATGATATACCCAAATTTGTCTACAGCATAATCTCTCTCTCCTCCCTTCAGCTTCCTTACACCTCGAGTGCAAACAGGGCAACGTACTATCTTGTTGAGTTCAGCTCACTAGTGATGAACTCTCCCAATTACAGTCTACAACAGGAAATCACTGCTGGTGCTGCTTTTTAGTGTACACAAGCAGTATTGTTTTGTTTTAGCATGACTATGCATGTGGTATATATAAATACTTTAGTTTAGGAATGCGGGGGGGGGGGTTGACGTATTGCAAAAAAGCTTACAATTAATTTTTTCACCAAGTTAAATTGCTAACCAGTTATCCTCAGCTAGTTGGTTCCATGCCCAGCTGTAACTTGATAAATCACAGGAGAAAGTGCTCATGCAGATTAAATGTTATTAACAGAAGGGACACAATAGATGTTGATAATGAATGCCTATAACATTACAGCAAGATGCACATGCCAGAGGACCTTTGTATTTGGACAGTGGGGTTATGTACTGGCAGTGGACACAGTGTACATTAGTGTCCACTGGATGCTGCTGTATCCCATCATGTAATACAGTCCAGTACTGACATGTACCCTGTCACCAATAAGACTTCACTTAAGTTTAAAAGCTTACAACATTGTGGCTACCCTTAGGGCTGGCATTCAAGACAGGCCTTCTGCAGGGCACTCCTGACTGTCAAGAGTGAGGCAGAGGCTCCTTTGATTGTTATTAACTCTAGAGCAAGCTGTGAGAATATAGTAGAAGACCTCTGACTCCTAATTTACATATTCAGGAAAGGAAAGCATACATTTTTTCTCTGAATGTATGAATGATTATAAGCTCAGGGCAGTACCTTGCCCTGGGTGTAAATTGTTTTGAAACCCAGACTTTTGTAGTCAGACATTTATAGATAAACATTACTCTGTATTTGGTTTAATTTCTCCAAGACTTTTGGGTTTTTAGTGCCATTATGAGAATGAACCCCATTCCTAAATCAAAGTGTGATTAATTCATGAAATTAATAGTCTTTCAATCTTTGATGTTAGCCAAAAGTGCTCTTTACAGCAATCATAGTGTGCCCATAACTGACTCCTGCAATTCATACAGAGTGACATGTATTAATAGCATACTAAATACGACTGTAAATTCTTTTTTATGAGACCTATTGCTCTTACTACTATTGGAAATGTCTGGGTATCCTTCCTCCACACTGCTGTAATTTCTGCCTGCAAATCCTGTTATTTTACAACTTTGTCT
This sequence comes from Protopterus annectens, assembly GCF_019279795.1. Classification (NCBI taxonomy): domain Eukaryota; kingdom Metazoa; phylum Chordata; order Ceratodontiformes; family Protopteridae; genus Protopterus; species Protopterus annectens. The sequence continues at coordinate 385,097,945 of NC_056739.1, forward strand.
CTCTCTTTCTCTCTCTCTGTACATAACACATGGTAATCACTGGGTGTAGCAATTTCAATGATCAATGCTACTGTTGTCTTTTCATGGATTTCTGTATCTGATTTTCTCACATCTGTTTTTTGAACTGTTGGTAATAGGTGATCCCATGTGATATAAAACTTTATCATTCTCTATAATGCTTTGTGGCTCATTTCCAAAGCTTCTCAGGTACTTCAGCATTGCAATATTTGCACAATCCCAAAGCAATAGGCTTGCCACATTATTATGCCTTTCAGTATATGAGCCCTTTTCCATTAGTGAATCACTCCCAGCAACAAGATGTACGATTGTTTCCAGTTCTGTTTTACAGAATCTGCATTTGTCTATTTCTCCCACATGTTCAATGGACTTTGTAAACCAGCACATATATAGTCCACTATCCTGGGCCACTAATATTAATGTTTCCACTTTTGGTATAAATTCACCTCTCCTTAACCACCCATGGGTCAGATTCAGATCAACATGAGGTTGTTCCAGGAGTTTTCTGTACTTGCAGCTATATGTATGCCTTTTCCACATTTCTTGTCTTCTCATCTGATCCTTCTCCTTTTATTCTTTTTGTTTTTTGCAAAACAAAGTATCACCAGCTGGCTGAACTCACCAAGAAAAATAAAACTTTTATTATTCCTCATTTATATGAATGCAAACAATACACAGAAGGTAAAACAAACACGAGAAATACACAGAAGGTTAAGTGCTTTTGTCTTATGAAATAGACATCTTCAGAACCTTACTGCAAAATTAAAACCAAGTGCCATAGACTGCATGCACATCCACATCAAAGCACTACCCGGTGATCAGGGTAGGGTCTAGCTAAACCGCAAGAGGTTCCACTCCATCAACTGTCAGGTCATGTGCGATCATGAACATGTGTGCTGGCAGCCCTAGAAGCTATCACGACTCCCACATCTGGCATTTGTCACAGCTGTACCAGTTGTTTGCCAGTGTGGACATCCTATATGGCCATCTGGTGGGGGATTCTGGCTACGCACTGGAACCGTGGATGATGACACCCATCAGAAACGCTTGCACACCCACACAAGAATGCCATAATGAGGCACACGCACAAACCAAGATCACTATAGAGCACATGTTTGGGATGCACAAGTCACCGTTCTTCTGCTTTGACATATCTGGTGGAGCCTTGCAGTTCTCTTCAGCCATATGTGCACACATGTTCATAGTATGTGCCATGCTACACAATATGATCCTGCAGAAACAGCTGCAGCAGGAACAAAATAGGGAAGGGCCACACAGGCCCCTCCACAGGCACAGAGAGACTTGGAGGAGGAACATCCTGACCCTGCCCCTGTAGACAGATGGAGGCATAACCAGTATGCCCTGGCCTTGGCAAAGAGGCAATGCATAGCACATACACTGACACTGTAGGACCCCAGGGAGTGATCTCTCTCTCTCTCTGACTCGCACACACAGTAAAATGGATGCCAAATATCACACCACGTATACCTTACTATGTATAGACAGTGTACTGCATGCATCCGACATAGTCATCCCTCAAGCACCATCCTCACAACAGCCTCAGGCACAAAGTAAGCCAGTCTTCTTAACAAAATAAATGAATGGAGTGGAATGTTCTGATAGCATATCCATGGCATTGATCAAGCATGCAAGGGAATGGAGTGGCTAAATGGGATAGCAGCAGACAAATAACAACTCTGTGGTTCAGCAGGAAGTGTATCCACAGTACTGGCTTACCCACACCATGCAGTACCACCCTAGTTGACAAATACCACTGCAGTATATGTGGTGAGCCAAATAATGGGGGAGGGGTCATAGGTCACATGCATGGATGTCAAAGTGGGGGTCCCATACACACCCCCAGCCTCATCCAGCAGATCAACTGTAGAAAACTATGCAGAAATGTCTGGCAAAGGCCCCCACATGTCGACATCCATGAAATCCCCACCTACAGACATTTACACAGTGATATCACAGCAGGTCTGGCAGTGGCAGTATGGCTTTGAAAGGTAAGAAGTATAAAACTACAAATGTTTATGCCAGAACAATCTGACCTGTGGTCAATACTGTTATGCCTGCAGACTCAAAGATAGGGCACACCACTATGCTAAATGGGACCAAAATGTTAAGCAAATATCAGCACATTCTCTGCAAATATGTATTGTGTACAGATGTGTCACCCCCATAGTCCCATAGAAATGCAGTAACATGTCCCTAGCCTTAAGCAGCATCCAGCTGTCAACTAGAGTGTTGTCTCAACACAAACAGAAAGCAATTGTCAGTAACACCCACAGTTAACTTACTGGTACCGTCCCAGGGTTGTCTACGGCCGGCAGCCTGGAAACATATGAGCATCAGAATGCACTGTCTTGCTACAGATAGCCTGCATCTGTCACACCTGGCTTACAGGCCTCTGGAAAATGCCTATGCCTCACCCACAGTGCCCTGTTAGGGAGTGTCATGGGGTCCATAACACCAACATAACTCAGTCTACAAAATGCAAGGAAAGGCCATGCTACTAACTGCTAGGAGAAAACCTGCTAGTGTCAGAGAGCCAGAAATCTGGACAAAGCTATGAATAATGAGATGAAAAAGGTCCAAAGAGAAGGACAGAAATACTGCTCTAATAATGTTATAAAGTTGATGGAATGATTGTAGTAGCATGGAATGTCTGATGGGCAAAAAGTCTGAAACTGCAATGTCAACTGTTAGTAATATCTGACTTCAATACTGAGTGACTTGAAAAACACTTGTCCTTGAAAACCACACTTGTTTGGGTAACCAACAACATATGTGAGTCATGGATGGGGACATTCTATGATACTTTGTACAGTCAACAGGCATGGCTAGGAGTCTAAACATGGGAATGCACTCATTGCAAGCAGTCCTAAACCTGGAAGATGGTGACATGTCTGTACCCACAGAAACCTGGCCCACAGCCATGGGTGCAGCATCCTGACCCCAAAATGTGACCATCCAAGCAAAATGAGGTTGGCCATACATATATGTGAGACAAACACACACCTTCAGGCTGGTCAAACAGTCTGACACACACAAGACCCTCCACGTGCAGTTAACCATTGAGAAGACCCCAATGTAAAGTACTGATAGCTCTAGGCAAACATATCTGATCCAGGACACACACACCTCATATATCTTATCCCCTACAACTCTATCCAGAGTCTGCCTGTCACCCTGATCCTGTCTGACTTATATTACCCAACTGTGGACTGGAAATCAGACCAGGCCAGAAAATAAATGCACAGAGATTCCACCATTTTAATATATCACCAAGGTGCTGGACCATTTCCACAGCACCAGCAGTCAATTGCTTGTAGGCACACCTCTCAACAGGCTGGATTGTGCAAGAATGCGTAGCATTTGGCCCATAATCCTGGTGTGTGCATCCATCCTGTATTCCTCTGGTAAATCACTGTGATGATCTGAGGAGGTATGTCATGAGGTACTGAAACAATACGTGACAGGGTCAAATGTCATATATGTCAAGATGTCTGCTAAAACAAGCCCTGTAACCCTAGCAACCCATACATTACTAAAAGAAACAGTCATAATCACTGTATGGCCCATTGTCCCCCCATTTTGATAGGCTATCTCCAAATATTCTGCACCAACAGGTTGAGAGGTATGGTTGTAGCATAAAACAAACCAGACTGGAGTACAACAAACCCTGGAATGGAGTCCCACATGTACTATAGAAGGCCACACTGGGCATGCTCATACACTTAGAGAAATGTCAGTAGGATCTAGGATTGAATAGGCCTTCCCCACCTAGTGCAGTTCCCATTGCTCCACCTTAGCAGTCCTGTAGATGTCTGTCACCATAGAAGTCACTTTTTTCAGGCCTCAGCCCTATAAGCTCTGTGGCATGTGCGATAACCATGTAACACTGTAGTACAAACACCTAGTTAGGTAGGAGTTCTAATATCAGTCCTGGCAAGTGTAAAAGTGTGTGTGTGTGTGTGTGTGTGTGTGTGTGTGTGTGTGTGTGTGTGTGTGTGTGTGTGTGTGTGAGTGAGTGTGTGTGTGTGCGCATGTGTGTGTGCGTGTGTGTGTGTGTGTGAGTGTGTGTTTAAAGCTTTTGGGTCCAGTCAAACCCAGTACACATCCCCTTCCCCTACTTTAGCAGTCCTGCAGATATCAGTCACCTTAGAAGTGCCTTTTCTCAGGCTGTAACTGCATAAGCTCTGTGGTGCATGTGATAGTACAAATAACTAGTTAGGTAGGAGTTCTGCTCTCAGTCCTGGCAAGTGTAAAAGTGTGTGTGTGTGTGTGTGTGTGTGTGTGTGTGTGTGTGTGTGTGTTTACAAGTAAAAGCTTTTGGGTCCATTCAAACCCAGTACTCTTCTCCTTTCCCTACTTTAGCAGTCCTGCAGATATCAGTCACCTTAGAAGTGCCTTTCGTCAGGCCTCAGCTCCATAGGTTCTGTGGCATGTGTGATAAGTGCGTAATACTATAGTACAAATAACTAGTTAGGTAGGAGTTCTAATCACAGTTCTGGCAAATGCGTGTGTGTAAGTGTGTATATGTGTAATTTAAATTATGTTTTGGCCTCTCTCACCCAGTACATCACCCATTGCCATACTTTACAAGTTCTGGTGATGTTCCTCTGGACAACTTTCACCCTATAAGCTCTGTGGCACATGTGATAAATGTGTAACACTGTAGTAGCAATAAATAGATAGGTAGGGGTTCTAATCTCAGTCGGGGCAAGTGTGTGTGTGTCTGAACAGTGCGATCTCTGCCTGACATACACAGCCATGTCTGACCCAACCCTGTCAGGAATGCTACAGCCGAGGACACCAATCTGTCCACACAACATGCCCCAGATACCTCAACCCCATCCTCACAATCAATAGGACATGCTGGAGGGACAGGTTCACAACCCAGAGACTGGCCACACCATGGAATAGATGCCACATACATGTCATGCCGAGTACATCACTTTCCCTCTTGAAGAGAAATCAGGAGGAGTGGATGGGGATTAGAATACCAACCCTAGGGATCACTCCAGTGACTATATTTAGTGGACACACTGGGGAGTATCGTCAGGTTTGCCAGTGTATTCCCATGGGCTAGCATTGTAAAGCTTTCATGGCCATTTGCCATGTACACACCTATGACTCTTTGAAACCATGGATCTCAGTACTGTCAAATGTCTGTGTGTGCATTAGTGTGTCTGAAAGTGTTTGTGAGTGTGCAAACATGTGGGTGAAAGTAGTTGGTGGCCAAGCTCACCCAGTACAACTACCATTGCCATACCTTACAAGTGCTGTAGATGTTATTCACTATATAGGTACCTTGGGATACTCCACAACTTATAAGCTGTGTGGTGTATGAACTACATAACATTATAATACCAATAACCACATAGCTAGGAGTTCTAATATGAGTCCTGGAAAATGTGTGTGTGTGTGTGTGTGTGTGTGTGTGTGTGTGTGTGTGTGTGTGTGTGTGTGTGTGTGTGTGTGTGTGTGTTATTGTGTGTAAGTGTGTAGGTTACAGTATTTTGTTACCGTTCTCACCCAGTACATCCCTCATTGCGATAATTTGCAAGGCCTGGTGATGTCCCTCGCCTTAGAAGTAGCTTTGGACAAGTGGCACTCCATAACATTCATGATGCATGTGATAAATGCATAACAATGTAGTAACAATAAATAGATAGGTAGGGGTTCTACTCCCAGTCCTGACAAATGTATGTGAGAGAAGAGTATTGTGTGTGTGTTTGTGTGTGTGTGTGTGTGTGTGTGTGTGTGTGTGTGTGTGTGTGTGTGTGTGTGTCTGTGTGAATGGCATCCATTTTACAGGCATGGATTCATATTTATGCCATGGTACACACAGTACACATTCCTAAGTCTAGTGTATGAGATCTGCTGTTCACATCAACTGTAGTGGTATCTGTATGCACTCTTCACCCCTATAAGCCCTGTGCAACAGTATGGAATAGTATGGTACGAATAACAATATAGGGTGGTCTGCTAATGTCAGTTCTGGAAAGTGTGTGTGTGTGTGTGTGTGTGTGTGTGTGTGTGTGTGTGTGTGTGTGTGTGTGTGGAGCAGTGTTGGGAATGTGTACACTCATGTGTGACAGTAGTATGAAAACTGTCACACCAACTACACTACCCATTGCCATACCTTACAGAAGCATGTGATGTTAATCACTATACATGTATTTTGGAAACATAGCACTCTACGACCGCTGTGCCCCCTGTGATAACTACCTAACACTGTACCACCAATGGGTGAGGGTTTCAAACCCAAAACTGACAATCATGAACCTGTGTGTGTGTGTGTGTGTGTGTGTGTGTGTGTGTGTGTGTGTGTGTGTGTGTGTGTGTGTCAACAGCATTCTCTGTGTGTTGCATCAACACAATACCCTCTGTATGTGTGGTATTCACAAACCTTTGGTGTGTGCCGCCCAGTACACTTACCATTGTCCACTGTACAAGAGCTGCTGACATCAGCCACCATGCACTTACCTGTATACACCACTCAGCCGTATCAGCCATATAGCACATGCAATAGCTGTTATACAGACCTGTTAATTGTGTACAGCTGTACCTTGGATATGACACAGTCCGTGTGCTACCACACTGCCATACCCCTTGTAGAAAAGGACTGCAGGGCTACATCTTCCTGACACACAGACACCTAGAACACAAACAGAATACATTATGGAGACCACATTTAGTCAGTGTTAATAACAGCCATAATGCATAATGGCTGGACAGCTATGGACGCTGACATGTAACCATTAAACATGCTGGCTGACAACACTTTACACAGCATTACATTGCTAAATTGTACTAAATTCACCCTGTGCATCAGAACCATATTAGCATGTCCCTGCATCGATGGTATGGATGACAGTGATGTGGCACTGGTATTATCATATGCACAGGGTGTGGTGTGGGTTTGCCAGAGGCCTAGACTGAGTCAATTGGTTGACATCATATGTGTGGGTTAGGGGGTTGTGTATTAAATGGGCTGTGCAGAGGTGGTGTGTGTAAGTATGGATGTGCCCTAGCTGTGATGGTGATGTGTGTGTATGGATGCACACAGTTCTGCCATGTTGCTGCCCTATACAGGGGTATGTTGGACAGCTCTGGACTGTACATGGCAGGGTGTACAGTTCACTGTGTCCGGCCACAGACATGGGAAGTGGGCCTGCCAAGGGCCCCACTGGCACCACCAGGCACAAGGCCAGGTGCAGTACTACTCCCTAATGATGACTGTTGTCTGCTAGATCCGCATTCCTGTTGAGATCAGCCAGGATTACGTGCCCGTGGCCTGCTGCTTCATGGAGTGGACACCCGCCCCCCTGCAGTTGTGCTGCTGCTACTGTCACTATGGTAGAGGGAGCGAGATGTTGCATGGCCACATAGACCTTCATCTCTTCATGGTGCTGTCCTATGTTCACATGGCCGTGGCCAACTCCCACCACATGCTTCAACACACACCCCATGGTCGAGGACTGCCACCATCTCACCCAACCTTCTGTCCATGACCTCAGCATAATAATGGTGGGCATCTGCAAGATCACGGATGTTGTCATGCATAACAGGAAGATTTGCCATCTGGACCCTGAGAGTCTGTCTGGTGTGACATTCCATATGTGCCTCCATGACAGTCCAAAACATGCACCTGGTGACACCTGCTGTGGCACTTGTGGCAGGGGCATGACGGGCAGCAGTCCTCCTATGAGCACCCCTGTCTGTCCGCCTGTGTGGGACCTCACCTGTTATCCAGCTATGGCTGGTGTCTACAGACACACTTGCCATAGTTGCCACACTTTCCTGTCCCATGCCACCACCCGCCAACTGTCCCTCACCTGTGGCCACTGGTGATGGAGTATGTGTGGGTATTGTGACTGTGTGCGGGGATGGGGTGGACAAAAGTAGGATGCCAACCAATGGCACAGATTCAGCCCCTAATAACCCCGCCTGTGCCTCACTAGGCTTATCATTGTCAGAGTCTGCAGAGACACTGACATCAGTTTCCACATGCGAGGGACCCCAACCCCCATCGCCACCTGTGAGGGGAAGACAATATATTTAATACCTGTATAGTATGGTTTACTTACACACACACACACACACACACACACACACACACACACACACACACACACACACACACACACACACACACACACACACACACAGTTACAGGTGAGGTGGCACAAAGCTGTTACATGTACCTCACATTACCCAGCAGTTGGCATGCATGACACATGGCCCTCAACATCATGCATTGCATCCATTCTTAGTCCTTGTTACTAACAATATACATATCTGGGATGCATCAGTCATGTTAATAGATGATGCCCCTTCCCTTAGCACACACATGTACACATTATTTCTGTGCACCTGTATAGCACACTGGCATCTACTGTAGACCATACCTCACAACTGTACAAATCATTGCTGAATGTGTAGATGTCTGGCACTTATGTTTGCTCTCTTCCTCACAACCACTGTGTGTTTGTCTGGCATAACTGGGATGATATGAGGACTGACGTCACTAATTAATGACATACATATGATTTGCAGAGCTCATCATTAGCAGTGAATGTATGTGCAATTAAATCCAGTTACACCAACGACCTTCTAAGCTTAACATGGATATGATAAGTGTACACACCAGCCTCTTGTATGATATAAAATGAGACCACATTACTGCATTTGAAAACATTACACACTTTATATGTGACATATGACCTGTGCAATCCAATCAAGAAACAAACAAATGTGTTAGTTGTGAAGATACTGAATGAGATGCATACAATATGGCAGTTGCATAAGTATGAACACCCTTAAACCAATGCTTTGTTGAAGCACCTGTTAATTGAACTACAGCAGTCACTCTTCCTGGGAAGGGGTATATTAGCATGGCACATCTTGACTTGACATTATTTTGACAGTTTTCTCTACAAAAGCCCCCCAACTCTGTCAGATTGCAAGGCCAGCTCATGTGCACAGCCCTTGGAGGTCACACTGGGGGTTTACTATTGGTGTTGAGTCTGGGCTTTGTCTGGCCCAATTCATAACCTTGATTGTGTTCCGATAGAGCCATTCTTATTGGATGTATGCTTCAGTTCATTGTCGTGTTGGAAGCTGAAATACCTCTCCATCCTCAGCCGTATTGCAGACACTTGACGGCTTTGGCCCACACGTGAGTGTTATTTGGAAATGTTCATAATTCCCTTCATCATGTCTACAGGCCTAGTTCCAGCTAATGAACAGCAACCCTAAAACTGGACACTGCCACCATCAAGCTTCAACATGTGGAGGGTGGTCCTCAGGTGAAGTGAGGTGTTGCTTGTGCACCACACGTAGCTTTAGGAATACTGTTTGTAGGTTTGAACCTTGGTCTCATGACTCCATTACACATTGCAACACATGCCTTTGGGAGACTTGATGTTATGTTTTGCTACCTGTACACAGCCTTGGATGGTGTTTGGTGTGGGTAAATGCCTCTATCTACTTACCCTACCACATAGGCCACACTTATGCAGAATCTAGGCAATTGTTGCCACATATAGTACACGAGCAGTACTTGCCAGAGATTCCTGCAACTCCTTCAGTGTTGCTGCATGTATCCTGGCAGCCTCCCTGACCAGTTCTCAACATGTCTTGTCATCTGTTTTGGAGGGACATCTGGTTAATTTCTATGTCACTGTTGTCCTATACTCAATCCATCTGTAGATGACAGTCTGCACTATGTTCCATGGTATATGCAATGCTGTGGTAATGTTGTTGTACCCTACTCCTGACTGATACCTTTCAGATATGAGATGTCTTTGATGCTTTGTAAGATGTGTGTAAGCCATGGCTGCTTCTGTTGCAGGCAGCTGAGCAAATGTCATGAACATACTGGTTGGACAGCATACCCTTATGTCATGAACATACTGCTTGGATAGCAGACCATTAATCAGTGTTACAGTGAGTCCATGTACTTGATGGCAGGTGTGTACCCAAGTAGAGTGAATGATGTCAGTACATCACAAGCTGCCTCCACAATATACTATTTTGAGGATATGCACACATATGCATCCAGTGTATTTTAAGGTTTCTATACCCCATATTTGGTGCACTAACATATTTGTTTATTTTACAAGTTAATTGGTCATGTTATGGTCACATTACAGGTTGGAAAAGTTGTGGAATGTAATACTGTACAGAAATACTTGGCATCTTAATAGGGGTGTGTACACTGTTGTACCCACTGTATAAGATTAATATTTCATACATGTCCCTAATGTAGCCCATTTGTCCCCCCATGTTGTTGGTCTCTGTCCAGACATCTTGCACAGGTTGTGAGGTATGCTACAGGAATGTTACATACCCTTCAGCTATGCCCCCATGGTGACCACTGTGATGCACTGCAATAAACACCAACAAAAGTGAACATGCACATCATGCATTATGGCGCTAGGTGTGATATTTGTGTGCATGACAAATAGCATGGCCTTAAAATGCACGGGGTATTAGCAAACCACAACAAAACATTTCTATACTCACCAGATACAGGCTGCTGTCCCACGTGTAGACCCGAGAGACCTAAATAGTTGTGGGAGAGAGGTACTGTCAGCAGACTCTCATGTGGCCTTGGTACAGGGTGGAAGTAGCATTTCTGCACATTAACAGTACAAACCCCAATACTACAAAATATGCTTCCCATCACCATAGATGTGCACTTCTGGCATTACTAAACACCATCAACACCTACTATCTATCTGACATATGCATGTAGATACTATACAGATACAACTAGATATGCAACAGTATTCTAGTAATATGCACTGGGGCCTTACCTGCATGCTCCTCATCCATTGTGTGGGTGCAACCCACCTCCACAATGCTTTCTTCAGCTTCCTGTGAGATGCTTTCGGTGGGTGCCCCAAGGTTGGCAAGGAGCTCTTCGGTGGGTGTCAGTGGGGCCTGGATGGTTGCGTCCCAACCTGTGGCTAGGTAGTCCCTCACTATAGCAGCAGCCCTTCACCAGGCATGGCGTATGAGGTCGGTAGCATGATGTCAGGCCTGCTCGTATGTTCGGCCATGCAGGCCGACATCATTTACCCTGTCGACAAGAGTGTTCCACAGGACGGTCCTCTCCCTCAGATCTTGTGGTCTTCTGCTGAATAGCATTGCGTGCTGTTAGGAAGCAGCTTCAATGATAACTGCTGTTTCTGTCTCAGTGAAGGAAGGAAGGCAGTCTTGGCCTTTGCATTGCACCTGGAAGACATAAACAGGAGAACACATCACAGGACCTCATACAGTTGTCAAATTGCACATTAACAGTGGATATCAGTCGCCACCACTCACAACTACACCCAAACCCTCTAATCTATCACAACACTATCAGTTTGCATTGTACTCCTGGCCCTGATGTGTGATATTCTCCCAATGATGGACAGTTAATTGCATAATTCTCTATTCCCCATTCATTTCTGTGTAGAGGGATGACAGTGGCCATCTTCCGTGTGGATGGGGTGTGAATGGTGGCAAGGCTGTGTTTGACTATAGTGTGTAATGGAGCTGTGAGCACATGCCTGAGTTCATGTATGAGGCAGACAGGGATGTTATCAGACCCCATGGAGACTTTCTATTGTTGCCATCAGTCGGCAATATGTACATGCTCACCATTGATGAGGGGAGGGGTGCAGTTGATGTGCATATCCCGCTATACAAATGGGGGGACAAGGTGGTGATCTTCCCACCTAACCTGTCTGATGCAGGTTGCCTGTACCCATGGCATGTGTGTATGAGTGAGGTGTGCTTTACCACCAGTACAGGGTGAATTATGTTGTTGCCTCTGAGACTGACAACATATGTGGACATACCCTTGTGATTGCCCTTGGTGGTGTGGATATGTCAGATTTGTAGTCATAGTTAACCTTACAGGGAGTCACCTGTGAACTTACATGCTTGCTCAGATACAGGTGGACTTGCTTCCAAGTTGTTGCCTGCACCTATGTGTCCCTGTACAGCCAATATAGCAACCTATTATGTGGTTTGTGTATTGCTGCTGTCCACCAAAGGGGATTACTCTACATTGGTGGAGGCTGGTTTTACAGGTCATATACTGTTGAGTCCATACAGCTACAGTGGATATAAAGTGTACACACCCCTCTGTTACAATGCCTGGTATTTGTGCAATTGAAACATCACACTACAATAATTAATTTCAAAACAATTTCCACCTTTAATGTAACCTATAGCCTGTGCAATTCAATTGAAAACATAATCTGTTCTGTGAAAATGTATGCAAACAAAAATCAGTACAATAAGCCGGTTGAATGAGTGTGCACACCCTTAAACTGATACATTGTGTAAGCACCTGTTAAGATTATTACAACATTCATTCATCTTGGGTTGGAGTCTGACATCATGGCACATCTTTACTTGGCAATAGTTACCCACCTTCCTTGCCACAGTGCTACAAATGTGTCAATTTGTGAGGGCATCTCTTGTGCACAGCCCTATTCAGGTCAACACACAGATGTACTCTTGGATGTAGGTCTGGGCACTGGCATGCATATGCCCAAACTGTACTTTACATCTTGTGATGCCATTCCTTTGTTGATTGGGATGAATGCTTGAGGTCATTGTCATGTTGATAGGTAAAATACTTCTTTGTCTTTAGCTTTCTAGCAGATGACTATAGGTTTTAGGATAAAAATTATTGTTATTTGGAATTGTTCATAATTCCCTCCACTTAACTAAAGGCCCAGTTCCAGCTTAAAAAAAACAACCCCAAAGCATGATACTGCCACCACCATGCTTCACTGGGGAGATGGTGTTCTTTTGGTGATGCAAATTGTTTTGGGCCAGACATACCTTTTGGAATCGTGGACCAAAGGTTCAACATTGGTCCCATCAGACCATGACACATTTTCCAACATGCTTTTGAGAAACTTGATGTAGTGCTTGACAATGTTTGTCCGGCCTGGATGTTTTTCTGTGTATGAAAAGGCTTCCATCTTGCTACCCTGGCCCATAGGCCAGACACATGGAGAATACAGAAGATTTTTGACACATGTGGTGCACACCCAGGACTTGCCAGACATTCCTGCAGCTCCTTCAGTGTCATTTAGGTCCTTGGTCAGCCTCCATGGCCAGTTGTCATCTTGTCGTTTCATCCCTTTTGGATGAACATCCAGCTGTTATCAGCGTCACTGTTATCCCATATGTTCTCCACTGTTTGATGACTGTCTGCACTGTATTCCATAGTATATCCAGTGTTGTGGATTGTTTTTCTACTCTTCTCCTGACTGATGACTTTCCACACTGCGATCCCTTTGATGCTTTGTAAGCTCTCTGCAAAACATGGCTTTTGCTTTAGCAGGCAACTGGGTAAATGTCAAATAAATCCTAGTAGGACAGCTGAATATTATTTGTGTATAATCAGAGTCTCTTTAATTGATGGCTTGTGTGTACCAAGAAGACGGAATGCTGTGATTACAGGAAGAGGTGCATCAACAAGGTATTACTGTACATGTGTGCACATGTATGCAACCAGCATATAGTACATATATTATGTTTAAATTGTCTCCCCTACCAGATTTCTTTGTTTTCAAATAGAATTGTACAGGTTATGGGTGACATTCAAGGTGAGAAACATTCTGAACTGATTATCTGTAGTCTCATTTTCATACAGCACACAAACCTGGCATTTCAACAGAGGTGTGTACACTTTTGATAGCCACTGTATATAGGTGTTCATATAGCTGTTAGTGGTAGGCATGGACAGAGGGTCATGACACAGTTGGACACTTCTCTGATTACAACCTGATAATCATGCCTATTCTAGTACCCATATCAGTGTCAGGGCAATGCAAAAAGCAGTAGTTTTATACGTGTATGTCTGTTGTATGCACTGCAACTGATATTGCACACAGGTACAACATGCACAGCCTATTTACTTGACTGCTTGCAACCCATGTTATTTTTTTGTGCCTTCCAGCTAAACATACGCATACATACATGTGCTCAGGTGATACCTGGTATACATTTCTGTTCTATGTTAGTATGGCACACTGTATTTACTGTCTTGCTACTCAGTCATACCTCTCCTCCTGTTATAGCAGGACTTCTGAACAATGGCACACATGCATGGGTGGCAAAGGCACATCAATACTGACACTGCATTAATATAGCTGCAACATGCATAATTAAGTTGATTGCACAGTAGGCTTTGACATCACAGTGATAACTAAGGATGATGTTCAACAGTCATAACTAGGCTATTATGTTACAATGCCATTGCTCACAGACTTGACAATGGTTTGGCTGACATAATACGACTGCATATGTATGTGACTACAGATATCAGACACAAATGTGCTTACTGTCCAGCAGAACACTGTATAGTTGAATGGTATGAATTCACTATATCACATGCAGTTCAACACACCCTTCTGCAACAGTACTTTAATATGCATATGCTCTATATAGTTCTCTTAGATTTACATGACAGACGTGTATCATACTCATATTCACAGGTAACATATGTATATGTACAATATCCCTGTAGCTGACCTAGCAGTGGCACAGGCAGTAGTATTTGATAGACACTCCAGTAGTTGTCATATGTGAGCTGTCCTTTCCTGGGGTGAGTCAGGGTCCTGAGCTGTGTTCTATGTCACAGCAGAGAGAGCCAGATGCTATGACCATAGGTGCTGTTCAGCAGGACATCACTACAGCAAGTCTTATTGAGAGATTATTCTTTCAAACTCCTATTTCCCATTATTAGAAAACACATACTACATTCAATTACATGCTTACTTGTTTCACATACCTTTCTTTTTTTTTACAGTGCAGTGGGTTTATCACAAAGTTGTTCCAGTTCTTTTTGTTTGTTCACTGTCGACTACTGGTAGACAGTTGGTTTGAATTGGTGGTAGCTTGCCTTTTGTAGGTAATGCTCTTGACCAGGTGATGGCTTATGCACCAATTGGTGTTTCCCACTTGCTAATTGCATGCAGAGCAGTTGTATAATTCTTCCAATAGCCAATGTCATGGCAACACACTCCTATAATTGAATACTTCATGTGGGCATTGCCCCTTTACCTTGCCCGTGAGGGAGACATCTTGGACGTGTGTGAACTACAGAGTTGTACAGACAGCAGGTGGGAGTAACTCTTACAACAAGACTTGTGGAGACAGTCCAACTAAATGGTGAAGGTTTCAGACTTAAGGACAGAATGTGAGTATTGCTGTTATATGGTTTGAATACTGCTAGTCTTACAGAGTTTGTGTGTGCATGCTAGTTCTGCATGGATTTCAGTCTGACAAAGTTATGTGTCTGCATAACTCTTAACTGTAGGGCTATCCACATAATGGCCAGAGGTTTGCCTGTTATGTTTGGTCTGTTCGGTAAAGCACACAAGAACTGCAGCACTTCTCGTCGACCCAAAAATATGTTATTCAGCAAAAATCTCACAAAGCACAGTCACATGTATAATTCCACTTAAGATGTTAAACAGGAACAACTCCTGTAAAGATGTACGCTGTAACAAATAGGAAATCCACACGGTAATATGCCAAATGGAAGTCTGGACAAAAACTGCTCCTATGAAGGATATACGCTATCATAAAAAGGTAATGCACACGATAATATCCCAAAAAATCCAGCCTTTATTAAAAGAAAGAACATGTAGTAAAGCACTTTTCGTCCCGCTTAATAGCGGAACTTCTTCAGACTAACCAGGTTACACAACCTTAACATGCCAAGTGGAACTGTTGAGTAAAAAAGTGGATGCACTATCTAGCTCTGACAGCAACAACAACAGTACTAACAACTCGTCTAGTGAAATTAATGCTACTTCAGTAATTAATGTCCAGGAAACTAATCCAAATGTGATTCATGCAACGGACCCAGACAGAGATACTATATTAAATATGCATGTCAGTGATATTAATGAATGAAACAATAATTTATTACATCAGCCTGGTCATCAGGCAGAGGGAACATTTAGAAGTAACATACAATCCGGAAGGCTTATTGGAGCACCCAAGCTGACTGAATGGTTAAGAGTTCCACTATCATTACAAACACCATCTCAGAGTGGAATTAGGGAGCAACCGGTCCCGGATCAAATGGATATTTTTGTTTTATTTAAACAGTTTGATCAATCCCTCATTAAGTATAAAAAATTACAAGTCGAAATTGCATATTTTAGGGAGTGCTTAAGGGAGGGTGTGGTGCCTAAAGGGCTAAGGTCCTGGCAGTATCCCACGGGCCTTGAGGAGGGCTCACCTTTTCATCAAGATCTTATAAAACTTTTCAACAAACATGGCTGTGAATTAATAGAAGTCATTATTAAGCACTACGAAATTGAGTCTGGTTTACTCATGCAAGAAGCTAGCAAGATGGATGAAACTATTCAACAACATGTTAACTTTGTCCGGTATCAATATGATTATAACAGGGTCTTTACTAGTATTGATCAATATACTGACAAAAATCAAGGAAGGGAAAATAAATAAACTTAATAGGGATAGACAAGCATACAGTTGTGGCAAAGCTTATCCAAAACCTCCCCCCTCCCAAACAAGATTCACAACAAACATGAAACAAAATCTGGTTGCGCATAATGCATCGGAACAAAGATTCAGTGATAACATTATACGTGACGTTACTAACTCTGATATTGGTGTGGGTACTGATGGAGCTCCTTTACCATCTGTTGAACCATCAGGAGCACCTATTGTTCCCTCACCCCAGTCTAATACTTTACAACAACAACCAAATTTTCAGATGGGTTCATCCCATTACAACTTGAGGAAGAACAGTTACTACTCCAACAGGACCTTTTCCAATTTTCAGGGGAAGAGGGGGAGGTAAGTGCCACAGGACTACAACAACCTACTATACTGTATAACTTGGCTAGAGACTTTAACATTTTTAACTATACTAGTATTTCTATTGAACCTAATGTTATTGAATTACTTACCCGTGGACACACCTTTGTACCTACAAATAGAGCTGACTTGGTGCAAACCATTATTGACCTTAAGTTGTTTTTAAGGAGACTTAATTTAAAATTGTTTTTTACAAGTGAATGTATGGCAGATAACCAGCTACACGTAGCTAGCACATTTATACCACCAATGCATCCCACCTTAAGTTTTTTTGAAAAAATTTGTGAAAATGATTTGAGAAATATGTTATTTTCTAACCTTCATGCCAACATGAAACCAAATATTACAGATGTGGATAGACAGGGGTTACAGAATTTAATAGCAACAGGAGTCAGAATTTTGCAACCCGATAAGGGAGGGGGGTTAATAATTATGACCCAACAACAATATATTAACAAAATGACCCAAACGCTCAATACTGAAGTTTATGAAGAAACCTCTAGGAATCAACTTCATCAATCATATAATATTATTAGGTCTTTGCTTAGTGATTTCTTCATTGATGGTAGAATAGATTTGAATATATTTAATTATTTAACAATGTTAACACCTAGATAATCAATTCTTTTTGGCATACCTAAAATTCATAAATCAATATTGGATCCTCCTATGCGACCACTGGTGGACACCAGGAACAGTGTAACTTATCCATGTGCTAAAATGATAGACACCATCCTTCAGAAATATATTAGCAAAGACAAAGTTATATGTAAAGACTCCTGGACATTTCTCCACAATATAAACAACTTGAAGTTTGATGGTAACTTGAATTTATTGACTGTTGACGTGAAAGATTTATACACTTGTATACCTCACCAGGATGGCATAGAGTGGGTTAGTTTTATGTTACGTAAATACAATGCACCACAAATGGAAATTAAATTAGTGGAAGAAATGCTAGACATAGTTTTGTCCTATAACTATTTTACCTTTGACAAGAAAATTTACCTTCAGAAGATTGGTGTAGCCATGGGCTCCCCCTGCGGGGGTAGCTTTGCTAATTTAGTCATGGCTTTTTGGGAGCAAGAAGTGTTGGGTAAGAATGTAAGCATCATGAGCAACATCAAGTACTATACGCATTTTTTTTGGATGATATTTTCATCCTAATAGAAGGTGATGAAATTATGGCCGTTGATTTAGTGTCCTTTTTAAATTCCAGTACTGAATTTTTACATTTTACATATAATTTTAATAAGGATAGAATAACTTATTTAGATGTTGATTTATGTAAGGACTACAGTAATCAGATTTTTTATGCAAAAATATACAGGAAAGAAACTTATTCCAACACCTTTTACATTACAGCAGTAATCATCCGACACACCAAAAGAAGTCTGTTGTTAAAGGACAGTTAGTAAGAGCGGCACACATGGTTACAAGAACAGACGATTTTTATGATGAATGTCAATTATTACAGAACATGTTTTTAAGCAGGGGTTATCCCAGACAATTTTTAGAATTAATATTTAAGGAAGTGATTCACAAAAGAGATTCTGGTTCATATCTGCCTATTTTAGGCTTGAATTCACACCAAATAACAGACTCACATAATACTAATTCGTTTTCTACAAGTTTGGGTTTCATCACCCCATACAGTTCTGATGGTAATATTATTACTTTCATTTTAAATAAAAATTGGAATATGATCAAAATAGATCAAGACATTGGTCATCAATTGCCATCTAAACCCAAGATCATTTGGAAACGAGGTAGAAATTTAAAACAAATTTTACAAAGTAATGCGAAGACAGTCACATGTTTTAATAGAAAAGGTATGTTTCAGTGCAATATGTGTAAATATTGTTCATACATACTTACAGGAGAATCTTTTATTATCAGAGGGGTGTCTTACAAAGTAAGACACAAATTTAATTGTCAATCAAAAGGTGTGATCTATCTAGCTCAGTGTAATTCCTGTCCTGCCTTTTACATAGGCAAAACCGACAGGAAATTACGCGAGCGTATTTATGAACATTTATACGCCATTAGAATAAAAAAGTTAGATAATGCACTAGCCAAACATATTACAGAAAACATCTATCACACATTTACCTTTAAGGCTATTGATTCTGTTATTTTAGATGGTAGAGATGGCCCTGAGCAGGTCTTATTAGAAGTTTTGGAATTGTATTGGCAACTGCGCTGTCATGCTTTTGTATTACCAGGCTTGAACGAGACATGCTCACTATATCCTTTATTGAAATTAAGGAGTCCGCGTAGGTAAATTATTTTAGCTTTTTATGTATACTTATTTATTTATTGTGCATTTTAGTACTTAAGTATACATAAATATTTATTACGTTGTTTGGTTCTGAGCGTATTATTCATTGTTATAGTTTTGTCGCTCATTCATCAACTAGTATTCATTGTATACATCTTACATATTTTATAATTATTTTATTTATTTTTTCTCAGTTATAGGGTTTAGTTGCATTACTATACTATGCATATACCACTTAAATATTGTACCATGACGTTTTAGTACATCATTATTTACATGATTAACATTATTATATTAAGACAGGATATATGCGTAACATTTAGTAACAACTTGAAACATTTATTTTTATGTTTAATTATTATCTATTTGTTGCGGAGTTTGTTGTTGTTTAAGATAATGTTTTCTGTTGCCTGGTTACGGCGTTTTCTATTTGGCGCCAAAACCAGCTATTTAAATGTTTCCTAAGATGTAACCTGGTTAGTCTGAAGAAGTTCCGCTATTAAGCGGGACGAAAAGCGCTTTACTACATGTTCTTTCTTTTAGTAAAGGCTGGATTTTTTGGGATATTATCGTGTGCATTACCTTTTTATGATAGCGTATATCCTTCATAGGAGCAGTTTTTGTCCAGCATTCCAGTTTTTGTCCAGCATTCCATTTGGCATATTACCGTGTGGATTTCCTATTTGTTACAGCATACATCTTTACAACTGTATGCTTGTCTATCCCTATTAAGTTTATTTATTTTCCCTTCCTTGATTTTGTCAGTATATTGATCAATACTAGTAAAGATCCTGTTATAATCATATTGATACCGGACAAAGTTAACATGTTGTTGAATAGTTTCATCCATCTTGCTAGCTTCTTGCATGAGTAAACCAAACTCAGTTTCGTAGTGCTTAATAATGACTTTTATTAATTCACAGCCATGTTTGTTGAAAAGTTTTATAAGATCTTGATGAAAAGGTGAGCCCTCCTCAAGGCCCGTGGGATACTGCCAGGACCTTAGCCCTTTAGGCACCACACCCTCACTTAAGCACTCCCTAAAATATGCAATTTCGACTTGTAATTTTTTATACTTAATGAGGGATTGATCAAACTGTTTAAATAAAACAAAAATATCCATTTGATCCGGGACCAGTTGCTCCCTAATTCCACTCTGAGATGGTGTTTGTAATGATAGTGGAACTCTTAACCATTCAGTCAGCTTGGGTGCTCCAATAAGCCTTCTGGATTGTATGTTACTTCTAAATGTTCCCTCTGCCTGATGACCAGGCTGATGTAATAAATTATTGTTTTGTTCATTAATATCACTGACATGCATATTTAATATAGTATCTTTGTCTGGGTCTGTTGCATGAATCACATTTGGATTAGTTTCCTGGACATTAATTACTGAAGTAGCATTAATTTCACTAGACGAGTTGTTAGTACTGTTGTTGTTGCTGTCAGAGCTAGATAGTGCATCCACTTTTTTACTCAACAGTTCCACTTGACATGTTAAGGTTGTGTAACCTGGTTAGTCTGAAGAAGTTCCGCTATTAAGCGGGACGAAAAGTGCTTTACTACATGCTCTTTCTTTTAATAAAGGCTGGATTTTTTGGGATATTATCGTGTGCATTACCTTTTTATGATAGCGTATATCCTTCATAGGAGCAGTTTTTGTCCAGACTTCCATTTGGCATATTACCGTGTGGATTTCCTATTTGTTACAGCGTACATCTTTACAGGAGTTGTTCCTGTTTAACATCTTAAGTGTAATTATACATGTGATTGTGCTTTGTGACATTTTTATTGAATAACATCTTTTGGGTGGACGAGAAGTGCTGCAGTTCTTGTGTGCTTTACCGGTCTGTGCTTTTTCGTGTTCTTGAATGTTTGGTCTGTTCCCCAGACAGGTGTTGTTCTTGGCAAATCAGTGGCATACTCTGCTGATTGCTATCAGTAAATGGCAACATTCATTTGTGTTTCTGACTTCATATCCCTCAAAAAAGATATGTTGCAACCAACCTTGTAACACCAGCAACATTCTCAGCTTATCACAAAAATATTTAAAATATGGCCCTGTGTTTGGGCCTCTGTCCTCCACTTATATGCAGTAAGAGGTTGATAGGTATGGTCCATCACTATTTAGTGCTGTCATTCCTGCTATCATCCCAGTGATGTTGTGGAATCTCACACATGTTGTGGGGTAGGGGCCATACATATGAGTGCAAAGGCTGGACAAAGTGTGGACCCTGTACAGTCAAGAGGTTGATGTGTGGAATAGTAAGACATGTTTTAATATTAGGTTGTTAGAACATGTGAGAGATATTACTAATTAGAAGGACAACAGGTCTATAACTGTAAAATTTCATACATTTCACCATGGGGACAGTAGTGGGTTACAAGGTACTTTTTTGGAAAAGTCTGTTTCTCAGTTTGATAGAACACTTATAACAGAACCATTGCTATGTAAAGAATCAATTTACATTGTAAAATTTGATACTTTATCCCCTAGCGGGTTAACTGAGGAGTGTAATTGGAGGCTGTTAAATTAAATAAATAATTAAGTGTTAATTGCTTCTTGTATTTAAGGCAAGTATGTCTTGTAATGTTGTAATACTTGAAGGCAAAACACATTAAAACACTTTGTGTGGATTACTGTCTGCTTGTTTTTCATTTTATTATCTTCAGTCATTTCAGTTATATTGCTGAAAGTTCGGTGTATGTCTGGCCATTGTGTACAGCCTATCCTGGTTTTGTACCAGCATACTGTGTACTTATTGGTTGTACTGTGTGGGGGGGGGCAGCAGATGTCAATGGAATGGGTGCCTTTGTATCATTACCAATGTGTTTCTGTGCCCATAGACTTGTCCCCCCACTTCATCTGGCTTGGTCCAGACTTGTACTGAGGTGTTCTGGGGTCTGACAGCACTGCAAGTTATTGACAAATAATGTATCTCTCTCTCTCTCTGTCTGTGTCTCTCTCTCTCTCTCTCTATATATATATATATATATATATGTGTATATGTATCATTTGAATCATTACTGATTCCACAGTGTTCATTCCCTATGGTAAACTGACTGTACTGCATGATATGTTTGAAGAAACATCATACAATTCTATGGCTTAGTGGTTAAGTGCTGTGACTGTTGTGTACAGGCTTCTAGGTTCAAGACCTGCAAGGGCTGTTTATTTTGTTGCTGGGAAAGTGTATATGATTATCTTTACATAACATGCCTATGTGGGCTGTCATTACAGTAGCAAGGGGTGTGACTATACTGTATGGGACATGTGTATACATGGGTAGTTTCACATGTTATAATCACTTACACTTCCATTGTACACCAGCTGCACTACTGTGGTGACAAAAATAATTTACCACACAATTTACTATTAAAATAGTACTTTTAACACTGCTGTCCATGTAAATTGTGATTGCCTGTTTTAGTACTCGAGCCTTGGTGGATGTTTCCAGTTTGCACTCAAAGACAGCTGTAGGGTACCTCACATGTGATCTTATTTGCTTGTATCTGTGTATCTCTGGCCATTGTTAACAAAGTGTCAGGATTGTATAGAAGTATAGTGTGTATATGTTCTTTGGGTTGTGTAAGGTGGAGGTACATGTGAGTGTCATGGACACTTTCTATCTGACTGTGCATGCTGCTCTGGTCGGGGACTCTCCGGAATGCCATCAGTAGATACTAATATTCCTGTAGTGTATGTTATCTTTGAAAATGTATGTGTAGAGCCCCAGAGCTGGAATTGGGTAGTGTTATGTCAGTCTGCTTGTAGTGTGGACAGTGCTTGGAAGCTCAGTGCAGTTTCCCTACTGTTCTGTTATGTCAATATACTCATAGGATGTGCAGTTGTGTGGCCAATACCTTTGGTCTGGTCCCCATCACTGTTGTGTATTCCTGACACATCAGTGGGATGATGTGAGGATTGGGGGTCACTACATAATAAGGAGTACTTGAGTCCCAGACTTGTGATATTTCTGTCAATATATGTTAGCAGCAACAGTGTTAGTACAACAACCTTCTCAGCTTATCTACTCATGTAATTTGGATATATCTCTATTGTCATGCCTTTGTCCCCACTTTATCTGGCTTGTTCCAGATGCATTGCACTAAAGGGTTCTGAACATACCTCTCCACTGCCAGGCTGTTTGCAGAATGTCCCAGTGTTTGGCCCATACTTTGGTTCTGTTCCACAGTTTACTTGTATTTCTCTGGGAAATCACTGTTATGACCCAAGGATTTATGTCAGTGAATAATGACATACATGTCAGTTCCCATCCTTATATCCTTCTGAAGGTTCTGCTGATACACACCCTGTTGCTGTACAACTGTTCAGTTATGGCAGCAATATTTTGATTATGTCCCTATATGTGGCTCATTTCCCACCCTTTGTACAGCCTTTGTACATTAGTCCTGCACTAAGGGGTTGATAGGTATGGTTCTGATGTATGCCTGCACTGCATATTATAAAACTACACACACATATATATATATATATATATATATATATATATATATATATATATGTTACACCACACACACACATATTTCCTTTAGATAGATCTATACTGACATATATATATATATATATATATATATATATATATATATATATATATATATATTCCTTTTTTGATATCTATACATATGCTTGTATAACAGTATATATTTATATATTCTATACATGTTTGTTTTATATGTATAGCTCCATGTATTACTTTTTAATATTTATCTATCACCATATATATCTATATGTGTATATTTATATATACTAAACATGACTGATTCTACAGTGTTTGTTCCCTGCTATTCTATACCTGTACCAAATGATATATTTGAAAAAAAACAGCCTTCATGGTTACATATAGGATGGTGTAGTGGTAAATTGCTCTGAGTATGGTGTATAGGGTCCTGGGTTCAAGCCTTGGCAGGGCTGATTATTTTGTTGCTGGGCAGAACAGTGGCTGATGGAGACATGATGGCTAAGGCAGTTTTAAGCTGCTCTAAGCAGGTTTGCATGGGTTTGCATGATGGTAGGCAATGCCAACACACAATTAAATGGGACTTAATCTGTTTAGGCATTGCTTAGCATTCTGCAAACTCACTTACTGCTGCTTACTGCTGCTTACTGCAGCTTACTTCTGCTTACTCCCACGCTAACTTCTTTAAAAAAAAAGAAAAAAGGGGTGATAGGAAAGTGGTGAAAAAGGGGGCATGCAAAGGGAAAAACAATGTGACAGATATCTAGGGATGTGCATGATGGGTGTAGGGGAAGTCCATAGCTGTCCATTTATGATACAGCAACAGCTGTGCATTTGTACAGAATTTGGAAGTGTATTTGGACACTCAAACCCCTGAGAGAGGAGTGAAGACAACAGTAATGTGGTGGTTAACCAATTAGACCAGATTACATATGTCCAGAGGACACGTGTGTGAATGGATAGCTATGTATTGGGCGACATTTTTTGTGGGAACAGATTGTCTTTTTTTTTATAAGGTGAGAGTAGGATGTTGGGGAAGGATAGTAGATATATTTGGGGAGGTAGGTTGGTTAGGAAGACATACAAGACAGACAAGACAGCAGACAGGGGCAGTATATGACACATGCAGGGATAAACACTTTGGACGGGGAAGGTGGTTGGGAATTGGATGCACATGAGCCCCCAGATGGATACAGTGGGACTAAGGTCCCCACCCATGGGCAGTCACCACTGCACCTTCATGGCCCCAAAGGTGGCTATGCTGGGGGGCTGAGCAGGAGGGGCAGGCTGACCCTCAAGATGCACCACGCAGCCCTCAAGGTGGCATAGCAGATATCCGAACTCCTTTCAAAGCTCACTATGCACCAATCCCCGGAACTGATGATGGGTGACAGTGTCCTGTCCACGCCTGCTCCTGGGAGGGGATGGGCCCCATCCCCTAAGGCAGTTCCACCCAAAGGTGTTGCAAGACCAGCAGACGAGGAGGTCCTGGGTTGGGTCCCAGACATGCTGGGGCCTGGTGCCACAGCCAGTTGAGGCATGACAGGCAGATCCTCTGGGATCAGCCTTCCCAGATGTGCTATGATGTTTGATAGCATATGTTGGTTAGTCATGAAAAACACATTCCATGATTAGTTATAACAGCATGCATAGGTATTCCCTTCAACCCAAAACAACAGATTTGGAACAGTTGCATAGCAAACAGAACACATGCACATATGGAATCACAGTGGGCATTATAACGGCATGCAGGTTACATTGATAGCAACAGGCCACCAATAATAGTATTTGAACGGGGAACATTAATAGTCAAATGTTTAAATATTTGTAGAACAATAGGACACATGTCCCAACATTAGGTTTGGTAAAAACATACCCATTGATTTATCTGTTTAGATTATAGGCGCAGATAGGTTGGGGGAGAGAGAGAGATGTCAGTAAACAAATGTATAGGCTTCAGTTGCTCACAACTTTAATGATCATTGCTTTAATCATTACTTTCTAGGTATTACCTCACTTTACATCAACCTGTGGCCTTAGGTTGGGCAGTGGTATGTTTGTACACAGTGTATAATTACAGCCTTCTTACAGCTAATTTACACCTTCTCTTACCTGGCAGACCTGTGGAGGAAATTACTGTTAACACTACCTGACTGTTTCTACCCATATTCACATAGTATAGGTT
Organism: Protopterus annectens; assembly: GCF_019279795.1. Classification (NCBI taxonomy): domain Eukaryota; kingdom Metazoa; phylum Chordata; order Ceratodontiformes; family Protopteridae; genus Protopterus; species Protopterus annectens. Next base: position 385,123,797 of record NC_056739.1, read on the forward strand.
ACATATGTGCACTCATAGTGTGTGTGTGTGTGTGTGTGTGTGTGTGTGTGTGTGTGTGTGTGTGTGTGTGTGTGTGTGTGTGTGTGTGTGTGTGTGTGTGCATGCTACTGCCATACTCCACCTTTGTTTCTATCAGTCACCCTGGGTGTTGGCGGCAGTGACTAATAGCTGTGACAGCATGACACTTGAGGGGTATTTCTTTGGGGCCACTACTTTGTGCATGTACTTATCTTGCTGTCATTTGCAGCCTTGGGCTTGGACAGTGGGTGTTGTACACAGTGTATAATTATAGACTTCTTACAACCTTTCTTACCTTTCATACCTTTTCTTACCTGGCAGACCTGTGGAGGAAATTTCTGTTAACATTACCTGACTGTTTTTACACATATTCACATATTCCTGGGTGAAAATATGCATACAGCTTACTACCACTCCCAGTATTCGAACCATGCCTGTTTGTGCATAAAATAGAACATTTGTGTTTCATCAGAATAAGCTATTGAGAAACTGCTGTCTCTTATTTGACTGTTTTCTGTCTAATACTCTCTTGGTTGTATATTCTGACCTTGTAATTCTGACATTCATGCATGGCAGATAGTTTTTATACTGTGTATTCATACTTTGACATAGCACAGTCTGAAAAACACTGGTTAGCACAACATTACTATTCAGGTATCAAATCTTGGAGCATGGAACATTCCATATAGTTAATCTTCTGTTTTACAACTCCACAATATTTGTCAGATAAGCCTTGATTATTTAATGCTTTCAGAGCTATAATTACTGTGCAGAAACTGTACACATTTCGATTCATACCACCACATACCAAAGTAAACAGGACCAGTCCGGGGTTTTGACTTTTATTGACAGGTACTGACACTTTTATTGATATATACCCTGTACATCACTATTACTGTGCTAATGTCTCATTTATTTAGTACAAACCATACCCATTTTTAAATACTGACAGGTGACATTCTACTACTTTCTATTTATTTGCCTGAATACTACAAGCTAGATTTGTACTCACCAGACTTGTGACACAGCCTTAGCAGCCCACTGGCATGGGCGTCTGTTTGCGGCCCTCTCATCTGCAGCTGTACAGGAGATAGAGACACATTTATGTATACCTTTCCATCACATACACAGGCTGGATTATTGAAAACACTTATTGATACTGATACTTACACACAGCTGGGACATTACCCACCCATGTATCTTGGACCCACCTGTCCAAGAGCTCCCTCTTCCTACTCTTCAAGTCAGCAAAGTGGTGCTGGACCTGCTCACCAATCTGAGGGATGCCAGTGGCACTGGTAAGATAACATCAAGATGGTCCCAGGCCTCCACTTTGTATTGGGAGCCCTGGTACTTGTCCTGCAGCAGTCTCCCTTCATGGTTTTGTGCTAGGAGGCCAACTATGACCCTGGACTCCTGAATACCCTAGAGCTGCACCCGAAAGCGCACACCTTCACCAACAACAGCCATAGTGCCTGCAGTGATAAGCTACAACTGGTTATGGGCTGTATTCCTGCCTGCAAAGGTTAAATAGGGCTGATTTCCCACACTTTGCAGTGATTGGATGGTTTTGAATGTGTTGAGCTAAACTAAGCGACGGGCAAACCCACTTAGCACAGATAGGCATTGCTTAAAGGGGTAGATGCTAAGCACTGCTTACCAGTGCACAAATCTTCTTTGCTAAGCTGATTATTGCTAAGCACACAAATTTAAGCAATGCTTACTCAAGCTAAACATAGCTGAGCACAATTTAGCATTGTTCAGCTTTCATTTTATGGACTATCAGGATTGTGGGGTTGATTTCTTCTTAATGACATCTTATGATATGTATGTTTCCTTTCCCTAACATCCCCCTATGTGCTTTCATCACATTATGTTATTTTGTGGCTATACTGTATGGGACACTTGTGTTTATATGGGGATTCACATCTGTACTACACTGACACCTCATATTTGGTCCTGCTACACTACCCTGGTTAACAAATGTATATTATTCACTACTTATTTATAAAAAAGATACTTTTACTGCTGTTTTCACATATAAAAAATGAATAGACTGCATTGATGCTAAAACTGTGAATGACTGCATGCTAGGCAACCACTCTAAACACTATGCTATTTCATTTTGACTGTTTTGGCTGTATGTTTCTATTTAGCTCCTTCGGATGTTTCAACTGTGCTATACACAGCTGCTTGACATGTACACCCATTCAGCTACAGTTAAACTTTATTGGGGAAGGGAAAAAAAATAAATATGTGTTTTGTTTTTATTTACTGTAGGGGTAAGCACATTGCTTTCAGCATGTTAGGGCAGGACATCTGGACAACTACATCATACATGGGGGAATTGGTTTAAATGTTCCTCTCAGGAACATGCTTACTTATTTGGTATGTCAGCATGTACACTGGCATACCATTCTGGAAATTATCTGTGCTGGACCATTTTAGGTGGCTGTGCTTTTGTGTGTTTTTACTGTATTTTGTCTGTGGACACTGTTATGTTATGATAACAGTGTCTGTGGACACTGTTACTTGCTTTGGGATTGCTCGCACAGTACACACGCCCCCTGCACTCATACACGGATCGTGTCCATGTGGAGAATACAGCAGCCTGCCTTCATTAATATGCAAGTCGCTCTGCTGTTCTACATGGACATGATCCTCTCCGTGCAGGAATAATACTGTTCCTGCATGGAGTTTAATGAATCCAGGGGTTTATTTTTTCTTTTTTACTCTGGAAGCCCACAGTTTGATCCCTACTATGCTAATACACATGGCATTTGGTTGCCATAGCAACAGTCGCCTTGCAAGTGAATGGAATTGTTTTTCTATCTAACCCTGGTGTTCCAACTGCATCCAAAGTAAGAACTTTCTAGCCGTTACTTTACACTCGCTAAGCAGTGCTTCTGTTTACTAAGTGTAAGAAGTGTGTGTGTGTGTGTGTGTGTGTGTGTGTGTGTGTGTGTGTGTGTGTGTGTGTGTGTGTGTGTGTGTGTGTGTTTGTTTCTGAATGTGTATGAGTGTATGTCTGCTTGCATGATTGAGTGCTAGGGTCAACCAGGGTGTTTTCTTCATTCACCCACACTCTTGGCAACTGTGAAGAGACTCGCTAATCTGCGAGTTTGCACTCAACACATTGTGCATAATGCTCAGCATTATCAACCTTTTCAGTCTGCCAGTAACTCATACCACACATTTACTGCTCAGGGTAGGTTTATTTTCCATCTGGTCCTTCATTTCGGATCAGGTATGTGCTGTTACAGCCTCTGGAGCTAATTCTTGGAGAAGCTAGTGGGTTTACACGGTGCCAGCATTTGTGGTATATTCATTTCTTATTCAAGAGTTGTGGAAGAGAATATAGAAATAATGGCATTCCTCTCAACTACTTAGTGCAAGAAATCTTGACAAAGTCAGCAGTAATGGAGAGGACAAATGCCACAAATCAAGGACATGTTCTAAATATTGCTTTACACAATTATAAAGTTGTTAGAATAACATGCTTTGCTTTAGTATGCATTTTCTGAAGGAACTGAGGTAAGAAAACCAAATGTCTCTCATTTACTGACTTAAATTTATTTTATTTATCATTTGTTGACCGGGAAAGTCCGACTAGGTTCCACCGATCCTGTTTTCAGCAGAGGCCCGGGGAGAAATGCTCCAGAAGCATGTTTTTTTAGAATGTGGAAGGAAACCAGAGTACCCGGAGGAAACCCACGCGAACGCAGGGAGAACATGCAAACTCCACACAGAAGGCACCCCAGCCGGGAATCGAACCAGAGAACCTCTTGCTGTGAGGCGACAGCATTAACTGCTGCACCACTGCACCGCCCTGCAGATTTGCTAGAAACCAAGAAAAGTTATGAGGGACAAACCGAAATTATGAGGTGAAAATCTGGACAGTTGTAGTAAGATATGAAAACAGACATTTTAAAAATATTCTAAAACAATAAATAAATAATGGACAGTACAAGTTTTACCTTATGTAAGAAAGAGTACATTGTTTGTTGTATCTCATGGCTTCTAATGTTGGTAATTTAGATGTTTGTTTTTTCTATATGGGGAGTGAAGGAAAGATAAGGAATATGTGATTCCTTAAGTATTTCTGCGATGTATTTACCAGATGGGAAGCTCCAGTAGGTTTCATAATTTATGATGTTGCTTGCCTTATTAAGACATTGAGGGTAGTAAAATGTAATATTGTATTAATTTTTGCTCTATTATTTATATCTGCTGTAAGCCAGTTCCACAGTAAATCAAAGTCTTCCTTACAGTGCCTTGCAGATGGACTGTTTTGTTTGATTTAGGTGTTATCAAGTAAGCTGCATATCATATTCTGAGCTCAACCAGATACTAAGGAGGCAATGTGCTTTGGGGGCTGTTGATGGATTTTTTAATATGTTATCCTGGCAGGGTTAACCAGATACTAAGGAGACAGTGTGAATTGTGGCCTGTTGATGATTTATTTTTTTTTAAACTAACATCTTGTGAGGGTGAACCAGATACTATGGAGGAAGTGTCTTTTGGAGACTGTGAATTTGTTTTTTAAATGTAATATCCTGGCAGAGTTAACCAGATACTAAAGGTGCAGTGTGTTTTGGATGCTGCTTGGCTGTGAATGTCTTTTTTTTCTAATACAATATCCTGGTAGGGGTCATATGGCTATTACATATGCAGTGTGGTTTGGGGACTGCTTCTAGATTAAATGTTTTTTTTACCTAATATCTTTTTTCAGGGTCAGTCAAGATAGAGTAGGATGGTGTTTGGATGTTTGTTGAAAGTCTGCCGTTGCATGTCTAAAGGGCATATGGGTGAAATGAAATAAGATCACCTGCAAGCTCTTGACTATGTGATAAGAAAGAAATACAGTAATGCAACCATTATCTTCTCTCCTTTACTTTAAACCTTGTAGGCTTGAAGCAGATACTGCTGATAGGCAACTGGGCTGGGCTGCTATGCCTAGTATGTGTGAATAAAATGACTGGCCTTACTGTTGTACTTGCTTTGCAATAGTAATGTGAATCTGAGTGAAGTATGATCGCCCACAAGCTCTGAATTCTGGCTATTGTTAATGTTTCTATAATACAACCGTGTTGTCTTTTAGCCTTTTTTGTCAGCAACTGTGGGTGGGTGGTCATAAGGGGTTGTGCCTATGTGTGAAGTAAGAAACTGTCTCTGCTGTGTACTGTTGTAATTCCATCTGTGCAAGTTGTATGTATATTCAGAGTAATGTAATTGGATTCTGAAACGTATGAGTCAATCTGAATGTGCTATTTCATATCTGTTCATGTGTATACTGAAAGTCTGTTTAATAATGTTTGTAATATGTTACAACTTTTATTCCCGGACATATGCTCAAAAGTTTTTTTTTACTAAAGCAAGTTGGACAAACCTGGGTATACACAAATAAAATAAATAAAATGTAAGTTTTATTTATGTAAGGCGAGTTGGTACACATAAGTTGTGAGGAATGTTTCTGCCGATTAAATGTCATTAATGCTTGTCAGTTAATTTTATCCTGGAAGGACTAAAGCTGATACTAAATATGTATTCTGGCCCTGCTCTTTATATTTCTGGGTTTGCAAGATTAATGTGTATTTTGATAAAGTCACATCAGCTGTCATACTAGCCTGTGTCAGTAGCTCTCAAAAACAATGGCACTTTGCACATTGGGGTGACCTTGAATCACCGTACTTTTCATTTGGCATTGAACAAAAGGCAGATTACCTGATACAGTACAATGTATGTTTACTTGTTCATGTGTGCTCATAGTTTCATGTGGTCAAGAAAACCACTTTACTTTGAGATGCTTGCTTATTGTTGTTATAGCTTAACCCACGCACCTCATTCGCTCAGAAATGTGATTTGGACAGAGGCACAGTATACTAACCTCGAAAAAGGGCATAGCAAAATTAATTTAAAATGGGTGGCGAAAGCCAAACACACTCTGGCTAGGCTTATAAATGCCCTAGGGCAGATAGCCTAGTATGAACCTATGAATCTATAATATGGGACTGTGCTCCAGTCTACATACTAGTACATATGTGTTTTTCCTCAAGTCTCTCGAGCGCGTAGCTCGATGGGATTTGAATTTTCTGAGGTGCGGCATGTCCATTAATTCTGGGTTGGACATGGCTTTATACGTCAGGCACAGATCGCCTCTGAGCAGGCAGTATGCCACTGAGTAGAGCTGGAGTTTCTTTAACCGGGCAGCATATGGCATCTGTTTGAGCCCTTTGATCCTCTTGGTGAGGTACTTTTGGGGTCTTTCCAGTTGCTGCAGGTGTCTGGTAAGGTACATCCCAAAAGGGGCATTGTACTCAATTATGGGCCTGATGAGGGATGAGTAAAGAGGCACGATGACCTCCCCTGATCTATATGTGAATCCCTTCATGATTAGGTGGGCTATATAAAATGTTTTTCTAACCACTTTGGCCACGCGGTTGTCAAATGAGAGATTGCTAACAACTTGGGTCCCCAGGTCCCTAATTACTGGTAATTTGTGGGCACTTTGTTTTTGCCAAAGAGGATGACTATACACTTTTTGGTGTTTAGCTTGAGGCCATGGCTCTGGCACCAGTTGTCTGTTTCTATGAGGCCCTTTTGGAGGATGCTTGTGTCGGCTGGAGAGTCGATTATAGCGGCCAGTTTGCAGTCATCTGCGAACTTGGTCAGCCACAGTCCTTCCATGTTGGCCTGTACCTCCGAGAAATATATACCGAACAGGAGAGGTCCCAGGACTGAGCCTTGTGGGACGCCACTTGTAACTGGTTTGGAGTCTGACATGGCTCCAGCAATTCTAACCATGTGGGTTCTGTCCTTGAGCCAGTTTGCAACCCATCTAGTGACATAGGGGTTTATATTTAAGCTGGTGAGCTTATCTATAATGCCCAAGTGGGGTATTGTATCGAAGGCTTTTGCGAGGTCCAGGTAGGCTGTGTGGACCACCTTCCCCTCGTTAATGGCCTTGGTGACTGTTTCAAAGAAATCAACCAGGTTTAAGAGGCAGGATCTGCCCTTAACAAAGCCAAACTGGGTAGGATCCAGTGTCTGTAGGTCACCAATATCTTTTTTATGAGGTCCATGATGATCCTTTCCATAGCTTTGCAGACCAAGCTAGTCAGGCTTATGGGGCGATAGTTTCCAGGATCCGTTGAGGCACCAGCTTTGTGGAGAGGGACCACTGTTGCTGTACGCCACTCTTTGGGTACATATCCTGTGGTAAGGCTGAGATTGAACAGTAGATTTATGTTTGGGTTTAGCTCTTCTTGGAGTTCATGTAGGATGCAGCCCGGGACACCATCTGGTCCCACTGATGCTGTGTTTTTTGCTTTGGAGGGCGGCTCTTACCTGAGCATCTGAGATGTCAGGGGGGCAGCACTCTGCTGGGATAGATATTTGCCCTTTTGGTGGGGAGGGGGGGGGAGTTTGCGCTGAACCTGTCAGCTAGGAATTGTGTATGCTAGGGCAGCCCACTGAACTGGTCATTTGGAGTAATGATTGATTTCACAGATTATATGAATAGTGAGATTAGTGTGTGAATGTGTGGGGTGGTTAGGTCTGAGCATGTGTAATTCAACCAAGTACTGAGGGGAGTTGATGCCTGCCATTGTCTTATTTCAGTCCATGTGGCCATTTGCATCAACTAATTATGGGGTTGCTGTTGAAAAGATGCTTAATTTTTTGCTGCTTCTGTGTACCAAGGCAGACCAATGAAGTGGTTGCTGGGGGAGATGTTTCATTTTTAGTACTTGTGACTGCAGTATTACTCCTTGGTGGGGGGGCAGTGAGTTTAAATGCAATGTATGTGTGCACTTGTGCATACTGCTGTGGGTCTTGTATGGTGCTAAAATGGCTGTCTAGTGCTAGTGTGTGCTTGAACAGAGTACTGAAGGGCAGAAAATATAGAGTGGTCACTTCGGTTATGTTTGCTGTTTAAATGTTAACTGTTGCTCTTGATGGGGAGGATATTTCATTTGTTGAGCGTGTGTGAACATCAAGTGACCAGTTGCAGGGAGAATTGTTATGTGTTAGTGCTTCTGTATTCTATCAATGTATTAGTGTGGGGAACTGCTTAAGTTTGTGCTTGTGTTGGTGTAGACCAAGACATACTAATATGGTTGTTGGGGAAAAATGTACATTGTGGTGCTTGTGCATACATGAAGACACTACTGAAGTAGACATTCCTCAGAATTCTTATAGTGCTGCTTGATTGCAGTTGGTCAGACTACTGAAGAGGTACTTTGATCTAAATTTTATTTTGTTAAGCAAACTGAGGTGCTAAATGAGGTCTAATTTCTCTTTTTAGTACTGCTGTTCCCAGGGACCATGTAGTGATGGTGTTGAGGTAATTGCTTTCTGCTGGTGCATCTCTGTATTTGTATATAGTATTGTGTGGTAACTGGTGAGATGGGTAATTGCAGTGGTTGTTCAACTGCAGAGGTGACACAATCAGTTGGATTTTGTATACTTGCTGCTGATACTCTGGAATTGTTCACTTCTGAAATTACTTCATTTTCATGTTTATGAATGCTTTAACCCCACCTTTATGTGGTTATATTAAGATAATTTTGTAGTTTTTGTGCGTGTATGGCTTCAACTACAGAGGAACACATTGTGGGGAAAATGCATCAGTTTACAACTTCTGTGTACTTGGACAACTGATTGAAATAGTAGTGCTGTTAACTGTTTCCAGTTGCTGCTTGGGCATAATACTGAAATCTTGCCTTGAGCAATTGTTTTATTTTTGTGGCTTGGTGTTTTGTACTCCAGTGCCAACCTTTGGAAATGTATTCATTTTAGTGCTTGTGTGCACAGAGCGAAACAAGTGAAGGGAGTAGTTGTATCAATAGTTTTGGCTTGGTGCTTGTGCCCACACACATGAAGATTAGACTGTGATGGTCAGCTGGCAAAATGTTTCTGTTTGCTCATTTTGTTTTCTTGGACAGATGGTGGAGGGTGTTCCATTAGAAATGGTTTGTTTAGAAATGGTTCGTTTTGCTTTTTGTAACACTTCTGTCAACAACTTGTGACCACTGTATTCAAAGGTATTTTTACTGCAGTTGTTATCCAGCCACTGTTTCATTTTTGAGACTATGCTTCTGCAGGGGAACCTTTATAGTGGAATGTTTTCCAATCTTTCTTGACATGCTAGGTCCATTGGTGGAATTCCATAATTTCAATATTTGTACAGATGGGCTCCATTCAGTAGTACTTTTGCTGCAATAGATAAAGGTCTCTGATGAGGCTTTTGTTTCTCCAGTGTGCGTATTTGGACCATTTCAGACTCAAAATTGGTCGCTTGGTAGCAAATTGTTTCTGCAGTTTGGCAGTTCAGGGACAGTGCTGAGAAATGTCCAGCTGTAGGACAGTTTAATTTACGTAACTGTGCTACTCCTCAGTGAAGCTTTAGTACAGCTGTCTAATTTCAGTGCTGTTGCAACTGAGTAACACATTTGAGTGGGAAATGTTTCAGTGTAGTTCTTTTGTGTCCTCGTCCAAACCAATAGAAGGGGTACTTGTGAGTAAATGTACATTTTTTGCGTTAGTCATTGTGAAGATATATGAAGGCTGCCAGCCTAGCTAGAATTTTGTAGATAATTCTGTCATTTGTAAATATTAATATAAGCCACAAGCGTGTTCTCTTAAATGTGAAAATACTGTATTTGATGTTGAACTGCAAAAATGTAACAACAGTGCACTCTTCTGTAAGAAAGCTGATAAGTCAAGCATTTTATGACTGTTTTGATCTCAGGGCTCGGAGCCGTTGTGTCTGAACCAACAGATTCCTTCTATTGTTTTGATACTAGAGTTAATTGCTACATTTTACATATATAATGTCTTTAATTGCTGTAGTTTCCTGACCAGGTGCAAGCTTACTAAGAAATGTTAATGTAGAGTTTCTGTTAGCCTGGGAAACCAGAGAATTGTTAAGAATGATGTACTCTAAAATGAGTCAGCAGGATGTATTATCAATTTAAAGCAAGGTGACCAATGGTCCCAGTTTTTCCAGGACAGTCTCAGTTTGGAAGTCTCTTTCCCAGAATCCCAAACATTGTCTTTGGGACACAGAAATGTCCCAGTTTAGACTGCTCAGTTTGAATGGTGACTTGGCTTCCCAGGGTGGCCAGTCCCCCTGCTTTCACATCCTAAGCAGCTCTGGGGACTTTGTGATTTTTTGGGGATGCCATTGGGTATGGGTTAAGGTCAGATGCCTTCACCCTGGCAGGAGCCTTCCAGATCCTGCCACCATCAGCCAGTCACTCCTTCAAGTACTTCCATCGTGGGGGGGGGGGTTCTGCTTGACCCCACTCACCCAGGCAGGAGCTCTCCAGGCCCTACACCTATCTGGCTGGTGTTCCCATACTGACTTCTGTCAGGGCCAAACCCTACAGTCCTCCTCTTTGACCTGGCCAAGAGACCTTCCCCAGCCATGGCCCCCATGTCAGGGGACTCTGCCGCCTGCATGTTTCCTGCAGGCTGCCAAATTGTGCCAGATCGCTCATGCCCACGGGCCCTCTCAGGAGAGCTTCACTCCAATCCCGTCTGCTCCTCCGGAACTCCCCTCAGCCACTGAGGGGCAGATCCTCTCTCATGAAGGCTTCAGAGTCCCCTTGGCTTTCCCATCCAGAGCAGCTCTGGAGACTTTGAGATTTTTTAAGGATGCTGTCAATTATGGGGTGAAGTTGGATGACTTCAACCCGGCAGGTGATCTCCAGGCCCCTCTGCCATCCATCCTGGCACTTTCTCAAGGACTTCCATCATGGGGAGCTATGCCTGACCCCACTCATCCAGGCAGGAGCTCTCCAGGCTCCACCACTGTCCACCAGTTGCTCCCTTAAGGACTTCCATCATGGGGGCTGTGCCTGACCTTGCTCACCCAGGCAGGAGCTCTCCAGTCCCCCTGCTGTCTGCCCTAGTGCTCCCTTAAGGACTTCCATATTGGGGAGCTCTGCCTGTCCCCCCTCACCCAGGAAGGAGCTTGCCCAGCCCTGCCACTATCTGCTTCTCTCCTCTTCCAGACTTCCATCCCAGAGGGGGCATGGTCCATACCCCCTCACCCAGGTGAGAGCTGTCCTGTACCAGTCACTTTCCACCTCTCTCTCTCCTTTCCAGACTTCCATTGGGACTGACCTTCTCTGGGGTTCCACTTCTACCCAGGAGTGAGAGCTCTTTTCCAGGGTTACATATCTCTTAACTGTTACCAAATCATGCAGTGTCATGCCTGCTCTTGGAGCCTCTCGGGGGATCTTCCCAGCCTCATGGAGCTCTGCTGTGCCACGATGCCTGAGGCAGTCCCTCATCCAGACTTCTGTGACACCATTTCTCCACTTTGCCTTGTACCTAAGGCTTTCAAACTCACAGGGGAGATGGCCCTGGGTCCCCCCATCTCTTTACTTTTTATGGCACACCTCAGTCTCTCACCCCCATGGTGCCAGCCGCCGACTAATGTACACTGCTTCAAGCCTCCTGGCATGTGGCCTCTTGCCTCCTTGGTGGTGCTATTCACAGAGTGGAATCCCCACAGCACCTGGTGAAGGATGGGAGGCCAACCTGCCTGCCCCTGTGTGAGGTGACATGGCTGCCCTATCTCCACTCCCATGGGGGCTGGGAGAATGGGATTGCAGACCTAGCTTCCTGGGATGGCCCTGAAGTGTCCCAGTTGAGGTCCTGTAACAAAAAGGTCACCTTGATTTAAAGGACTTTCCCAGAGACAGAGAGAGAGCATTTTGCATTTGTCTTCAAAACTGACCACTCACCAGCACTTGCTTTGCTCTGTCTGTATGTAAGTGGGATCTTAGACTTTAGTGTCTCTCCTAGAAATAGATAGAAAATAGTAAGTTTAGTTTAGCTGTTTTCTATATCGATGTCAGACTATTCTACAGTATTATTTTAAGCATTTTCCTGTGATCTCTGAACTCTTGACTAGCACTGTGTTGAATTGTGGAGATTTGTCTGTGTTTTTATCATTTATTAAATATTTTTAAACCTTTCAACTGTGGCTGTTTTGTGTAGAGATAATTTAAGCTCTAGAGTACATTGCATGTATATACTGATACTGTACAAAGCCACTCCAAATAAGTCTTGCTGCTCAGTCACACTTACCATTTGGATAATAATATTGCACAATAATAATTGGACACCCTTGGGTAAGGGCCTTTTTAGTAGCTGATAAGTAAGAGTCCTGGTGGCAGTGATTACTACCTTATAGCCTGGACAGATGGGGCACAGCTAGTGAACCTGTGCCAGCTTTCCCCAGGACTGTTTGTGTGGTTGTATATAAATCATATCTCAAAGTGAGTGTGTGTGTGTGTGTGTGTGTGTGTGTGTGTGTGTGTGTGTGTGTGTGTGTGTGTGTGTGTGTGTGTGAGCTACTTGGGCAGGGACACAAAGTACTGGTTGGATAGAGAAAGTGCTAGGAGGACTTGGCTTGGGACCCTGACTAAGGACCCAACTCTATAGTTGTGCCAGTGGAGAGTCTTATTGGGGATCTGGAGAGAAAGGGAGAAACCAGCCCCAGACTGACTGTGATCTCTGTGTGTGCTCTTAAGGGAAATTGTACTTTACTGTGTGTGTGTATTTGTTATCCTTCTCAATATGGATGCCCCTCACTGGTGTTAGCGGTGAGGATTGAGGCTCCTTGATTACTGGGGCAGTACACGGGTGTCACAGTCATCATCCGTGGTCATATTACAGAAGTGGTAATCTTTAAAAAGGTGTCATTTGGTGCATGTGCATTGACTGATGGGAAAAGCTTGGGGAATATTTTTTAGTGGCTGTGCAGGTACTGAAACTGAAGGACACCTTAACAAGAGCTTTCATGTCAGTGCTTCTGTATTGCTATGATGCAGTTGTCTGCACTCTGAACTACATTGTCAGACTGGGCAGATAATTGGTGTACTTGTTATGAAATAGAGTATACCAACATTGGTTGTAACCTGTAAGCTATTAACCTAGTACAACTTGTTAACTTTGCAGTGCTAACACGGGATAGCCACACACCAAAGTTCACAAAGTGTCAGTATCTTGTTAGTAAATTGTGTTTTATGTGGATTCTTGAACAATGTCAACTAATATTGAGTCATTTGCTCATAGACACTGTGCAGTGCAGAGTGTGATAAATATTAGTTGAAAGAGTCACTGTGTGGATTACGTTTGTCACAATTATGATTGAGATTTGGCGCCCTAAGATTAGTTGAATGCTGCTCTTTCATCCTTGCAGTAAGGGATTACAAATAAGTCTGGAGTGCATAATTATTGCTTTGTGATTACTGCCATTCATTCAGATCAGAGGAATAGCACTCTGGACTCAGCTATTGTGTTTACAGGAATTATATTGTGTTTATAGGTATTGTGAATTACTTTGGCCAATCAAATTGCTATTTGCCATTTGTGACAATAAAGGTGCCATATGATGAGCGGTTATGTGCTGAGTATCCTGGTAGTCAGCATTTTCAAGATATTGCCCATGATTACCTTCACTTGATTTTTTGGTGTAGCTGAGATGATATGAACCGCTTTGGGTGAAGTGCCTGTCTTACAGTACTGCTGGCTTTGATCTTGCTGATATTTGGATCAGTACTTATATTATTCTGATTAGGGCAGCCATGGTGGTGCAGTGGTTAGCATTGTCACCTCACAGCAAGAGGTTCTCCAGTTCGATCCTCAGCTGGGGTTCCTTCTCTGCGGAGTATGCATGTCCTCCCTGTGGTCACGTGTGTTTGCTTTGGTTTCCTCCCACATCCCAAAGACATGCTGCAGATGGATTGGACACTCTAAATTGGCCCTAGGTGTGAGTGTGTGTGTGTGTGTGTGTGTGTGTGTGTGTGTGTGTGTGTGTGTGTGTGTGTGTGTGTATGCCTTCTGTGGAAGGTTGGGCACCGGGCTGGCAACTCGACACTGTAAAACTCCACTGCCAATCATGAGTGGACAGGTGATCTGCTGTGGCTACCCCTAACCGGGAAAAGCCGAAAGAAGAAGAAGACTTATGTTATTCTGATTGGTCTGGTGCAGTTGTGCTGATGGCGATTGCATTGCAATCCTACTCACAGTCATTTAATTTATTTATTTGCCATTATTTCTTGTGCTGAGATTTTACTTCTCAGTTTAGATGAATGAAAGACCACAGTAATGTGTGCCTGTATACTAGTCTTCTGGCATAGAAACCAGAATTACTCAGAAATTAGTTTAGTTTATCTAGGTACAATTGCTAATTCTTTTTCACACAACTTGCTGCTCCTACTCCTACTGGAATTGGCTGGGTATCCTTTTCACACATTAACCTTGTTTCTGCCTGTAAATCATGGTATTTTGTGCATGTATCTCCCTTGCACATAAGACAATGCAGTTACTGTGTGTAGCCATTGCCATGATCAATCCCACTTTTGTCTTTTCATGAACTACTATATCTGCCTTTCTCACAGCATTTGCTATGATCCTTTTTGCCTAATGTTGCCAGTGATTTTCAGCCTCTTCAGTACCATAATATTTGCACAATCCCCAGTGCAACTCTCTTGCCACATTAATTATGACTTTCAGTATACAGTCCTTCTGCCATTAGTATGTCATCACCAGCTACAAGATGTGCGATTGTTTCCAATGCTGTTTTACACAACCTAAATTTGTCAGTTTTTCCCACATGTTCAATGGACTGAGTGGGCTAAGTACACAATCTTGGACCTCCAGTTATTGAACTTTTATCTTTTGATTTAAGTTCATCTCTCCTTAACCATTCCATCATTCAATCTACATTGACACAAAGTTATTTATTTATTTATTTGAAGTTTGTTTGCCAGGATAGTCCATTGGGCCATGAAGAGCCCGTTTTCAATGGAGTCCCGGGGAGAATAGCCTCCAGAATAATGCAGAAAATCAAAGTAAATACAGAGAGTAAAAAATACATAATAGTAATACACAGAATGCAAAATACATACATAACAGTAGTACACAGGATACAACTGATACAGTACAAGATAAAAATTGTTAGAAGCAAAAACATTTTTTTGGTACTGCTTAAGTTGTTCCAGGATTTTTCTATACTTGAAACTCGATACATTTCCCAAATGTCTTGCCTCCTTGTATGATTCTTTACCATACATTTTTCTTTTTGGCACTGTCATTTGTGACCTTGATTTTTAATTACCATTCCTGCGTGATGCCAACCTGCTTCTGCTAAAGTAATCTCGGAAATGCTTGATGTTATTTATGCCAGACAGCTGTGTAGTAGGATTGAAATGTGTATGGCATACATGCTTAGCTACGTAGCTTAGCAAAACTTTTTTTTCTGAATGGCCAATTATAACAATTTTTTCTGGGTGTTGTTTATTCTCTCCCATAGTCTAACTGCCCTCATGGCATTTCAAGGACAACAGAGTTCAAGACAGTGGTATCAGTTTGAGTCGACATATCATCCTGGAGAGCCAAGGAAGAAGTGTCATATGAGTAGCAACACTGACATGGAACAGCAATCTATGGATCTCGATTTCTGTACTCAGTCTGACATGACATGGTGCTTATGTGGCCACTGCACAATGATGAGCATGTCACATGAATGCCACTGCTATGTGTCATCACTGCATACAAGTGAAAAATGGGGAGAATTAAACTCTGCATTGGATCAGAATCCATGCATAACTATGCATCTGCATTTTGAATCAGCTTGCCTTTTACCACACGTCCTGCAAAGGATATTCAGACATCAGCATATGCTTAGAGGAAGATTCCAACAAACACAATGGACAAACAGGTCCAACTCTTACTGTATATGCGACTGAGCTGCTGAGTGGCTGCCCGCATAACAGGCTGCCTTTGATAGACTGTAAAGTCCATGGGAAAATGTAGCCGGCAGCAGATAGTGATAGAAACATTAGTATTGTACAGCAGTGTCAATAACTCAGGGTATGTAGATGTGCAAGCGGCAAGTGTTGTATACTACTGGAGAATATCAATGTTAAGTGTGGTGTAGCTTGACAGTTATGTGCATTGCAACAGTGTAGACATTCCTCATGTGGTGTTGTGTACACATTTATTCCACTGGTCTATATTTAGTAACATTAATTTTCTTATTTCAGGTTTTACCATCTGGTGGCCTACCAAGTGTATGTTTTGTGGGTCTATAGCAATTGCAGACTTGGCTTTGGCAATTGAATGGCCCTTCCTGCTTGTGTTGTTTCGCATATATGAACAGAGTTTCCAGTGGAAGGCAGTGATGATGTTTACACTGGGTTCCAGCCTTTTGAGGGACTATGGATTTTTCAGAGTATTGACATGCCATTCGGCCAATTTAAGTTTGTAAAGCAGCACATAGTGATTCTTATGAGTGAATAAAAACACAGATATTCCTTTTCAGTGCTTCTATCCCATTCCCTATTATGATTTTTGTTGACTACTAATAAAGTGTTTGTATCATCTGACTTGGATATGTTTGTGCCCACATGCTTATGGTTCTTGCTACCAATGTCTGCATTAAGAGCAGTGCTCCAGATCATGCATACTTTCAACACTTTTTTTTTCTAGAAGGTGTTGATGACCCCAGTAGATGCCACATAAGGTAATGTTGAGGTATTAAAGAGCAACCGCAGAAAAAAGTGAAATCAGTTTTTGGATATCCACCAATAAAACTGGGAATATATTGAGCCTGTTTGAGTGGTTGGTCACAGGCAGCACGCTTGGTGTTCATAGACATGAATTTCAGTTTTTGCTTTACCTATTCTGCCACAGTATATAATATGACAGCAGTATATTACATGGCTCCAGCATTTAAATGACTAAGCTCTGTTACCATGTGACGTACACCAGATTTAGGGTTCATGAATGCAATTGGTATTAGTAGCACAACAGAGGGTTAAAGTGTTGATATAGCTATATTGAAATACAGTACAGGGTGGTAACTTTTGTAATAAGGAAACTTAGTGTTATAAATGTAGTGCTGTTAGACAAGGAGTCAGTGTGTAATGCAGCGATGAATGAGTTAATATATCATGTACTGCTTGGCAATGAGTTGCATGAGCAACTTTCTATGCAACGCAAGGTAAATACAATTCCATTTTCAGGTCCGTATATCAAGCTGTGAGAACTTCTATGGTCAATCTTCTAATCTGAAAAATGCCTGTTTTGTCTTTGTCACAGACTAATATCCATGTCCTGAGACAGAATCAAAGTGAGCCCCCGGCTGAGGTAGCAGAACATAATTTGGTTCAAGATCAAATGGAAGACTGTCCTGTGATTGAAGAACATGTGAAGGTAAATAGGGATGAAGACCTTGTGGAATACGGACTGGTGGTAAAGCATTTAGTGTACTGGTCAGGTTAGGGTTGTCGGAGTATGCAAGAGCATTTTAAATGGACATATATATGAGAGTAGTACTGGACTAGAGCATTGTGTATGCACTGTCAGGAGAACAACAGTGAAGAATATGCATCTGCTGTCATGTCCTGTCAAGACAGATGTAATAATGTGTGTAGTGTTATAAGTACTGTAATTGGTTTTTGGTGATTGTTGGGCAGTGTTACAGATGGCGGTATACAGTCATATGCCATGTAGAAATAGTGTTATATGGTATTACAGTTTCAACTGGCTTAATGAGAACACTAATAGTTGGTAATAGCCAAAGAGTTAAGGATAGTAATTGTAAAAAGTGAGGCAATGCTAATGGGAAAGAATAGTGCACTTAATGACACTAAAACTGGTTATACGAGTGCTTAAGATGATTTAAATGAGTGTGAAAGTCTGAAACATGTGAATGTGCACTGGGGAGCTTTCTCAGAATGGAAGAGTGGTAAATCCCTTCCTGTCCAGATGAGGTTAGTTGTTAGAAATGTGTTAGTGGCACATGCTATCTTAGAAAAATTGAATTAGAGGTGAGGTGGATGTGCACATGCACATGTGGCATTGTTTTTTAAGGTCTTGCCAGACAGTATTGCAGTGAACACTGACTTGTTAATTTTGGTTATGTAATCACAGGTACAAGTGCCTGGATTGTATGAAGATGTAGTGAAAGGCATGGAAATCTACACAATGGAAATTGAGAATTGTCAAAAGAAAGGTTGCATTGTAGGAGTTCAAGCCAAGGTACTGGACCTTAAAACATGACCTAGGAAGATGATTAATGCAGCTGTGCAGTTTCTAGAAGTTGGAGTCTCACCATTGATAGACCGCGCATACTGCAGAAAGTCCATAGTTGTTCAAACAGAAATGACTGAGCCAGGACCACAAGAAGATTACAGTTGCAGTGATGTGGGCACCTGTAGCATGAATGTGAATACATGTTTTTGACAAAAGGATGAGAGTTGCAGTGAAGCAGCCACATGTAGCTCAATTGCATACATGTCTCTTCAGATGAAGGCTTGCAGCACTCCTGTCAAGCTACCATGGGAAATGCATAACACAAGCATGCAGAGTAACTCCTCATTTTAACAGTGCACAGATGATATCAAAAAGTATCCAGACTGGTGTTACCCTTCTGACAGCATGTTAACCTCTGAGATGGAAGAGACAGTGGTTGAAGAGGACAAAGATGAGAAGATGAGAAGTGAGCCAAAGTTCATTGTTTTTGAGTCTTGCCTGGATTCCCTGCTGTTATAATTGACCTGTCCACAGTGCCACATACCTGCTGTTGCAGTGGAAAAGAAATTGAAGTTGGGGTCTTATGTATGCTTGAAGGTATCCTGCATTAATGGACACAAAGTTCTTGAGTGGCAAAGTCAACTGTTAATAGACTGAATGCCAGCTGGCAGTGTACTACTTACATAGTCTATCCTTTTCAGTGGAAGTATGTATGCCCATATTGCATGATTTTGTGCATATCTAGGACTGGAATTTATCAGTGAGATTACCTTCTATTCCATTCAAAGAGATTATTTGTTTGCAGTATTGCAGCATACCTGGACACAGCATCAGAATCGCCTACTGGCAGATGCAAAGGGGAAGGAAATAACATTAGTTGGAGATGGCCTGTTTGATAGTCCAGGATATTCTGCCAAATACTGCTGCTATAGCATGATGGACCTGGATTCTAGATTCATCATTAATTTTTCACTGGAGCAGGTTTGCTGAGGGGTATCTTCAGTGGCACTGGAGAAGAAAGCATTTAAGAAGTGTATGACTAATTTTCTGGATAAGAATGTTAATGTAAGCCTTGTAGCAACTGACAGACATTGTGGGATCAGATTTTTGATGCTCAAGGAATTTCCAGAGGTGGATCACCAGTTCAATGTGTGGCATATGGTCAAAAGTTTGACTGAGAAAATTACAGGAGCTGGCAAAAGAAGAGGAAAAGAGAATTACTGCAGTGGTGCCACAGTATTTCCAGTCACCTGTGGTGGTGTGCCGAAATTTGTGAGGGCAATTAAGTTGTACTACAGGAGAAATGGTTGTTGGTGTTGTTGACTAACACAGTTGGAGTGGTGCAAGGAAGGTTTCTTGTTGCGGGCATGAGATGAGAAGACATGGACTGAAGAAGATGATGCATTTCACAGTGCATTGACGAGGATTGTTGCAAACCCAGTTCTTAAAGGTTTGAAGCACATCACAAAGTTCTACCACACTGGCAACCTCTAGGTGTTTTATGCATCACTGTGCAAGTATTTCCCCAAGTCTGAGCACTTCAGCTTTGCAGGAATGAAAGCAAGAATTATACTGTCCATCCTTGATCATAATGAAAACCTCAGTCATTAACAAGCAGTGGTCAGTTCCCTACCAAAAAGTCGGCACCAAAGTCAGAGCTTCAATACAGTGTGGTGTACCCAAAGGCAAAGTGAGAATGGGTCATGAATCCAGTATCTGAGAAGTGAAAGTTTGACTACATATACAACCTGATGGTGGAAGTTGTAAGAGCAAAAAGAGGCATTTTGGAAACTGAACCCATGTCACTACCCACCATTCCAAAGAATATTGCTAGGTGTGAGTGTCCATAGAAGACACTGGTGATTGCAAGACATATTTCTTGATTTGGAAAAAGTAATGAAAATCCAGGCTGATAAAGTAGAGTTGCACCTGTGGACTGGGTAAGTACCATTTGACCCAGAATTTGTCCCATCTTTGATGCATTTATCTCATTGTAGTTTGTATAATGTCTATGTGTAAATGGGTATATGGAATGTGTGTTTCCAGTTAACATTGATACCAGGGCTCTTAGCAGTTTACATAGGATCATAGTAAGTTACTAGGCTAATGTTCCTAGGGCCATTACAAGCGTAGCCAAGTTCTATCCTTGGTTCCACAATCAGTACCTATTGCCCTGGACAAAGGTAGACACAGGTGGAACCCCTGTGGTGAACTTACTGTTATCCATCCAGTGATCTAAACTGTGTTTGAAGAGCACCAGTGAGATGCTGTGACATGAAGTTGGGGTCTGCCCAACAGGTGGGGTAACCTCAGGGAGAAAAATCTGTCCCTCCAGCAGGTTCTATTGATGTCATTATATCAGGTTAAAGTCTTCAGATCATGTAACCTGTGTGCTGTTTGATTTGCAGATATGCAGCATTTCCAAAAAAGCAGGGTTAGACATTGCATTATATGCACAGCAGAGATCACCTCTGAGTAGTCTGTATGAAACAGAATAAAGTGACAATGATTTCACATGATCCACATAGGACAGATGCTGAAGACCTTGAATTTTCCTTGTGAGGAACATTCATGGTCTTTTCAACTGCTGTAGGTGCTTGAAAAGGTACATATCAAAAGGGAGGGTTGTACTCAATTATTGGCCTGATGATGGAAGAGTAGAGAGAGGTTATGCCTTTTTTTCTAGATGCAATGCCCTTAGTTATGAGATGAGCAATACAGAATTCCCTTTGTACCACTGTGGAGACATGGTGAGGAAAGGTAAGGTTGCTGTCAACCAATGTGTTTAGATCTCTCACCACTGAGTGCATACTTACAGTGTTACTATTGATGTGGTAGTTAGCAGGAGCAACACTCTTAACAAAAGAGGTGATACATATTTTGTGCATTGAGTTGAAGGGCATAATTTTGACACCAATCATTTGTCTGGGTAAGACCCTTGTGTAGGATGTTTACATCATGTTGACATTCTATGACGGCTCCCATTTTGCAGTCATCAGCAAACTTTGTCAGCCAGAGACCTTAAGTTTTTGCTTGTACTTCAGAGAAATAGACTCCAAACAGTAGTGGTCACAGGACTGATCCCCGTGGAACACCACTGGTTACTAGTCTGCTATGGAGGTGGATTCCCCCTATTTGAACTGTATGGGTTCTGTGGGTGAACTAGTTAGCAACCCACTTAACAATATGAGGTGTAATACCTAGCTGGGTGAGATGTTCTTCATCTCACATTGCTGCAGTCATAACTTATGGGTAGTCCGCTGTCCTCGGTCGGCCCGAATACCAAAGTATTAGGCTGACGTCGGTTATGGGCGCTCAGATCTGACGTCAGAGCATCAAGGTATTAAAGCGCATGACCGACATCATTTCCTCAGTCTTTTTTGCCGCATGGTCCGAAGCAGAAGCAGCGTTTGCAAGTGCCATTCGGCGTTCTGAAATTTTCGTATTCTGAGTTTCAGACCGAAACCAAGTTGGGGGAATATTTTTGTTTTTCTTGCCTCAGTTACTTCCGGATGTCAGAAAAGTGAATAATTGTATTTCTTGTGGGAAACAGATACCGCATAGGGATTACCACTCTCTTTGTATTCCTTGTTTGGGACCGGAGCACGTAGTAGGGTGTCGCTTTTGTGCTAGGTTTAATAAGCGCACCATTAAACGTAGGCTAGATTGTGCTAGGCTTGTCTTAAGCGGTGTAATTACAATATGCCGCCGGATCCTCCGACGCCAAGAAGTGCAAAGATAAATCTTTAAAGTCCAAACAGGATGACTCGTCTGCTCCGGACGCCGGTTCTTTAGACACTACGGTGGATTTGGTTGATCCGCCGGTTTCAACTGAGTCTCAGGGGGAGACGTTGGTTTTGCAAGATTTGGCTTCTCAGGAGTCAGGTCAAGCTGAGGGGGCCTCTCAGGCTACTGTTCTCCCTTCTTTGCCTAAGGTGGTTAGGCCTTCTCCTTCTGTCTCTAAGGTGCCCTCCAAAGGCAGGCCTGGTTTGCCTTCCACAGGTGTCAGTCCTAGCTCTGCAGGTTCTGTGCCTAATAAACATATGCTTAAAATGGCAGAAGATTTAATTACTTTAATCAGGGGTTCTATGCCCCCTCCTGATAAGAGGCCTAGGGTGGAGCCAGAAATGGAAAGTTTGGAGCAGGCTTCAGATTACTCAGAGTCTTCGGCTGAAGACATTCAGGATTTTCCTCCTTATTCTGATTCAAACGCAGATGATTCCACTCCTTCTGCTTCTTCTCCAGAGGATTTTTCTTTTTCAGAAACCCTGCATTCCATGAGGGAGCATTTTAAATGGGAAGGTCAGTATTTCTCAGATTCCAGGAAGAGGCTTAGGGAATTTTTGTTTTTACCACAGCATAGGCCCTTGGCTATACCTCCTGTTTTGGATGTTGTTCAAGACGTTTTCTCTGAGGCTTCCCTTAATCCAGACTCTTTGCCTCCTGCGCCAGTTAAGCCAGATAGGTCTTACAGAGTGCCTGAGGCTCATAAATATCTGTATAAAAGCCCTAGGGCCGATCCAGAAACTATTAGCCAGGGACCTAAGGGTGTCAGGGCTTCTGTTGTAAAGAATCCAGTTCCTTTGGATAAGGAGGCTAGAGCTTTGGAAAGGTGGGGTAAGAAAGTGTATACCTCTTCCACTTTAGCAATGAGGGCTTTGAATTGCCAGTTTCATATGTTGAAGTACCAGAATTTTCTCCTTACTCAGTTAAAATCTAAAATGGATGCTTTGGCAGAGGGCATAGAGTGTAAGGAATTACAGGTTTGGTACATGCCTCTGATCATGTGGGTAAGCATGCTTTGCAGTGTGGTTTTGATGCTTTGCAGGCTTCCTCCAGGGTGGCTGCCACTGGTTTAGTTATTCGCAGGCACGCCTGGCTTAAGGATCAGAATTTGTCAGAGCATGTTAAAGCTAGGATTTTAGATGCTCCTTTGCAGTCTGAAGTTTTGTTTGGTTCTCCTGTGGAGTCTGTCTTGAAAAAAATGGAAGACAAGGCTAAGTCTATGCAGACTGTTAAAGATTTTTGCAGGTGCAGCCCCTAAGTTTAGCAGGAACTGGCCTGCTAAGGGTTGGACTTACCCTTCTTCTGATTCACAGTCTAGGGGTAGATCTAGACGTGGTAGGGGCAGAGCTCAGAGTTCTTTCAGGCCTAGGCCGTGGAGTTCACCAGCACAATCTACAGGTGAGGGCAGGGCCAGTCCTTTCGTAAACAGGCCCAATGACCATCTTCAGCTGCCAGATCCTTCCTGTCTGGCAGCTCCTTTGGGAGGAAAGTTGGCACTCTTCAAGCAAAATTGGTTTCTAGTCACCCAGGACAAATGGGTGTTGGACATTATAGACCGAGGCTACAAGTTTTATTTCCACACATTGCCTCCTTTCAAAGGCATGCCAGACGTTCCTCCTCAGCAAAGGTTAGAGGCTCACAAACAGATTTCTTTACTTCTTCAAATGGGGCTATACAGCAGGTCCCTCTGTCAGAAGTGGGCCTCGGATTTTACTCTCGCCTATTTCTTGTACCAAAGAAAGGAAACACTGGAGGCCAATCTTGGATTTATCTATCCTCAACACATATCTGGACATTCCAAAATTCAAAATGTTGACGTTGCAACAACTTCTGCCTCTGTTGGGCAAAGATCACTGGATGGTAACTCTGGATCTCAAAGAGGCTTATCTTCATGTTCCTATCAGGCTCAGTTGCAGGAGATTCCTGCTGGCTGGAACTTTACATTATCAGTTCTCTGCATTGCCCTTTGGCTTATCTACTGCACCCAGGGTATTCACAAAAGTTCTGGCTCCAGTGATAGCCTTCTTCAGGTTAAAAGGAATACAAATTTATCCTTACTTGGACAATTGCCTGATTCTTGCTCAAGACAAGCACGAGCTTCTTCACCATCTGCAGTATGTTATGACAGTGTTAAGGTGCCTAGGGTATTCTGTGAACGAAACAAAGTCCAGTCTAGTACCCTCTCAGGAAATGTGCTTTCTGGGTGTGAGACTGAATACAGCTTCCCAGATGGCCTTTTTGACCCCGGACAAGCAAAAGAATCTTACACTTTACTTCCATCAATTGTCTCTACGGTCCAGGCTGACTGCAAGGACAGTCCTTCAAGCCTTGGGGTTCATGGCATCTATTCTGGTGCTTCCCAATGCCAAACTGCATATGAGGAAGCTACAATGGTATCTCAAAAATATATGGACACAACACTGCCAAGATCTGGACACTGTCATTCAGATAATACCTTGCATTCAAAAGGAATTTTGTGGTGGGCTCAGGAATGTCACCTAAACAAGGGATTCTCTGTGACCCGACCAGAGGCGAGTCAGATTTTAACGATGGATGCCTCGGACAAGGCCTGGGGAGCACACCTCAATGGAAAATGGGTTCAAGACACGTGGCCTGCCAGACTTCAACATTTACATATCAACTTGAAGGAAATGTTAGCAGTCCAGTTTGCATTGATGGCTTTCAAGGATTTACTTCTCCCAGGGCAGGTGTTGATTCAAACAGACAACACAACTGTCATGTGGTACATCAACAAGCAAGGGGGAACCCATTCTCTTTGCAGGCAAGCTATGATTTTGTGGGAGACTGCTCTCAGTTTGCAACTCACTCTTCAAGCAAGGTTTCTGCCAGGAGCACAGAACTCCTTAGCAGATGTTTTGAGCAGACGGATAGTGGATCCCCACGAGTGGAAATTGGATCCTCATGTATTTTGACAGTTGACAATGATATGGGGGACTCCAGACATAGATCTGTTCGCTTCTCCACTAAATTTCCAGGTGCCAAAGTTTTGCACAAAGATGTTTCATCCCACAGCTTGGAAAGTGGATGCTCTATCATTCAGTTGGAACAATCTTCACGTCTATGCCTTTCCACCTCTGCCTCTTCTTCCAAAGGTTCTCTTGAAGGTCAGACAAGACAAGCCCTCCATGATTCTAATAGCTCCAGACTGGCCACGACAGCACTGGTACCCTCTGCTGAGGAGTTTAGTATGGGAACCTCCTTACCCTTTGCCTTTGATTCCACACCTTTTGACTCAGGAGGGCAATCATTTCCTCAATGTCAGGATTCAGTCCCTGCATCTAACAGCCTGGCATATTCTGTTCTAGAACCTGGAGGGTCGCAGCTTCCTCAACAAGTTTTGAATGTTATTTTGGAGGCCAGGAGGCCTAGTACAAGGAAAGTTTATGCTGATAAATGGAGGAGATTTTTTATTTGGAGCAAAGCAAAGAGCTTTGATGTTTCCAGGTCTGATTTGAGTGTTTCTCTTCAATATCTTACAGAATTATTGGACAAGGGTTTGTCTTTCTCCTCTATAAAAGTTCATGCTGCAGCCATTTCTGCTCACTATGACTGTGATCCACCATTATTCTCTCATCCTTTGTTTAAGCAATTCCTTAGGGGGCAAAGAACATAAGACCCCAAGCGAGAGCTCCTACTCCTGCTTGGGATCTCAATTTTGTGTTGGAAAAACTTACTTTACCTCCTTGAACCTGCAGCTACTGCTGAGTTAAAGTTTTGTCTTGGAAGACTGGTTTGTGTTGGCCATTACGTCTGCTAGAAGGGTTTCTGAATTACAGGCTCTAATGGCAGTTGAACCATTCCTAATTTTTCATAAGGACAGGGTATCTCACTAACCCTACTTTCATGCCTAAAGTGGTTTCAAATGTGGCCTTGAACCAATCTATTCATTTGCCTACTTTTATGCAGATCCCCAAAATAAAGGGGAGAAAATTTTGCACACTTTGGATATTCACAGGCAGTTTCGCTATTATTTGAGCAAGACTAAAGGGTTCAGACAGTCTCAGCAGTTGTTTGTTTCTTTTGCTTTGGGTTCTCAGGGGAAACCTGTTTCAAAACAAACTATTTCTAAGTGGATTGGCTTTTGTATTGCTTTTGTTATTCTCACCATGGTAAGGTGATTCCAGCTGGAATCAGGCCTCACTCCACTAGGGCTACTGCCACTTCTACTGCTTTTTTTTGGGGGGTAGCTACTAAAGATATTTTGGAAGCAGCTACTTGGAGTTCAGTGCACACTTTTTCTAAACATTACCATCTTCCTCTTTATTCCAAATCTAGGGCTGGATTTGCCACTGCAATCTTGCAGGGCATTTTGGCAGCCCCCAATGCTTTATGATTTTGCCAGCCTCCCTTTACCTCTGCTTTGGGATTCTACCCATAAGTTATGACTGCAGCAATGTGAGATGAAGAACATAGTACAGTTTTGTACCTACCATAAATGTAGATGTTCGAAGATCCACATTGCTGCAGTCCAAACCTACCTCCCTCCTTCCCCTCTGTAGTTTGGAGTGGTGGTATGATGGGTTGTGGCTGTTTTTGTACATGGTTTTAGGGAGTTATTCTATTTTTGGCTGTGGCCTTTATTTTAGGGCCTTCTGACATCTGGGGCAAGAAAAGACTGAAATGACGCTGGTCATGCGCTTAATACCTTGGACGCTCTGGCGTCAGATCTGATGACCAACGTCAGCCTAATACTTTGGTATTCGGGCTGACCGAGGACAGTGGACTACCCATAAGTTATGACTGCAGCAATGTGGATCTTCGAACATCTACATTTATGGTAGGTACAAAACTGTACTTTTCTCAGTGATGGCTCAGTGGGGTATCATGTCAAAAGCCTTGTCTAAGTCTAGGTTGGCTGTATGCACAGATTTGTCTTCATCCAGAGCCCTGGTGACTGTTTCGAAGAAGTCAAACAGGTTTAACAGTCATGATCTTCCTTTGATAAATCCAAACTGAGTAGGGTCAAGTATATCTTTGTTGATAAGGTCCATGATGAGTTGCTCCATGGCTTGCAAATAAAGTTAGTGAGGATATAGGTCTATAATTACTGGGGTCAATGGAAGCACAACCTTTGTGCAAGGGGAGAACGGTGGCCTTTTTACATTCAGCTGTGATGAAGCCTGTGCTTCTATCTGTGATTGAAAGACTACCCAAACGGGTTGCAAATTACTCTTGTAGCCCTTGTAGGACACAGCCTTGGATGTCATCAGGTGCCATAGATGGTGTTTTTGGCCTTAGAGTGGCTGTTTAAGACCTGCTCTTTAGAGATACAAGGTATGGGACAGGTGGTATGGATGTCATCAGGTACATCTGGTGGGGACAGGGGAATGATGTTTTCACATAACCTGTCGGCTAACAAAGTTAGCTATGTCCACTGGCCCAGTATATGTGGTATCATTAAATGCCAGCTCAGTGCAAAAGTGTGCCTTTCCTTTTAGGTTACGGCTGTAACTAAAAATGCCTTATGGTCGTTCTTAGTTGAGGAAGCTAATTTGAATTCATAGTTTGATTTGGAGGACTTCACAAGAAGTCTTATTTGCTTGTGTAAGCTGAGGAGGGAGTTTTTCTAGTTTAGGGGCCACTCCCTCTTATTCTTACACAGCAATTTCTTCCTGTTTCTGTAAAGCCTGTAAATGGCAGTTGGCCACCAGGCATTTTTGCTCTTCATTTATCTTATTTTGCTCCTGTATGGTAGCAGACTCAATGTAGTTATACAGGTGATGGTATAAAACATTGCTGTAGAACTCTGCATAGTTGCCATGTCCATCTGAGGGGAGAGGTGCAGTGAAGCTTGCGTAACCTCAGGCACAACCCAGCACTACACCCTTACTGTGCTGCATTCACACTCTTCATTACTTCTAACCCCACTAACTCCATATTTATTTTATAGCCCTATCCTTCCTTCTGGGTCTTTAGAGGTCAAGGAAATCTGTTTTGTTTCTCACCTCCATCCTATATCTCCATCCTATGTCCTCTTCATTCTAAACTTAACCACCATTTTCTTTTCCTACCTCTTGCTACAACTGCCACTTGTAGACAATTTCATAACACAGGTATTCATGTAGAAGTAAATATTTTACCTCTGCTATTAAAATCACATATCTTGACATTTCTTGTGTTGTGTTTTTTACATATGTAAATTGTTTTATCTTCTCTGTTAATATTACAGCATCCATGAATTACAATGTTAATACTGACTTTTATTAATTTTAATGTGGATCTTTTCTCAGCAGCTGCAGTGGTGCAGTGGTTAGCTTTGCCGCCTCACAGCAAGAGGTTCCTTGGCTGGGGTGCCTTCTGTGCGGAGTCTGCATATCCTCCCTGTGGTCACGTGGGTTTCCTCCAGGTGCTCCAGTTTCCTCCCACATCCCAAAGACATGCTGAAAGTGGATTGGACACTCTAAATTGGCCCTAGCCGTGAGTGTGTGCATGTGCGTGCCTTCTGTGGAAGGTTGGGCGCCGGGCTGGCAACTCGACACTGTAAAAAACTCCACTGCCAATCATGAGCAGACAGGTGATCTGCTGTGGTGACCCCTAACTGGAAAAAGCCGAAAGAAGAATGTGGATCTTTTCTCCCTGTCCTCTGCTGAAAATGGGTCATTGGCCCAGTTGGACATCTCACAGTAAGCAGTAGTAAAATAAATAAAAGAAATATTACGAATAATATTATTCAGGCGCTGCAATGTTGGATATGAATGGGCACTCCAATTGATATAAATGTTTGCAGATCTTTTGTAAAGTGGAAGTTTAAATTGTCTTAATTAGTCTATCAACATTCACTTCACTGTCCTCATCCCATTTTATACACTAACGACTGTTGTGGTACATATTTGTTCTAGGTTGAGGTCTTATCATGCATAATATGCATTAGTGCCTCTAAACATGGTCCTTTATCAGTGGCATGTACAATTGCATTTGGGTAGCCAAATAATGATTTGTAAAGTTAACCACTTATCACTTCAGTTAATATCAACATCAGTGACTTGTGACAAGACTGTCTGGATGCACTATAAGGCCTCTATGCTGTGTCTAAAGATCAAATGTACGGTGAGTACATGTGAAAGACCGTATTGTCTATGAATGTGAACATGATTTCTAAATACAGTCTGGAAAGATTCCTTTGACATTGTACAGTTACACAGAACAGCTAGTCAATGAGGTGGCACATGTAAATGGTCAAATTTAAGAACCGTTCTTTTGTTACAGTTAGAAGATTCATATCAATGTACATTCACTACTGTGGGCACTTTTTCCTGTGATGTGGCACTACTGAGTATGAATTATGTACTGTCATGTAAAAGTGAATCTGTATATGTATTATGCTTTCATTGTGATATGTGATTTACCATTGTTCAAGAGTTGTACATTAATATTTGACTAGGTGACTTGTTCAAGAGATTTGGAAATGTTGTGAATCAGTAAGCAATGCAACATGTAACTGTATTAATCCCAGTGTACAGACTGGGTGGCTAATGTTAAATGCGCTTAATTTAACTTTACTGACATGGAAAGTTGTAAGATTTTTGCTTGACCATGAATATAGAAGGTATGCTTCAGGTCTTCTACACTGGGCCCTTGGCAAGTGGCATCTACAATGGAATTACATTGCTGTTGCCAAAGGAGCAGTTTTGGGTCACTGTATTCATGTAGGGAAAGTGCTGAAAGAACAGGGGAAAAACTAGTGAGACATATGTTAGTATGTCTCTATACAAGTGGCCCTTTCAGCATTTTTCTACACTTGTATTCGTATTCTCAGCATACAGCTTGACATTGGTGAGTGGTGTCAACATCAGCCTGGAGGAAGTGCAACATGACTGTCACAGTATATATATTTCCAGTAATTTGGTTCATGTGTATAAGTGTAACGTGAGTACACATGAAAGGTGTCATTTTCAGTTTACTACTGTGTAAAGGACTTGTGCCAGTGCTGAATGTAATCATCACGTGTAGATTGTAAAGATTTTTAAATACCTTGTCATGAATGTAGGACACATGTAAAGTGTAACTTAAAACATGTTTCTTCAGTTTGTATGTCATTTGTGCAAAAGGAACTGAGCATGCAAGTTGGCATCATTTTGTTAGATGGTGTTGCTTCTGTGTATGAGATGTGTTTACTGACAAGTAATATTTATTATGTGTATGTACTGTGTTAGTGTTGAATGCTAATACAATTTGTTCATAATTTGTATTGTAGTGTCTGATTGGACGAGGTTTGGTAAAGAAGTTGGTGGAAAAGGTTACAAATCATTAGTATGGAAAATGATCTTAACTGTTTCCTTGCAAGCAATCTCAGGTTTACAGGGGTTGACCATGGTGGCACTGAACAAAGGGGGGTGGAGACAGTTTGTGCTGGCCAATAAACCACCCCCATAATGTATGGGATGTCAAACTGCTAAAAGTAGGAAAGCATTTAGTTAGATGTAGCAAACCTGTTTAGAAACACTTGTTTAGGACTGTGTTTAGAAACACTTGTTTAGGACTGTGTTTAGAATAGCACTGACAAACATTAGTGACCAGTTACACTTCAGAATCTTGAGCTACTGAAATATTGAACTTCAGTAGCTCAAGACGGAAGTGTTGAAACTGCACTTGCGCGAAAGTGCAGACTACCGAGTATGGAAATGACAAATGTGAAAATGTCGAATCCTTGGTGTGTATGTAGCTGGAGATTCAGGTAAGTGATGTTTTACTAGGGGTTTTGGGTGGGGATTTTAGTGTGTGTGAGTGTGTTTGGAGTTTTGAGGTGTGGGTTGGGGTAGGTAGGTGAGATTATGAGTGTATAAGTATTGCATATAGTGGTATTTGTACGTATGTGATGTGTGTTTGTGCAAGGGGAGTTTTGAGTGTATAGTGGTGGTTTTTGTGTGTTTGTGTTTTTAGTGCGACCTCGGAGTTAGTATATATAAGTAGGGGAGGTGTGGGGGGTGTATGGGGGCTTGCCTCCCTGCTTATATGTAGGGTTAGCGGTTGTGTTTGTTTTGTTGTGTTTGTGTGTGTTTTGTTGGTTTATAGTGTAGGTAGGAAGGTATATGTGTGCTTGTTTGTGTGTGTAGTGTGTATGTGGGTAGTCGCGAATTTGAATTTTATGCTTTTGGGGTTTCAGTTTTTTTAATTTTTGGCTTCACAGTCTCGGGATACTGAATTTCGACATTTCAGTATTTCAGGATTGTAAAGTGAAACCTAGTGACCACAGTACATGTCGTTTTCAAATACAAGTGCATAATGGAGCTCTTAGCATATAGACAATGACATTTATGTATGGTGTGTTAACTAATGAGGATTTAGAAAGGGAAACAACCAATTTCCATGAAATTCGTGGTTAAGAGCAATCAGAAAATTTGCATGTATCGATCAATAGAACATGGAAATGTTTAAGAACACTTTGAATGTTGGTTGTTGTGTGTCAGCATTTCAGCCAGGGCTTGTGTGAATGATGCAGCAATATACAATTGTGTGTTATTTGGTATTTTTTTGCAGCTGCAATTTCTAAAGTACTAAAAAACAAAATGGACCTCAGGCACATAACAAAAATTAGTTTTAGTATTTAAGTCTCTAAAGTAATTTTACTGGTTAGAACTGGTCCTTGTGAACAGAATTGAAGTGCTTAGAGTGAATTAATAGTGAAATGGTGCATGTTTGGGGTACCCTGCTTAGCTGCAGGTGCTTAATGATAGTGGTGAGATGAGTGGATCTGGCTGCAACTGCAAGTAGTGTTGTGGTGTGAGTCGACCTCTGTGATGGCTACCTTGACGTGGTACAGAGGCTTTTCACAAAAGTGCAGTGTTAATTGCCACATTTGCACATTGTAAACCAAAAGCCAGCTTGTCTGGACATCATTGATGTACGATCCTTGGACTTCTGGTATATATTTTGGTGTTTAACTGGTAGTTGAGTATTGAAGAATATTTGTAAGGTATGCTAAAGTCTTATCTTGTATTGACATGTGTTGGGCAATAAACAGCAGTTTGAGTCTTAAATGTGGAGTGGTGTGACATGGATAATGCAGGCTTCATAATGGATGAACATTGTAAATAAATGAGTCATAGGTAATGTATTTTGCAAGCTCTGAATAGATTGGGAGACATGTTCTTCAAACATTCACCGGTATGAAGTCTCCTTGATAAAACTGAGTTCTGCATGGCAAGATTTTGATGAAGGTAAGAGACATACATTTTAAAAGAATAGTTTACAAAGCTTTTTTGTTTTGAACCCTCTGTCTGTTCACACTGTTCGATACTGCCTGATACAGAAAATGGACAGTCCAGGTGATAATTCAGGTTAGCCTCATGCAAGAGTTAATACATTTATTTGGGGATACATTACCTCAGTAGAATATTACTATGCTCAAAACTGGTTAACATCTATAGTCATGACAAAGCATTTTGGAGAAAATTTGGGAACAGTTCTCTGGACAGCAAGGGGATGAAAGATGTTCTCTGGACAGCAAGGGGATGAAAGATGTTAGCATTATTACAGATATAGATTTATATATGTTGTGATGTGTTGTGTATGGTCTTGAAAATGGTGGGACAAATGGATATGCTTGAATGAGAGTTTGCTCTGTGGACCCTGTAAAGGTACACTGCCATTGTGATAATAATAATGTGTCACCGTCTGAGTTGACATGACACCGGAGTAGTGATATCAGTCAGCCAAATATAAGTATTATATAAAGTAATAGGTTTTAAATGCTTCCACTACTTTAGTTGTAGAACACTGACAATTGGAGGTGCAGGTGAAGGTAAAAGATCAGTGAAACTCATGGCAAAGGGATAGTATGCAATAATATTACATTATGGCCTGAAGATTTAAAAAATAAAATGCATTGATTTTTAATTTGTGTGGTAGTCTGGCAAAATCTACAGTGACGTACTGTTGTAGTTAATTTCCCAGACAGGGTTTAAATGGCAACATGACCATTTGACCACCTCTGCAATATGTGTGGGTGGAATGAAGGACTACTTTGCTTGAGATTGGTGATTGTCGACAATGCAAATTATTTGCTTGATTTATGTGAGAAGCAGTTAAACATTCCTAATGAATGTTTACAAAATCATGTAGAAAAGAACTGACAGTCAATTGTAGGTGACGTTTAACATGTGGACTATAATACACAGTGAAAGATTATTGCAACATGCACAAACAATAATGGCTTATAAAGAAATCAGCAACAGATACCTACTGATAGGTAGCAAAATGAAGCAACATAAGCAACCAGTGTGTCATGGGATTTTTATTACACAGTATAAAATATTAGTTACAGCTTCTCACACATAATGTCACAATTCAATATGTTCTTACTGCAGTACTTCAAAAGTGTACATCAACATCACCAATTTGTATATAGAATTAGTTAAAATTCTGGCAGGTGAGTGCGGGTTAACTTCTGTGTGAATCATGCATTGCAACAGTTGTCCTCTGTGTTTTTGGCTACACTTTGTAATGCTTGTCTGTACCATGGGAATAGAAAGCTTCAAACATTACCCTGTTATCGAATCAGGCATTGCAACATATTTGTAGTGACAAAACAAATGGCATGACATCTAAGCAAACAGCATGTAAAACCTGGAAATTCTAGTACGGTGAGAACTGGGATCAATACACTGCAGTTGTAATAGTCTCATAAGGACAGAATGTTAAAGTGACACCGGCGTTCGGTTATACAAGAATGGTAGTCGGTAGCCAATTAATGGCTGTCAGCAGAAGTGCACTCATGGGCCATGAGCACCTAGTGTCATTCTTCACAGCTGCTGCACCTTGTTATGAAAATGAACTGACACAATCACTGGGTTGTTGATGTTGGAGGAACAGGAATAGCTGCATATTTGTGGTAATGGTGTATGGGCATGTCAGGGCTGCGTTACTACACTGCCAATGTACTATGCAAGAGTGGGCATTTTGAAGGCAGTGTAAAACACAGCAGTATATTACAGGTGCAGTTCAAATCGTACTGGAGGCTGACAAATGGATTAAGTGAGGCATTTCACCCAAGCAAGTCAGTATTTCCATAGTCAGTCCATGCAGTGGCATCTAGTAAGTGATTGAGGTAAAACCTCTCATCCACACTCCCCGTTATTCTGAACTGCTCATCCCATGTATTTAAACTCATCCATCCTCGCCAACTCTTCTCCCTGCATCCTCACCATTCCTCTGTCTTCCTTCTCATTACACACATATATTCTGCGTTAGTCCTACTGTCAAATGCCTAAGCCAGGTCCACGTAGGCTGTATGCACCTTTTTCCCTTCATCCATTGCCTTGATTGCCTTCACAAAGAACTCTAACAGGTTAAGAAGACATGAACTTCCTTTGGCAAAACTAAACTGGGATGGGTCCATTGTTTGTAGCTTGCCAAAATCTTTGTTCATTTCCATTCTCACTTGGTCCATGGCTTTGCATATTAGACTAGTTAGACTAATGGGTCTGTAGTTTTTGGGGTCTGTTGATGGTCCACCCTTGTGAAGGAGGATAACCCCTGCCATTCTCCATTTATTTGGTATGTTGCCTGTTTTGAGGCTGTAGTTGAAAAGTGACTCAAGTGGTGCTGATTGATCATGTTTCTTTCTATTTAGGAGACAACCTGTTGTACTTTTGGGCCTGATTGAGGCAGTGTTTTTAGCCTTAGTGATAGCCACTATGACCTGCTCCCTGCTGACATTTGGTAAGGGGTGTGGGGGGAGTAGGGAGTAAAGTTTGAGCTGATTTTGTCAGGTAGCAGATTCACTATGTCACTCTGCTCAGTGAAAGTGGTACTATTTACTATCACTTCTGCATACTGTTGTGTGTCACTGTTGATGTTTTGGACATAGCTGTAGAAGGCCTTGCAGTTGTATTTAGCCTGAGAAGCTATCTTGATGTCATAACTGTTTAGTTTTCAGTGTGCTCGTCTGATTATAAGAGTTGCTCTTTCTGACTTAGTCCATTACTTTTTTCCCTTTGTTATATACAAGCATTCCACCAGTGTGTTACTTTTTGGGCTGGGGTTAATTCTGGTAGGTAGAGCACCCTATATGCACCCGGTCATGTGTTTACTTTGACTAAATCTGCATAGACTCTTGTGAACTTTGCATCGGGTGGGGCATTAAATTTTGAAAAACTGTCACTTACTGTATGAATATCTATGTATTAAGTGATGGTGTAATGAAGATGTTCCTTGTTCCAAAAATAGAAGTCAGGAATTGAATAATTTATGTAATGTTGTTTATGTTATATGATATATAGCAATATATGTGAAGTATAATGTTTGTTATGCTAATATAGTTTGATTAATTTTAAATGAATGTAAATTTGCCTATGTCAAAGTAATTCAATACTGGCGTTTGAGGGAAAAAATATGTAATAAGGTGTAGATTGTAGCACAGTCCCATACTGGTGCAAACAAGGCCGAGTATGTTTGAATCTCTGAAGTGTGCACTAAATGATGAATGACATTTGTGTGAATAAACTCCAGGAAACATTGTGCCTGCAAATTGGTGGCAGTGTATGTTTCACCGTCTATAGAGGGGTAATTAGTCTCCAATGAATAGAGTGCTTGGTTGGATAGCGAGTGCCTCCATTGGGTCTAGATAAAAGTTGTGTGATTTTTGAGACATAGATGTTGACCTATAGCTTGCTAAGATGTGGTTAGGGACTCTACAGTGATTTGTATGTGGATGAACTCCAGGATGTTAACGTGTTTAAACAACCTTGAGGTATACTTTTGGCCAATATAGATTGAGACACCTCCAGCTTTAGTGCTTCTTAGAACAGCTGATGGCCTAAATGTGTGGAAGACACTACAACACTGAACTGCTGGAGTACTTTTAGCAGCTTTAAACCCTGTCTCAGTAATGGCACAAATGCCTATATTTTTCAGAATGAGAGCTTGTGAGCTCTGGAGTTTCTTGTTAAGGCTGTTAACATTGAGCAGTAACATCTTTATGGTCCCCCTGGTTTTATTTGGTATGTTGGTAGGTTTATCACTTTAGCATTGCCAAAAAATGCTCTATGGGAGATGGATAATATTTTAGCCAAAACTGAGAAGTTTATGGGGGACAGATGCAGGCTATCTTTGGCAAAGCAATACGGTATGTTGACTAAGCTAAGTCAAGTCAATTTTTGTTCATACTGTGGCATCATCCTTGGTGAAGTTAGACTGCTGCTCAGTCCAAGGTACAGACCAATCTGTGACACAGAGATCCTTAACGTCTCCCTTCATATAATCCATACAGGTATGTCTCTGATCATTAATGCCCGCATGGATTATGATAGACTCCTACTGGTCCCTGTGGTGCAGTGACTTGAGTGTATGTGTAACTTGGCAGATGCTGGCTCTAGATAAGCAACTGGCCATAATCTTCTCCTTGGCCTGTCTGGTAAGGATTAAAAATTTGTCAGTGAACATGAGACAATTGCTTCATTGTCTCTGGATGCTGGTATCTACCTAGTTGTCTATGGAGACTTTTGGAAATTGCATATCCATGTTGACCAAGCCTGTTTTAGGGTGGCCTGTTAATGTTTAATTACTGGGTTTTACAACCTTCTAGGCTGGACTCTAGGGTTAGCGACTATAGCTGAATAGTGCTAGGATATAGTTTTAGATAGTGCTAAGATGTGGTACTACTGCTATCTGACATGCAGGCTAGCTGCTCTGAGCTTAACTTTGTGCAAGGAGTCACCAAACTGAAAATTAGAGATCTAGTACTAGTTTTATAAGCTAATTTCTGTCTGTTCCAACTCGTGTACAGTTAGGTACACTGGGCACACAATCCCTTTTTCAGGGGCAATCATGAAGAATGTCTGGCTAAGTGACTTGCTCAAGGTAACACAGTATGCAAATGAGGGGTGAAGGAATCAAACCTTCTACCACAGGAACTATAGCTCACAGCCTTAATAAGGAACTTACCCCTCATTGAGTTACAAGCTGCTGTTATGTCCTCCTGACTCATTTGGTAGCATGAGCTTTACTGAGGAAACGTAGGAACTGCCACATTTATTTACTGCCAACCTGTCAATCAAGACATTTCTAACTCAGTCTGTAAGAAACAAAATGGCATGCACAGTCGAGACACAGCTCTCTCTTTATATCAAGCACTGTCAGTGAATAGTAGCATTCCAATCCAAATTAAATGCTTACATTAGTAAAAAAGCCATACCTAGGCATTCCAGACATCCAATTAGAAGACTTTAGCCATCTAGTGCAGTGGTAGTATTTACACCCATACTAGATGCTTCACCTACACATACACCTCAGTATAACTCTAGAGAAGTCACTGTGACTGTAACCCGAAACCCACAAGGACAGAATGGTTTGTCTCAAGTTGTAAACTACTTGTTACACAAGATTCCATTGTCAGACACACTGACACCATATTTACCAGGATGGCTATAGAGAAGGTTATGCTCAGTCTGGTGACAGGAACACAAGTTTTAAATGTCCCTTGGGACACTTGCAGTCTTCATAGGTTCATAGGTGTTTACTAGGCTAATGACCACAAGGACCTTTTTAAGCCTAGCCATGCATCCCAAATCTCTGACAAGTTCTGATACCATTGATAAGTTTAAGCATTGGCCTGGGAGACGAACCATTTACAGGCTGCCTATGTCCATTAGAGACATAAGTGCCAAACCAGGAATGAATTTCTGGTT
This sequence comes from Protopterus annectens, assembly GCF_019279795.1. Lineage (NCBI taxonomy): Eukaryota > Metazoa > Chordata > Ceratodontiformes > Protopteridae > Protopterus > Protopterus annectens. The sequence continues at coordinate 385,161,308 of NC_056739.1, forward strand.
TCCCATCCAATTGTCCAAGTTGCACTTGAATTGGGTTAGGGAGGAACTTTGCTTCACACAGATGGGGAGCCTGTTCCATAGATGGGGTGGTCTCTGGGATACATACCTGTCTCTCTAGCAGCTCCTATTTATATCACAGGAAGGTTTAAGTCTTTAGAATGTGTAATTCTGGTGCTGTTTGTTTTGTGGATATGCAGGAGGTCCATCAGAGTGGGGTCTGACAATGCCCTGTATGCCAAGAATAGATCTGCCCTCAAAAGGCTATAGGAGACAGAATACAGGGATAGGACCTTGAGGCAGTCTGCACAGGACATTTTACTTAAACCCTGTATTCTTTTAGTGAGGAACCTCTGTGGACATTCCAGTTGTTGTATATGCCTGGTTAGGTACATACCAAACGGGCCATTGTACTCAATGATAGGTCTGATGAATGCTGAATACAGTGGAACAATGACTTTCTTGGACTTAGATGCCATACCTTGTTGTATGATTTTTTTTAAAGTACCTAAACCATACATTCCAAGCATTTTTGGAATACCCAAAGTTCATAAGAACTATATGAACCCCCCCGACCCACTGTATCATCTGCTGGGTCAAAAACACAGCCTATAGCAATATGCATTGACAAAAAGTTGAAACATTTTTATGATTTATATCCCCACATACTAAAAGATTCATGGGATTTTTTGTACAAGATAGGACATTTAGAATTTAACAATGACTTTTTGTTTATAACCATCAATGTCAAGGACCTTTTTTCAGTTATTCCCTATGATAGAGATCTGCAGTAGTTTAGAGAAATGTTACTGGAGCTTGAATTTTTGCAACACTCAGGTTTTAGGACTATTCTAGAAAGCATGGAATTGTTATAAAAAAACAATTACATATATTTCCAGGTTGAGTTATACCATCAAATGGATGGGGTTGCTGTGGGTGCGGCATGCACACCCATATTTGCAAACATGGTCCTGTTATACTGGGAAAAACACTTATTTTTGAGTCACAGTACAAAGACTACATCAGGATTTATTTCAGATTTTTGGACGATATTTTTATTTTGTGGAAAGGGGGCTTACAAACTATAGAAGGTTTTATAGAATACATAAATAACACCACAGACTTTTTGAAGTTGATATATGAACCCAGAGAAAACGAAGTAACATTATTTAGATGTGACCATTACGAAGGATAATACTAATGGGAAATGTATTTCAAAGCTATATAGAAAGGAAGCTTTCTCAAACTCATATCTTTGTTATGAAAGTAACTATCCTTACAAACAAATGAAAAATATAGTGAAAGGACAAATGATACGGGCAGCCTGTATGACGTCTAATAAAGATGACTTGGTGAAAGAACTGGATTATATTGAGGGGATGTTTTGTGAGAGGGGATACCCAGATAGCATGGTTAAAACTATTAAAGAAGAAGTTCTAAGGGGATGGGGAAATAAATATATACCCCTATTAAACTACGAAAGTAACAATAACAATAGAAACAAGGACCAAGGATCAGTTAAACGTGACATACATGGTATATATCTAGTGTTGACATACATCCAAGATACTAAGGGGATTCAAAACATAGTGACAAACAACTGGAAGATGTTCTCTATTATGCCCAACAAATCCAGAGTATTTTCTAGGCCACTAATGTTTGGGTTCAGGAGAAACCTCAACCTAAAGGATATTTCTGTAAGGGGAAATACAAAACCTATGGGCACAATATTACGAACATATACATGTGGTATGTGTGGTCAATGCTCCTTTATGTATAACCAAAACACACTTACATTGGATTCCCCAAAAGTCACTTTTTACCCACAGAGGCGTTTCAACTGTCATACCAAGGGGGTGATTTATTTAGTCCATTGTAAGGTATGTAGTTCCTACTACGTGGGGAAGACCGAACGTACATTGAGGCAGAGGGTGTATGAGCATATATATGACATAAACAGGAAAAAGGACACCAATGCCCTTTATAAACACTGTCTGCAGTGTCCCCATGCAGGCTATAAGTTTTGGGTTATAGCGAAAGTTAGTCAACAAGAAAGAGTAGGTGACTAGGAATCTAAGCTAGAATTTAGAAAATGTATTTGGCAATTACAACTTGATGCCTGTGTCCCCCCTGGATTGAATGACCACCTTACACTAGCTCCAGCTCCTAAGTTATGAGCAAACAGATATTAACAGTATGGAACAACATCCAGTTTTTTAAGTGTTTTCTACGTACATATAAGTGTTTATATATATATATATATATATATATATATATATATATATATATATATATATATATATATATATAAAATATTGCAATATGTGAATATTTTGAATTTTTAAACATATTTTGAAGTTGGTGTTGTCTTTTTAAAAATGTAGTATGTTTTCTATGTAACAGCCAATCAGAGAGGTGCTGGGTGTATTTAAATGGCTTTAGATTCAATGTCAGGTGAGTCTGAAGAAGTTTCTTGTGTGTTAGAAATGAAAGCACTAAATCATTTAAGTTTATGTATTTTATGGGATATTAAAGTGTGGAATTTGATCGACTGGGAGTACTTTATTGGTACTGGAGCAGCAACTGAAGTGAATATTTGGTTATTGGTGTCTTTATACTTCAGTATTTCACTTGAATTCTTGGTTTGTTTATATGTATGTTGCACAGCACAGAATTATTTCCTCACCTCTGTAGAGACATGATGGTCAAAGGCTAGATTACTATCTATGTGTGTTCCTAAGTGTGACGATTGGGGAGAGATGGGCGAAGGCTGCCAGCCTAGTCAAATAGAATTTGATATATAATTCTGGCATTTGTAAATAAATGTAAAATACAGACATGTTTCTTGAGTGTAAAGAATACTGTGAAATGTGGAACTGCAAAATATATGACAACATTGCACTCTACTGGCCCAGTGAAGCATGTTGTACCCTTTCATGTTAGAATTCGGCTCCAGGGCGGCTGGATGAAGATGTTATGCCCATTGTTTTCTGGCTAAAGTTTATGACTAGAATTTAGAAGTGGAAGGTGATTTATTGCTCTGGTTTCTGCTAGCATATACATGTGAAATGTCTTGTATTGTTGTAAGTTTCTGAGGAGGTGTTAGATTGCTAAATAATGCAGTTTGTGGCCTGAGAACTCAGACCAGGTGTTAAGATGATGCAATATGAATACTGGAAAAACCTAAGTGTCAAAAATGATGTAATTGTGGGAGGGCCTTAGAGACATGTTTGTTAGTAATGTTTAGATACTATTTCTCACAAGAGACTGAAAGCATTTTGACTTTGGACGTCTAACTTATCAGTACTCTGCCTTGTGCTCACATGTAAGTTTTAGCACTGTGATTTTGTGTAGGAATAGTTAAAGCTAGTAAAGATTAATTAGGTATTTTTCTTTGAAATCAGACCTGTTCTACTGTATTAAAGTTTCTGTGTGATCTCTGAACTCTTAGATATCTATGTGGTGTAGTTAAGTTTTGTCTTGTGTTTTAATTATTTATTAATAAATATTTTTAAAACCTTCTACCTGTGGTTTATTTGCGTAGAGATAAGCTCTAGAGTACATTGCATATTTATAGAGGTTATTGTAACTGGCCACTCTAAAGTAAGCCTTGATTGATAGTCATACTACCATTGGATATTAATATTGCACAGTAATAATTGGACACCCTTTTAAGGGCCTTTTAGTAGCTGATATTATTAACTGGGTGGTGTCAGTAATTACTACCGTATAGTCTGGGTAAAGGGGCACAGTTGCAGAATCTGTGTCAGCCTTTCCCAGGAGTGTCTGTGAAGTTGTATAGATATTTATCTCAAAGTGTGTGCGTGTGTGTGTGTGTCAGCTACTTGGTAGAGATACGAAGCATTGGTTGGACAGAGAGGGTACTGGAGGTTTTAGCTTGCCCAGTTAGGCTGAGACCTGGACCCTATAGCTGTGCCAGTGGGGAGTCATATTGGGGACTTGGTGAGCAAGGGAGCAACCAGCCCCAGACTGACTGTGATCTCTGTGTGCATTTAAGAGAAATTGTACTTTACTGTGTGTATTAGTTATCTTTTCCTCTTCTAGGAGATGACCTCCCTGGTGTTAGTGGCAAGGATTGAGGCTCCTTGATTGCTGGGCCAGGGCACGGTCGTCACACTAAGTCCCTGACTACTTGGTCAACTCTAAGGGGTGTGTTGTCAATATGATCGTTACCAGGGATGGATGACTTCCCAAAGGATACTATTATGCATTTATTGGCATATAGTTTTAGTGCATGGCTATGACACCAGTTGTTTGTCTGTGTCAGCCCCTCATGGAGAACATTTGTGGCAGTGTAAGATTCTATGACAGCTCCTAATTTGCAATCATCTGGGAATTAAGTCAGCCAGAGACTACTGACATTGGCCTTGACTTCTGAGAAGTAAATGCCAAAAAGGAGCGGTCTAAGAACTGATCCCCAAGGGGCTCCACTTGTGACATGCATCTTTGCAGAGGCAGACTCCCCAATTCTAACTTCCTGGGTCCTGTCTGTGAGCCAGCTGGCTATCCACTGGGTGACATACAGGTTTGTACCTAACATCTTGAGTTTGTCAACACTGCTCAAGTGTGGTATTGTTCAAATGCTGTGGCCAGGTCAAGGTAGACAGTGTGAATGATTTTGGCCTCATCCATTGCTTTGATGACCTTCTCAAAGAAGTCCATCAGGTTGAGTAGGCATGATCTACCCTTGACGAAGCCAAACTGGGCTGGATCCAGTGTCTGGAGGTTTGCTATATCTATATTGATCATTTCCATGATAATTCTTTCATGGCTTTACCTATACAACTAGTGAGACTTATGGGTCTGTAGTTTCCAGGGCCTGTATATGGCCACCTTTGTGCAGAGCGATGACTGTTGACTTTCTCCATTCATGAAGTATGAAGCCTGTTTGGAGGCTATAGTTAAATAGTAATTCTAGAGGTCCTGATAGGTCATTTTTTATGCTATTTAGAAGACATCCTGAGATATTGTCTGGTCCCACTGATGCAGTGTTTTTGTTCTTAGAGAGAGCATTAAGAACCTGTTCTCTAGTGATAGTAGGGGGTGTTATATTTGATATTTCCTGAAGGAAGGTTGAGGGGAAGAGAGGGGTAAAGTTGGAGCTGAATTTATCAGCCAGGAGGTTTGCTATATCTTCTGGCTCAGTACAGGTGGCATCATTTACAATGAGCTCTGCACAGAATTGTGTATTGCCTTTGAGGTTGCAAACATGGCTAAATAATGCTTTGTGGTTGTCCTTGGCCTGGGAGGCCAAACTTACCTCAAATTTGGCTTTGGTAGACTTTATTTGTCCTCTGAGTTGTTTGTTTAGTTTGATGAGAGTGTTTTTATCCTTCTGGGTGCTGCACTTCCTAATTTTTGCCATGATTTTCTTCCTTTTGTTATACAGCCTATTGATTTTGTGATTCCACCAGGGTGGCTTGTTTTCTGAGTTAGTTCTGTACTTGTTCCTGGTGGGTACAGCTGCCTCTCTGCAGCTATTAACATGCTTGTACAGGGTTTTGTGAACAGTTCTGCATAGGCAGCAGTGTTCTCAGGGTTTATGGAACTTGAAGATTTGCCAGGTTCTCACTTAATAGCAGGAAATTAGCCTTCGAATAGTTCCTGAATATTTCAGGTTTAGCTTGGGGTCCAGGTTTTATTTTTACTTCAAAGGAGACCATTTTGTGGTCTGACCTTACCAGGGAAGACATTACAGTAGGGGGTGTGCAGTACTCTCCCATATTAATGAGGACCAGATCCAGTATGGTTGCCCCCCAGGTGTGTGAATTGACTCTCTGGTTGAGGGAGTTTGTGTTTACAAAATCCAGGAATCTCTGTGCATGCGCATTTGGTGTCATATAGGATTCCCAGTTAATAGTGGGGTAATTAAAGTCACCCATGAATTTGGTATTGGGTTGGATGGTTCGTGCTTCTAATAAGTTTAAAAACATGGTATGAATTTCCTTAAATAAAAGTGTCACCTTGTTTTCTCCATATTGGATGACTGACCATATACTGTCTCTGATGGACATGCATGAAAACAGAAATGAGTTCAACTGTCTTCATGGAAGGTAAAGCAAAATTGTTGAACAGTATTCTTCCCTCACCAAGAATGACGCTTCACCTAGTTCAAAAATTAAATCATTTGTCACATTGATTGGCTCGTTAACTGGTGTCTTTATTGGAGAGCAAGTTTATGTCTGCCTGTGACCACCAACTTTGCAAGTGATGGCCGGCACTTGTCCTTATTTATTCATTTGTCATTTGTTAACTGGGTTTGTCCAGCTGAGCCAGAAGCCCATTTTCTGTGGAGACCTGAAGAGAAAAGCTTCAAATATGCCAAAAAATGACATACAACATGCATTAAAAATTATACAAATCATATTTAACAGTTACATATACTCAAAAACTATAGAGATGAATTTAACAATTTAATGAAACATTTATATAAAGTAAAATGTCAGGTTATTAAGCAGAGCAATTTTTTTACAGAAAACAAGTATGACAGGGATTAAAGTTTAAGTGTGGCCATTTACATTATATACGGTAAGCTGATAGCATCTCGTTGGTGTACAGGATGGTTTCAATCTATATACCTAAAAGAAAGAAAAAAGAAAAAAAAGTTTTATGGAAAGAGAGGTGGGAGGATGAGGGTGGGTCATGGCAAGGGTAGGAGCTTGAATTTGCAAGGAAGTTTTTCAGTTCTTTTTTGAAGGAGTTAGTGTTTTTGTTATTATGAATATTCGAGGGGGAGTTGGTTCCAGGCTTGGGCCACTGTACTTTTGTAAAATAGTTTGCCTGTGTTTTTATTGGGTTTATATATGTGAAGGAGGTGTTGATCAGAGCTACAGAGTGTATGAGTAGGAGTATAGAGGGATATAAAAGAGGAGAGGGAAGGACAGGCCAAAGGTTTATTGATTAAGAATTGAGTAATTTGTAGCTGGGATAGAAGCAGTAGTTGGGGGAATTCTAGCCATTGAAGTTGTTTTAGAGCAAGGCATGGTGAGATCTGTATGGTTGGTCACTGGCAAATCTAGCTATTTTGTTATATGTTTATTCTAGCTTGGTGATTAAGGTGTATTGTAGATGTGTAAGTTTTGGAGAGGCATAGAGAAGGCAGGGAAGGAGGTACGCCTATGCTAGAGAAAGTTTAGATTCCGAAATCAGCAATTTTTGTTTCTATAGCGAAGTCCAAGTTTATGATGTGTCTTTCTGATGCATTGTTGAATATGAAGGTCAAATTTTAACTGGTCATCAATTATGATACCCAGGAGCTTAGTGTGTGATTCAGTTTTGATGACAGTGTTATCAAGAGATGAGACAGTGAAGGTGGTTTTATGATGGGAGAAAGATTTAGGAATAAAGAGAAGGAGTTTAGTTTTTTTTACAATTTAGGATGATTTGGTCTTCATGCAGGTTATAAGTAGTGGCTCAAACTTTTGTTCCCTCCATAGTGCCTTTTTTAGGCAAAGTTCAGCTCCTGAGCATACCCACCTATCAAATTTAGAACTGAAAATATCAGGGTTGGTCTGCTCAGTACTAATAGCTTATGCAGCAAAATATCCATGAAATAAATCAATTGAAAGGTCTATTTATGTGAGGCACGTTGGCAGGCATGTTGTCACAAATGTTTCATTCAACTAAATGACATTAGAGCATGTCTGTTAATTAGTGCTGCCAGGGCCAAAGCAGATACTAATTGAGTTGACTGGACCCTCCTCTTTAGCATTGTATTTCTGGCTTTGCATGATTAATGTTTAGTTTGGTAAAGCCAACTGTCCTACAAGCCTGTCAGCATCTTTCAAAACTAGTGGCACATTAGGCACTGGAGTGACCTTGAATTGTGACTAATAAATGAAGGGAGTACAATGCAGTATACAAACCACCTTACTTATCCTTTGGCATTGCACAACAGGAAGATTACCTGATACAGTACAATGTGTGTTGACTTGTTCATGTGTACTTATTCTTTTTTCATGGTGACAAGATCCACCACTTCTTTCCTTACAGATGTTTGTTGTTTGATGTTATAGCATAACCTAAACAGCTCACTAACTCAAATTTGATTTATTCTACTAGTTGGTAGCCTCTTCAGCATGTGCAGTATTAATTGTGCAGTTAATTTATGTAAATTGGTAAATATGATAATTGTTGATCCCACTGTATCATAGCTCCACCCAGTGAAGTTCTCCCCAACCCTGTCTAGTTGGCACCACCCCATTCAGGTGTCTCCAGCAGCCCACCTTATATTTGAAGTCACCAGCCGCCACTGGAGACAGTGTGTAATTTTCATGATTTGCCAACCCAGACTAGAGCAGCATATGGGGAATTGCTTCTCTGAGTGGTTCTGTGTACTGGGACAGACTGCTGAATGGGTTGTTTGAGTAAATGCCTCATAGTAAGTGCTTCTGCGTACTGGGCCAACTGCTTCCTTTCCGTGCCTGTGTCCATTGGGGGACCCCTTTGTGATGGAGGGGCTTTAATGTTAGTGGATGTCTGCATGTGCTGCTCATATTGCCTTCAGTACATGTTTAGTTGATCAGAATGCTGACAGTGTCATTTATGGATATTTTTCTCTTTTGGTAATTGTGTATGCTAGGGCATCCCATTGAAGTGGTCATTTGGAGTAATAATTGATTTCACCAATTATATGAATAGTTAGATTAGTGTGTGAATATGTAGGGTGGCCAGGTATGGGCATGTATAATTCAGCTAAATACTGAGAGGAGTTGATGTCCACCATTGTCTTATTTCAGTCCATGTGGCCATTTGCATTGACTAATTATGGGGCTGCTGTTGAAAAGATGCTTAATTTTTGCTTTTTCTCTGTACCATGGCAAACCAATGAAGTGATTGCTGGGGAAGATGTTTCATTTGAGTGCTTGTGACTACAGTGGTAGTCCTTGCTGGGGGGTAGTGAGTTTAACTGCAGTTGTCCTAATATTGGGTGATTTCAATTACCCAAACATTAACTAGGAGAACTACTGAAGTACTAACTCCCTTGCCCAACATTTCCTAGAATTTATAAACTCAAATGCCCTGGATCAACTAGTCAACACTCCCACCAGAGGTGACAACATATTGGACCTGGTCATCACCAACATGGGAGACCGGTGCTCCACACCGGAGGTCAACCCCTCGCTGGTTAGATCTGACCATAAACAAATCACTTTGGATATCCACATTCCGCCCCCACCCCCGGACAAGGAAACCACTGTGAAAAACTTTTCAAAAGCAAATGTCACATTACTTAAGTCCAAGGTGGAAAGTTTCAAGCTTCCATATTAAAGGATAACATTGTCCAAGCTGCAAAATCTTTTACTAATGCATTCTACGGGCACCTACAAGAATGCATGGATCGTGCTATCCCAAGCAAAACCAAGACTAACTCCTCCAAGAAAAGGAAACCAGTCTGGTGGACTCCTGCCATAAACAAGCTATACAATAGAAGGAGGAAACTAGTACAGAAAAGAGTAAAATCCCAAGAAGGGAAGACATCCCTGATCAGTATCAGCAAGAAACTACGATCCCTCATAAAATCATCCAAGGCGAGTTTCGAAAGAAAAATTGCCAAGGACTCTAAAGATAACCACAAGGCATTCTTTAGCTATGTCAAGAATCTAAGTGGCAATGCTCAGATTGCTCGGAGTTAGTGCAGAATGGTACAAAATATGCTGAACCAACTGATATTGCCAACATCCTGGCAGACAGGTTCAGTGCAAACTTCACCCCCCGTCACCCCCAAAAGGGTCCATAACCATACCAGAAGCATGTAGAGCCCCTGAAATCACAGACACTCAGGTTAAAACAGCCCTCTCCAAAGCCAAAAACACAGCATCAATGGGACTGGGCAGTGTCCTAGGCTGCGTCCTACATGAGCTCAAAGACAAACTAACTCCTCACCTAAACACACTGTTCAAACTCAGCCTCTCCACAGGTTACGCACCCATAGAGTGGCGCACAGCAATGGCTATTCCACTCCACAAAGGTGGAGCCACAACAAACCCCCGGGAACTATCGCCCTATAAGTCTGACTAGCTTGGTCTGCAAGGCTATGGAGCGCATCATCATGGAACTCATTAACAGATATATTGGGAACCTCCAAACACTGGACCCTACCCAGTTCAGCTTTGTTAAGGGCAGATCATGCCTCCTAAACCTGGTGGACTTCTTTGAGACAGTTACCAAGGCTATAGACAAGGGAAAGGTGGTACACACAGCCTACCTAGACCTCGCAAAGGCCTTTGACACCATTTCCCATTCTAGTATTATAGACAAGATCACCAGCCTGAATATAAACCTCTACATCATAAGATGGGTTGCCAACTGGCTCACAGACAGAACCCACATGGTAAGAGTTGTGGGAGCTAGGTCTGACTCTAAACCGGTTACAAGTGGCATTCCCCAGGGCTCAGTCCTAGGATCCCTCCTGTTTGGCATATACTTCTCAGAGGTACAGGCAAGCACAGGAGGACTATGGCTGACCAAGTTTTCAGACGACTGCAAACTAGGGGCTATAATTGACTCTCTGGCTGACACAGACATCCTTCAAAAGGGTCTCACTGAGACAGATACCTGTGTCAAAATCATGGCCTCAAGCTAAATGCCAAAAAGTGCATAGTCATCCCCTTTGGAAAAAACAAAGTACCCACAAACTACCTCATAGGTGGTAGTCCCCTAAATACAGAAGCCGTAATAAGGGATCTGGGGACCCAAGTAGACAGTAATCTCTCCTTTGATAATCACATTGCCAAAGTGGTTAGAAAATCCTTCTACGTGGCTCACCTTATCACAAAAGGGCTCTCATCTAGATCAAAAGAGGTCATTGTACCCCTCTACTCATTGCTCATCAGACCCATCATAGAGTACAATGATCCATTTGGGATGCATCTTACAAGACACCTGCAGCAGCTGGAAAGAGCACAGAAGTACCTCACCAAGAGGATCACTGGCCTCAAACAGGTGCCCTATGCAGCTTGACTGAAGAAACTCCAGCTGTACTCGGTTGCATAACGTCTACTCAGAGGTGATCTCTGCCTGACATACAAGGCCATGTCCAACCCAGAACTGATGGACATGCTCCACCTAAAGAAAAGCTTATCCCCTTGAGCCACATGGTCTAGGGATCTAAACCTCACCACAACAATAAATAGGACGTGCTGGAGGGATAGATTCCTGTCCCAGAGACTTCCCATGCTTTGGAACAAGATTCCAATCTACATTAGGCAGAGCTCCTTGCTAACACGCTTCAAGAGAAACCTTGACTAGTGGATAGGAAACAGAAAGTTTACCCCGGGGATCACTTCAGCGGCTCTGCTGGACAGAGGCACAGGGAACTAATCTAAGGGGGTGGCGAAAGCCAACACATTCTGGCTAGGCTTATAAATGCCTTCGGGCAGGTAGCCTAGTACCCTAGTACCTACCTATGAACCTACGTATGTGTGTACTTGGGCATACTGTTGTGGGTCTCGTGTGGTGCTAAAATGTCTGTCTAGTGCTAGTGTGTACTTGAACACAGTACTGAAGGGCAGAAAATACAGAGTGCTCACTTGGGTTATGCTTCATTTTGCTGTTTAAATGTTTAGTGATGCTCTTGATGTGAAGAATATTCCATCTTTGCGTTTGTGTGAACATCAAATGACCAATTGTCGGGAGAATTGTTATGTGTTAGTGCTTCTGTGTTCTGTCAATGTATTAGCATGGGGAACTGCTTAATTTTGTGCTTGTGTTGGTGTAGACCAAAACATACTAATATGGTTGTTGGGGAAAAATGTACATTGTGGTGCTTGTGCATACATGAAGACACTACTGAAGTAGACGTTCCTCAGAATTCTTATAGTTCTGCTTGATTGCAGTTGGTCAGACTACTGAAGAGGTACTTTGATCTAAATTTTATTTTGTTAAGCAAACTGAGATGCTAAGTGAGGTCTAATTTCTCCTTTTAGTACTGCTGTTCCCAGGGACCATGTAGTGATGGTGTTGAGGTAATTACTTTCTGCTGGTGTGTCTGTGTACTTGTATATAGTATTTGGGTGGTAACTGGTGAGGTGTAATTGCGGTCGTTGTTCAACTGCAGAGGTGACACAATCAATTGGATTTTGTGTACTTGTAGTGCTTGTGTATAGCTGCTGATACTCTTGAATTGTTCACATCAGAAGTTATTTCATTTTCATGTTTGTGAGTGTTTTATCCCCACCTGTATATGGCTACCTTAAGATAATTTTGTAGTTTTTGTGCTTTTACAGCTTCAACTACAAAGGAATGTGTTGGTAGGAAAATGCCTCAGTTTACAGCTTCTGTGTACTTGGACAACTGATTGAAATAGTAGTGGTGTTAACTGTTTCTATTTGCTGCTTGGGCATAATACTGAAATGTTGCCTTGTGCAATTGTTTTTTGTATTCCAATGCCAACCTTTGGAAATGTATTCATTTTAGTGCTTGTGTGCACAGGGCCAAACAACTGAAGGGAGTAGTTGTGTCAATAGTTTTGGCTTGGTGCTTGTGCCTACACACATGAAGATTAGACTGTGATGGACAGCTGGCAAAATGTTTCTGTTTGCTCATTCTGTTTTCTTGGACAGATGCCAGAGGGTGTTGCTTTAAAAACACTTTGTTTTGCTTTTTGTAACACTTCTGCTTGCCAACTTGTGACCGCTGTATTCAAAGATATTTTTACTGCAGTTGTTATCCAGTCACTGTTTCATTTTTGAGACTCTGCTTCTGTAGGGGAACCCTTTTAGGGGAATGTTTTCCAGTCCTTATTGGATCACATATTAGGAGCGCTGGTGAAATTCCATAATTTCAATATTTGTAAAGACTACATATGGGCTCCATTCAGTAGTACTTTTGTTGTAATAGGTGGACATCGCTGATATGACTTTTGATTCTCTAGTGTGCATATTTTGACCATTTCAGGCTCAAAATTGGTCACTTGGTAGCAAATTGTTGCTGCAGTTTGACAGTTCAGAGACAGTGTTGGGAAGTGCCCAGCTGTAGGACAGTTTCATTTACATGCTGTTGCAACTGAGTAACACAGTTGAGTGTAAAATGTTTCAATGTAGTGCCTTTGTGTCCTCGTCCAAACCAATAGAAGGGGGTACTTGTGAGTAAATGTACATTTGTTGCCTGTGTCTTCATACATAGTCATATTACAGAAGTGGTGATCCGTAAAAAGGTGTAATTTTCATGCATATGCGCTGACTGATGGGAGAAGCTTGGGGAATATTTTTTAGTGGTTGTGCAAGTACTGAAGGACACCTTGACAGGAACTTTCATTTCAGTGTTTCTGTGTTGCTATGATGCAGTTGTCTGTGCTCTGTGCTACATTGTCAGACTGGGCAGAGAATTGATGTACTTGTTATGAGATAGAGTATACCAACACTGGCTCTAACCTGGAAGCTATTAACCTAGTACAACTTGTTAACTGTGCAGTGCTAACATGGGATAACCACACAGCAAAGTTTGTGAAGTGTCAGTATCTTGTTAGTAAATTGTGTTTTACGCAGATTCTTGAATATTGTCAACAAATAGAGTCAATTGCTCACAGACACTGTGCAGTGCAGAGTGCGATGAATATTAGTTGAAAGAGTCACTGTGTCGATTATAGTGGCAGGTGCTGGGTCGCTGCAATTGCAGCAATCTGCATTTGTCAGAATTAAGATTGAGATTGCCCTAAGATTAGTTGAATACTGTTCTTTCAGCCTTGCAATAAGGGATTACAAATAGGTCTGGAGTGCATATTTATTGCTTTGTGATTACTGCCATTCATTCAGTTCAGAGGAATAGCTCACTGGACTCAGCTATTGTGTTTACACTGCTTACAGGCATCTGCCATAGGTATTGGGCATTACTTTGGCCAATCAAATTGCTATTTGCCCTTTGTGATGGTAAAGGTGCCATATGATGAGGGGTTATGTGCTGACTATCCAACTAGTCAGCATTTTCAAGATATTGCCCATGATTTCCTTCACTTGATTTTTTTTGTTGTGTAGCTGAGATGATATCAACTGCTTTGGGTGAAGTGCCTGTCCTACAGTACTGCTGGCTTTGATCTTGCTGATATTTGGATCAGTACTTATGTCGTTCTGATTGGTCTGGTGCAGTTGTGCTGATGACGATTGTGTTTTAGTCCTGCTCACAGTCATTTAATTTATTTATTGGCCATTATTTCTTGTGCTGAGATTTTACTTCTCAGTTTAGATGAATGAAAGACCACAGTAATGTATGCCTGTATATGAGACTGCTGGCATAGAAAACAGAATTACTCACAGAAATTGGTTTAGTTTATCTAGGTATAACACAAAAAATGAAGCCAGCAGACAATGGTAAACTGTGGATTTATTGGACTCCTATGAAAAACATAGGTAGTCAAAAGCAACAAACCGTTTTCGGCTAGCATTATATTATTTAGCCTTCATCACTGTAAAAAGTGAGTAAAATTAGACACATTTAAATACCATTCATGTGAATGCATATCCAACAACCATTGGTTCCTCACAAATTTTCATTTAATCCAGGTGAAAATAATGCACCCAATTTAACTATCCATTTGTTTTCTTTCACATTTAAAAGGCTATGCCAACCTGCTTTAGTAGCCCTATTGCCCAAGATTTTATGAATTTAAAGGAAGCACTAGGATGTTTATTAGTATGTTTAAATAAGGCATTAGTAGGTTTTTTATTCCTGATTTCACTTAAATGTTCAGAAATACGGATCCTTAAAGGTCTGGAGGTCTGACCAACATAGAATGCAGAGCAAGTACAGGTAGCTAGGTAAACCAGCCAATCAGACCAACAGTTAGCAAAAAAACTGATATCAAAAACATTGCCTGTATTATGACTAGTAAAGTCCTTTGTTTTGCTAACATTCTTACAATAAGTGCAGTGGCCACATGGTACACAACCTACTAGAGGATCCCCAGTCAACGTTCTTTGACTAAGATTATTGGGGCCTCTGAGAATGTGCTTGTAGGGGCTCAGCTGGGAACCAGTATTCCTCCCCTTACAGAATGAGTACAGACACCTGTCACCCAAAATCGTGGAGAAGTATTCATCAGCCTGTAATATATTCCAATGTCTCTGCACACTATTAAGTAAAAGATCCGTATTTCTGCCATAGATGGTCACTAGACAAGTGACTGCTTGATTATTCACTGTTTTTTGTTTGTACTGTAAATTCTCCCAGCTGTCTATAGTGGAGACAGAATTGCTAGCACTTAGGACAAGACCCATAGCATAACCCTAGCCTTAAATGTAGATATAAGGTCCTGCTTATGATGTTCGTAGGTGTTGTCCTCCGAACAAATGTGTTTAATTCTAATAAACTGGGACTTGGGTATGTTCCTGCAGACATGGGGTGGATGATAGCTGGAGGCATGAAGAAGGGAGTTGTACTGAAGGTACTTAAGATATACCTGTGTTGCTAGGATATGATCCTCATTCCTCGTAATTAATACATCCAAAAATGTAATACTCCAGGAGTGATAATTAGCTGTAAAATTGATACCCCACTTATTATCGTTCAAGTACTCTACAAATTCCCTGAGATATGACATCCGATCTCCATACCATCCAACAGTCATCCAAAAGTCTTCTCCAGATGCTGATTTCATCCAGGTATATGTTATGATTATTATCATAAATCAAAAACCCCTCTACATAGGCCATGAACATCGCGTAAATTGGGGCAAATGATGCCCCCATGGCCATCCCTTGGGTTTGCCAATAACATTTGTCTTGATAATAAAAGACATTCTTAGTCAATACATGTTCGGCAAGCCCAATGAGAAGAGTGTTGAAACCTGGAGAGTAAAGTTCAGACCTCCGCAACCAATACTCCAGGGCATCCAAACCTGCCCACTGGGAATATTGGTATATAGGGCGGAGACATCCAGAGTGCAGAGTAACCACCTAGGTTCTAATTGGGTGTCCGCAATGATTTGGAGAAACTTTGTGGTGTTTTACAATCTGGATCTAACCCACTTAAGTAAAGGCTGCAAATGTCTAGTGAGGAATTGGGATAGGGGTTCTGTCAAAGAGCCCCTACCTGAGACAATAGGTCTACCTGGTGGAAGGTTTCAGTCCTGCTCACAGTCATTTAATTTATTTATTGGCCATTATTTCTTGTGCTGAGATTTTACTTCTCAGTTTAGATGAATGAAAGACCACAGTAATGTGTGCCTGTATACTAGACGTCTGGCATAGAAACCAGAATTACTCACAGAAATTAGTTTAGTTTATCTAGGTACAATTGCTAATTCTTTTTCACAAGACTTGCTGCTCCTACTCCTACTCCTACTGGAATAGGCTGGGTATCCTTTTTACACAGTAACCTAATTTCTGCCTGTAAATCATGGTATTTATGCATGCATCTCCCTTGCACATAAGACAATGCAGTTACTGGGTGTAGCCGTTGCCAAGATCAATCCCACTTTTGTCTTTTCATGGACTACTATATCTGCCTTTCTCATAGCATTTGCTATGATCCTTTGTACCTAATGTTGCCAGTGTTTTTCAGCCTCTTCCATACCATAATGTTTGCACAATCCCCAGTGCAACTTTCTTGCCAAAATAATTATGACTTTCAGTATACAGTCCTTCTGCCATTAGTATGTCACCACCAGCTACAAGATGTGCGATTGTTTCCAATGCTGTTTTACACAACCTAAATTTGTCCATTTCTCCCACATGTTCAATGGACTGAGTGGGCTAAGTACACATTGGTTTAAAATCTTGGGCCTCCAATTATTAACCTTTTATCTTTTGGTTTAAATTCACCTCTCCTTAACCATTCCTGCATTCAATCTACATTGACATGAAGTTGTTCCAGGATTTTTCTATACTTGAAACTCTATGCATTTTCCAAATGTCTTGCCTCCTTGTATGATTCTTTATTGTACATTTTTGTTTTTGGCAGTGTCATTTGCGGACTTGATTTTTAATTTTCATTCCTGTGTGATGCCAACATGCTTCTGCTAAAGTAATCTGGGAAGTCAGTGGTGTTGCTTGATGTTATTTATGCCAGGCAGCTGTGTATTAGCATTGAGACATGTATGACATACTATAGTAGCTTAGCAAAATTTTTTTTTCTAGATGGCCAATTCTGACAAATTTTTCTGGGTGTTGTCTATTCTCTCCCATAGTCTAACTGCCCACATGACATTTCAAGGACAACAGAGTTCAAGCTAGGGGTATCAGTTTGAGCTGACATATTGTCATGGAGAGCCAAGGAAGAGGCATTGTATGAGCAGCCACACTGACATGGAACAGCAATCTGTGGATCCTGATTTCTGTACTCTGCCATGACATGGTGCTTATGTGGCCACTGCACAAATATGAGCATGTCACATGAATGCCACTGTTGTGGGTCATCACTTCATGCAACTGAAAAATGGGGAGAATTAAACTCTGCATTGGATCAGAATCCATGCATAACTATGCATCTGCATTTTGAATCGGCTTGCCTTTTGCCACATGTCCTGGAAATTATATTTGGACACCAGCATAAGCTTAGAAGAAGATTCCAACAAACACAATGGACAAAGAGGTACAACTCTTAATGTTTGTGTGACTGTGCTGCTGAGTGGGTGCCCGCGTAATGGGCTGCCTTTGATAGACTGTAAGGACCATAGGAAAATGTAGGTGGCAGCAGATAGTGATAAAAACATTAGTAATGTACAGCAGTGTCAATAACTCAGGGCATGTAGATGTGCAAGTGGCAAGTGTTCTATACTACTGGAGAATACCAATGTTAAGTGCGGTGTGGCTTGTCGGTTATGTGCATTGCAACAGTGTAGACATTCCTCATGTGGTGTTGGCCAAGAATGGACTTGAGTACAAATTTATTCCACTGGTCTTTATATAGTGACATCAATTTTTTTATTTCAGGTTGTATTATCTGGTGGCCTACCAAGCATATTTTGTGTGGGTCTTTAACAATTGGAGAGTTGGCTTTGACAAATGAATGGTCCTTCCCGTTTATGTTGTTTTGCGTATATGAGCAGAGTTTCCAGCGGAAGACAGTGATGTTGCTTACACTAGGTTTCAGCCTTTTGAGGAACTGTGGATTTTTTCAGAGTACTGAAATGTCATTTGGCTAATTTATGTTTGTAAAGCAGCATGTAGTGATTGTTATGAGGGAATAAGAACACAGGAATTTCTTTTAAGTGCTTCTATCCCATTCCCTGTTATGATTTTTGATGATATGACAACTAATAAAGTGCTTGAATCATTATCTGACTCAGATATGTTTGTGCCGGTTTACTGTTATAATGTCAAGGGGCGAATGCACCCATGAGAAAAATTCGAACTACAGATGATCGAATGTTTCATATGGGTGCATTCTCAATGTTTGAACGTTTATATTAGCGAATGTACTGTGCATTTGTTAATAGAAAATTGAAGAATTGTACAGAGATTGTGGTACAGTGCAGTTAGGGAAATTCAGCCCTTGCCTCACTTTAGTGTGATCTTGGAGATGGAATATATACTTAGCAGGGGAAATGGGGGGGGGGGCGCAGTCGTTATGTCAGGTATAGGAGTTCACTGTATGTGAACTCCTATACAGACATCAGCTGCTGTGTTAGAAAACAATGTAGAATCTGCTAAATTCAATCAGCGGTTTCGACATTGTAACTCATTCTATTTTTTTCACTTTCGAGGTTTACTTTCGATATATCTGTTGAAAATTATTTTGACATGCGACATATTGATAGTAAACCATTTGTGTCCACATGCTTATGGTTCTTGCTACCAATGTCTGCATTAAGAGCAGTGCTCCAGATCATGCATACTTTCAACACTTTTTTTTTTAGAAGGTATTGTTGACCCAGTAGATGCCACAGAAGGTAATGTTGAGGAATTAAAGAGCAACCACAGGAAAAAGTGAAATCATTTTTTGGATATCCACCAATACAACTGGGAATATATCGAGCCTGTTTGAGCGGTTGGTCACAGGCAGCACGCTTGGTGTTCATAGACATGAATTTCAGTTTTTTCTTTACTTGTGCCACAGTATATAATATGACAGCAGTATATTACATGGCTCAGGCATTTAAATGACTAAGCTCTGTTAGCATGTGACGAACACCAGATTTAGGGTTCATGAATGTAATTGGTATTAGTAGCACAACAGTCGGTTGAAGTGTTGATAAAGCTATATTGAAATACAGTACAGGGTAGTAACTTTTGTAATAGGGAAACTTAGTGTTATAAATCTAGTGCTGTTAGACAAGGAGGTTATGCAGTCAGTGTGTAATGCAGTGATGAATGAATTAATATATCGTCTACTGCTTGGCAATGAGTTGCATGAGCAACTTTCTGTGCAATGCAAGGTAAATACAATTCCCTTTTTAGGTCCGTATATCAAGCTGTGAGAACTTCTAATTTGAAAATTGCCTGTTTTGTCTTTGTCACAGACTAATATCCATATCCTGAGACAGAATCAAAGTGAGCCCACGGCTGAGATAGCAGAACATAATTTGGTTGACGATCAAATGGAAGACTGTCCTGTGATTGAAGAACATGTGGAGGTAAGTAGGGATGAAGACCTTGTGGAATACGGACTGGTGGTAAAGCATTTGGAGTACTGGTCAGGTTAGGTTTGTCAGAGTAAGCTAGAGCATTTTAAATGGAGATATTTATGTGAGTAGTACCAGACTACAGCATTGTGTATGTACTGTCAAGAGAACAACAGTGAAGAATATGCATCTGCTGTCATGTTCTGTCAAGACAGATTTAATAATGTGTGTAGTGTTATAAGTACTGTAATTTGTTTTTGGTGATTGCTGGGCAATGTTGCAGATGGTGGTACACAATCGTATGCCATTTAGAAATGGTGTTGTATGGTATTACAGTTTCAGCTGGCCTCATCAGAATACTAATGGTTGTTAGTAGTGAAAGACTTAAGGATAGTAATGGTAAAAAGTGAGGCAATGCTAATGGGAAAGAATAGTGCACTTAATGACACTAAACCTGGTTATAAGTGTGATTAAAATGATTTAAATGAGTGAAAGTCTGAAACATGTGAATGGACACTCAGTAGCCTTGTCAGAACATAAGAGTGGTAAATGCCTTCCTGTCCAGACGAGGTTAAGTGTTAGAAATGGGTTAGTGGCATGCTATCTTAGAAAAATTGAATTAGAGAGGTGAGGTGGATGTGCACATCTACATGTGGCATTGTTTTTTAAGGTCTTGCCAGACAGCATTGCAGTGAGAATTGCCTTATTAATTTTGGTTATATAATCGGAGATACGAGTGCCAGAATTGTATAAAGAGGTAGTCGTAGGCATAGAAATCTTTGTGATGGAAATTGAGAATTGTAATAGGAGTACTATAGCATGCCAAAGTTCTGCCAAAAGAAAGGTTGCACTATAGGAGTTCAAGCCAAGTTACTGTACCTTAAAACATGACCTAAGAAGATGATTGATGTAACTGTACAGTTTCCAGGAGTTAGAGTCTCACCATTCATAGACTGCACATAATGCAGAAAGTCCAAAGTAGTTCAATGGGGAATGACTGAGCCAGGACCACAAGAAGATTACAGTTGCAGTGATGTGGGTACCTATAGCTTGAGTGTAAATACATGTCTTTTACAAAAGGATGAGAGTTGCTGTAAAGCGTACATGTCTCTTCAGATGAAGGCTTGCAGCACTCCAGTCAAGCTACCTCAGGCAATCCATAACACAAGCATACAGAGTGACTCCTCAGTTTCACAGTGGGCTGATGATATCAAAAAGGATCCAGACTGGTGTTACCCTTCTGACAGCGTGTTAACCTCTGAGATGGAAGAGATAGTGGTGGAAGAGGATGAAGATGATAACTGAGCCAAAGTTCATTGTTTTTGAGTCTTGCCTGGATTCCCTGCTGTTAAAATTGACCTGTCTAAAATGCCACACACCTGCTGTTGAAGTGGAAAAAAATTGAATTTGGGGTGAAATGTATATGTGAAGGTATCTTACATTAGTGGACACAAAGTTCTTGAGTGTCAAAGTCAACCATTAATAGGCTGAATACCAGCTGGAAATCTACTACTTGTATTGTCTGTCCTTTTCAGTAGAAGTACTATGCCATTATTTTGTGATTCTGTGCATATCTAGAACTGGAATTTATCAGGGAGATGACCTTCTATTCCATTCAAAGAGATTATTTGTTCCCAGTATTGCAGAATATCTGAACACAGCATCAGAATTGCCTACTGGCAGATACAATGGGGAAGGAAATAACGTTAGCTGGAGATGGCCAGTGTGATAGTCCATTATATTCAGCCAAATACTGCTGCTGTAGCATGATGGACCTGGATTTTGGATTCATCATTGATTTTTCACTGGAGCAAGTTTGCAGAGGGTATCTTTGGTGGCACTGGAGAAGAAAGCTTTTAAGAGGTGTATGACTAACTTGTTGGATAAGAGTGTTAAGGTAAGCCTTGTGGCAACAGACAGACATCATAGGATCAGATGTTTGATGCTCAAGGAATTTCCAGAGGTGGATCGCGTCTGTACCATATTATGCTATGATGTAAATAGAGAATGCTATTTCATCATACCGATAATATCGAAACAACAAAGTATCGAACAAACGGGACAGCAAATTTTTTCTCAGGGGAAAAATTTGCTGCTCCGTAAAAAAAAAAAACAAAAAAAAAACTTAAACACAAATTTAAGTGGGGGTATTCACCCCCGACACCCCCCCATGTGGGGGACTGTGCCCCCCACATCTCCCCTACTTAAATATAGCAACTCCGAGATCGCACCATAGTGGAGGAAATGGCAAAGTCCCGAAGATGGCCCACCAAATTTTTTCCCTGGGAAAAAATTTGATGTTCCGTGACTTCACTATTTTGCCATTTCGACAGTATCGGATCGACTAAATAGCATTCGCTATTTAGTCCATTCAATAGCGTCATATAGACCCGGTGGATCACCAGTTTGATGTGTGGCATATGGCCAAAAGCTTAAATTAAAAAATTACAGAAGGTGGCAAAAGGAGAGGAAAATGAGAATTACTGCAGTGGTGCCACAGTATTTCAAATCACCTGTTGGTGTGTCGAAATGTGTGAAGGCGATAAAGTTGTACTACAGGAGAAATGGCTGTTGTTGCTCTAACGTGTAATAGACTGACACAGCTGGAGTGGTGCAAAGAAGGTTTCTTGTTGTGGACATCAATGGAGATGAGAAGAAGTGGCTTGAAGAAGATGATGCGTGTCACAGTGCATTGAATAGGAGTGTTGCAAACCCAATTCTTCTTTAAGATTTGAAGCACATTACAACATTTTGACACACTTTCAACTTGGAGGTGTTCCATGCATTACTGTGCAAGTATTGCCCCAAGTTTGAGCACTTCAGTTTTGCAGGAATGAAAGCAAGAATCATACTGTCCATCCTTGATCATAATGAAAACCTCAGTCATTAACAAGCAGTGGTCAGTTCCCTACCAAAAACTGTTTGGCGCTAAAGGGAGAGCTTTGATGCAGCATGGTGTACCCAAAGGCAAAGCAGGAATGGGTCATGAAACCAATATTTGAGAAGTGAAAATCTGACTACATATATTATCTGATGATGGAAGTTGTAAAAGCAAAAATATGCCTTTTGGAAACTGAACCCATGTAGGTACCCACCATTCCAAAAACTATTGATAGACACTGGTGATTGCAAGGCATATTTCTAGATTTGGAAAAAGTAATGAAAATCCAGGCTGATAAAGTATAGTTGCACCTGTGGCCTGGGTAAGTACCATTTGACCCAGAATTTTTCCTGTCTTTGATGTATTTATCTCATTGTAGTTTTTGTGCATAATGTCTATGTGTAAATGGGTACATGGAATGTGTGTTTTCAGTTAACATTGATCTTGTGGCTCTTAGCAGTTTACATAGGATCATAGTAAGTTACTAGGGTAATGCTCCTAGGGCCTTATAAGCATAGCCAAGGCTACCCTTGGTTCCACAATCAGCAACTACTGCCCCGAAGAAAGGGAGACACAGTTGGAACCCCCCGGGGGAACTTACTGTTATCCATACAATGGTCTAAACTTTGTTTGAAGAGGACCAGTGAGGTGCTGTGACATGTAGTTGGAGTCTTCTCCACAGGTGGGGTAACCTCAGAGAGAAAACAATCTGTCTCTCAAGCAGGTTCTATTAATGTCATCATATGAGATTAAAGCCATTAGAGCATGTAACGCATGTGCAAGTGAAGTTATGAATAATGGAGCATCTGAGGGACACGGAGAATAAAAAGAACACGAGTGCACTATATTTACTCAGCATGCAATGCAATCATTTTAGGAGATTTATATTTTGTAATAGATAGAGTACCTGAGAATGAGAAGGGTGGTGACTCAAAAATGTTGTTAGAAGTAAGGGAGTGTCTTTGGCAACTAAGATTTGATGCCACAAAATCACCGGGTATAAATGAATGCTGTTCTATTTTGAGTATTTTAAAATATAAGTCTCATTTTATTTAATGCAAAGAAACTATTTATTTATTTATTTGTATATTGTTTAGTAAGTGATTTTTTTTAGTTTGTGGTGTCAAAAGTTTTATTATGTTTATGTTATTTTTTTCTTTTTAAATGAACACCCGATAAGTTTATAGGCATACAGTGGTTAAAAAGTGGGAGTCTCAGAATTGTGAAATGCCTGATTTCTGTTTCTGTACCATTTGTCTGTTTTACACCTGTGACAGTATGTTAACTATTTAATGAATGAAACTGATACATTTAATTCACTCTGATGAAGACTGGGATGTGAAGAGGTGAAACTGCATGGTGAATTTTTATTGTCTAATAAATTGGTGCGGTGTTTTACAACAAGTTTGTGGATTTATTTCTGAAGTTACTAGTCGAGTTACCATTGTGGTACTTTTTTGTGTTATCTGAGACAACTCTGCTGTGTGAAACATGGACATAAAACCATTCATTCTCCCAAAAATGAACTGAGGATTTCTGTACTGAATATAGGTTCACTAATAGGATACAGTTTAGAAGTGGATGACATGATGGTAAAGGGGAAAGTGGGTATTCTTTGTATCCATCAGGCAAGGTGGAAAGGTAACACAGTGACATTTCTTAGCCTGGAATCCAGAGTCTACTATTCAAGGGTATGAAAAACTAAAATTGGTGCGGGAATTGTGGTGAGAGAGAAAGAGAGAGTCTTCTAAAGACACTGAGAGATGTCATCAGAATTACTGACAGACTCATGACAAATAGAATCCATTGTAAAGACAGAACAGTCTTCATTATCTCAGCATATCCCACACAGCAGGCTGTGATGGTAAAGTAAAGAAGGAATTCAGGCAGCAGATGCAGGACATCCTAGATAATTCAGAATAAAATGAGCTGGTGTTGATAACGGAGGACCTGAATGCTGATATTGGGATAGATAGAACAGAATATGTGGATTGTCTGTGTCTACATGGGCAGGCCAGCAGGAATAAATGAGAGGTCATTCTAGGCTTATATATCGCAAATGACTTAATGGTGGTCAACATATGGTGTGCCTAGGGAGAGAATATACCACAAGACGACATACAAGAACATTCAGCATGCATGCATAACAGGTAGACTTCTTCCTAGTAAGTAAGGGGCACTGGGTAAAAATCAGAGATTGGAAAGTCATCCCCAGTGAAATGGATGGCCCCATAAACTAATGGTGGCCACTGTCAGCTGCAAGCAATATCAAGAGAAAACTGTATAATGTCAACATTTAGCATGCAGAAGACCTGAAAGTTGACTAGAGAGAAAACAAGGGAGTACAAGGAAATACATAAGGCTCTAGCACCTCAGGAAGAAGAAGACATAGTAGAGTTAAAAGAATGGCAAGATATCAAAACAGCATGCTTGACCACTATAGAACAGATAGGCAGCCAAACCAGTTAAGGAAATAAAGTGCAGAAGGAAAGCAGAACTTTGAACAGGTTGAATGCAGAACTCCAGGAAGTTATCAAAAGAAAAAAGAAGCATATGAAGAAATGGAACATAGAAAAGACATATCAGGCTAAGAAGAAATACTGGTTGGCTAATAAACAGGCTGACAGAGAGAGAGACATATGATAAACTTTACCACCTTCTGGAAAGTAACTAAGCAGATGGTGCAAAGAAACTTTATCAGGTTCCAAGGCAATAAAAGAGATAGTCATCAGATGACATACATATGGGTTGCCAACGACAATCTGCAGTGCAGCCTATGAAAAAAAAGGAAGGACTCACCCTAGTAGAAGTGCAGATATGCAGCATTTCTAAAAAAGCAGGGTCAGACATTGCCTTATATTCACGGCAGAGATCACCTTTGAGTAGTATGTATGAAACAGAATAAAGTGACAATGATTTCACACGATCTACATAGGACACATGCTAAAGACCTTGAATTTTCCTTGTGAGGAACATTTGTGGTCTCTCCAACTGCTGCAGGTGCTTGGAAAGGTACATAACAAAAGGGATGTTGTACTCAATTCTTGACCTGATGATGGAAGAGTAGAGGGAGGTTATGCCTTTTCTTTTCTAGATGCAATGCTCTTAGTTACAAGATGAGCAACATAGAATGCCCTTCTTACCATGGTGGAGACATGGTGATGAATGGTAAGGTTGCTGTCAACCAGTGTGCTTAGATGTCTCACCACTGAGTGCATACTTATAGTGTTACTATTGATGTGGTAGTTAGCAGAAGCAACACTCTTAAAAAAAGGGGTAATATATATTTTATGCATTGAGATGAAGGGCATTTTTGACACCAATCATTTGTTTGCATAAGACCCTCGTGTAGGATGTTTACATCATGTTGAGATTCTATGAATGCTCCCATTTTGGAGTCATCAGCAAACTTTGTCAGCCACAGACCTTAAATTTTTGCTTGTACTTCAGAGAAATAGACTTCAAGCAGTAGAGGTCCCAGGACTGATCCCTGTGGAACACCAGTCTAGGAATGTGCTTGGAATAGCACTGACAAACATTAGTGACCACAGCATATGTCATTTTCCAATATAAATGCATAATGGAGTACTTGGTATATAGACAATGACATTTATGTATGGTGTGGTAACTAATGAGGCATTTAGAAGGGGAAATGATCAATTTCCATTAAATTCATGCCTAAGAACAATCAGAAAATGTGCATGTATCGATCAATAGGACATCGAAATGTGTAGGATCCCCTTGAATGCTGGTTGTTGTGTGTCGGCATTTCAGCCAGGGCTTATGTGAATGATGCAGTAGCATACAATTGTCCGTTATTTGGTATTTTTTTGCAGCTGCAGTTTCTAAAGTCTGATAAAACTAAACGGACCTCGGGCATGTAACAAACATTAGTTTTAGTGTTTACGTTTCTAAAGTACTTTTACTAGTTAGAACTCGTCTTGTGAACAGAACTGAGGTGTGTAGAGTGAATTAATAGTGAAATGGTGCATGTTTGGGGTACCCTGCTTAGCTGCAGGTGCGTAATGATAGTGGTGAGATGAGTTGATCTGGCTGCAATTGCAAGTAGTGTTGTGGTGCGAGTGGACCTCTGTGATGCTGGCTACCTTCATGTGGTACAGAGGCTTGTTACAATAGTGCAGTGTTAATTGCCACATTTGCACATTGTAACCAAAAGCCAGCCTGTCTGGACGTCATTCATGTATGATCCTTGGACTTCTGGTTTATATTTTGGTGCTTAATTGGTAGTTGAGTGTTGGCGAAGAATATTTGTAAGGAATGTTAAATTTTTATCTT
Organism: Protopterus annectens; assembly: GCF_019279795.1. Taxonomy (NCBI): domain Eukaryota; kingdom Metazoa; phylum Chordata; order Ceratodontiformes; family Protopteridae; genus Protopterus; species Protopterus annectens. The sequence goes on from NC_056739.1 coordinate 385,188,001, forward strand.
GTATTGACAGGTGCTAGGCGATTAACAACAGGTTTAAGTCTTAAATGTGGAGTGGTGTGATGTGGGTAATGCAGGCTTCATAATGGATGAACATTGTAAATAAATGAGTTATAGGTGATGTATTTTGCAAGCTCTGAACAGATTGGGAGAGACGTTCTTCAAACATCTACTGGTATGAAGTCACTTTGATATGACTGAGTTCTGCATGGCAAGATTTTGATAAAGGTAAGAGACGTATGTTTTAAAAGAAAAGTCTACAAAGCTTTTTTGTCTTCAACCTTCTGTCTGTTCACACTGTTCGATACTGCCTGATACAGAAAATGGGCAGTTCAAGTGATAATTCAGGTTAGCCTCATGCAAGAGTTAATACATTTATGTGGGGATACATTACCCCTCAGTAGCTTATTACTATGCTCAGAAATGGTTGATATCTATAGTCATGACAAAGCATTTTGGAGAAAATTTGGGCACAGTTCTCTGGACAACAAGGGGATGAAAGATGTAAGTATTATTACAGATATAGATTTATATATGTTGTGATGTGTTGTGTATGGTCTTGAAAATGGTGGGACAAATGGATATGCTTGAATCAGAGGTTGCTCCGCGGACACTGTAAAGGTACACTGCCATTGTGATAATAGTAATGTATCACTGTCTGAGTTGACATGACACCAGAGCAGTGATATCAGTCAGCCAAATATAAATATTATACAACGTAATAGGTTTTAAATGCTTCCACTACTTTAGTGGCAGAACACTGACAATAGGAGGTGCAGGTGAAGGGAAAAGACCAGTGAAACTCATGGCAAAGGGATAGTATGCAATAATATTACATTATGGCCTGAAGCTTTAAAAAATAAAATGCATTGATTTGTAATTTATGTGGTAGTCTGGCAAAATCTGCAATGACGTTCTGTTGTAGTTATTTTCCCAGACTGGGTTTAAATAGCAGCATGACCATTTGATCACTGCTGCGCAATGCGTGTGGTGGAATGAAGGACTACTTTGCTTGAGACTGGTGATTGGCGACAATGCAAATTATTTGCTTGATTTATGTGAGAGGCAGTTAAACATTCCTATTAAATGTTTACAAAATCATGTAGAAAAGAACTGACAGTCAATTGTAGGTGACGCTTAACATGTGGACTATAATACACAGTGAAAGATTATTGCAACATGCACAAACAATAATGGTTTATAAAGAAATCGGCAACAAATACCTACTGATAGGTAGTAAAATAAAGCAACATAAGCAATCAGTGTGTCATGGGATTTTTATTACACAGTATAAAATACTAGTTACAGATTCTCACACATAATGTCACAATTCAATATGTTCTTACTGCAGTACTTCAAAAGTGTACGGCAACATCACCAATTTGTATGCAGAATTAGTTTAAATTGTTGCAGGTCAGTGCAGGTTAACTTCTGTGTGAATCACGCGTTCCAACAGTTCTCCTCTGTGTTTTTGGCTGCACTTCATATTGCTTGTCTGTACTGCGGAAATACAAAGATTAAAACATTACCCTGTTATCAAATCAGGCATTGCAACATATTTGGCAAAACAAGTGGCATGACCTCTAAGCAAACAGCATGTAAAACCTGGAAATTCTAGTACGGTGAGAACTGGGATCAATACATTGCAGTTGTAATAGTCTCATAAGGACAGAATGTTAAAGTGACATCGGCGTTTGGTTATACAAGAATGGTAGTCGGTAGCCAATTAATGGCTGTCAGCAGAAGTGCACTCATGGGCCATGAGCACCTAGTGTCATTCTTCACAGCTGCTGCACCTTGTTATGAAAATGAACTGACATAATCACTGGGTTGTTGATGTTGGAGGAACAGGAATAGCTGCATATCTGTGGGTAATGGTGTATGGGCATGTCAGGGCTGCGTTACTACACTGCCAATGTACTTTGCAAGAGTGGGCATTTTGAAGCCAGTGTAAAACACAGCAGTATATTACAGGTGCAGTCCAAATCATACTGGAGGCTGACAAATGGATTAAGTGAGGCATTTTGTCCAAGCAAGTCAGTATTTCCATAGTCAGTCCATGCAGTGGCATCTAGTATCTGATTGAGGGAAATTAACTTTGAAGACCATGTTTTAAAAAGCCTTTCTTTGTAATTATTGACATCTAAGCGTTCACCAATGCTCCAGTGGTTTCTGGGATTACAAAAAGGAAAGGGAAAAGAAAAAGCAGAATTAAGAGTAACAGATAGTGATGGGTGTATATTTATAAAGAGAAGTGCAGAGAGCAAGCGTAAGTATTTGGAAAACTACATAGTGGAATGAAAACAAAATATGGAGCCAGACACTGCATAGTCACTTGTGAAAATCAGAGTGTAGCATGTTACTGTTGTGATGTAGTATATGTACTCGTTTTTGACTGTGATTGTGGAGCATTTCTGACCGGGGTTTCAACATATAATTGGCACTTTCTGAAACAGTAGAACTTTCCAGTTAAACTGCCAAATAAAATATATTCTACAAATTTACAGAAAAGCCCTACACATGTGACAAATTACAGGGAACACTACTGTAAGAGTTAACTGGCCAAAAAGCATACATTTCCAATAACCATGATTTTGCATAATGCTCATTTTTTTACATAGCTTAGACATGCCCATCACAAGTTTTGATAGGGTGAAGTACTGAAGATTACATGAAGTATGCGATACCTTGGTCTTAAAGTACTACTTAGAAACACATGTGAATGCAGTCATATAAGTCCATTAAAAATATTCTGTTTACAGTCTAGTTAAAATTTCTTTGCTATACGGCCTAAGAGGAAGGCCTGAGAATGGGAGATGGAAAGTTTGCCAGATAGTGTGTTTTCAAATACTATGGAGCTTGGATCTACATTTCAGGACAGGAGGAGAATATGATGCAGCAAAGAAGTGCCCCACTGTCAGGAAAGGCTAGAACAAGGAAACAGTACATTAGTCAGGTCTCCAGCTGTGAGCTGTCAATCACAGCCGATAACAACTCAAATTACCCTTAGCCCTTTGACAGCTATGGAAGGTAAGTGTGAAGGGAGAGGGGAGATAACTTGGACTACAATTCATGCTTTACAAAAAACAGCAAGTTAGCCTTTCATAAAAGAAGTTGCAATAGAAAGCACTTTGCAAGTCTGTTCTGTGGCATATGAACTGTTTGTATTTTAAGTAGTCATTGAAAAGGAAGAAATGTTACTGAAAAGTAAGTGATTGCAAGACAGCAGTGTATGCATGTAAAATCAATGCAGTGACAGGAGCTTTAGGAAGAAAGAGGCCTGCATGAGGTAATTTTTACAGACAAACACTGCACTGTGGGATACCTAGAGGCAGATTAAACAATTAAGATCACTTCAAGATCCTAGACACCCATGTGGTCAGATTCAGAAATTATCTGTAAAATATTTAAAAAACAGTAAATAGTCCCTGTGTGGTGTTAAAATGTAGGAAACACTAAATCATGAAGAACAAAAAACATGTTTTTTGAGTCTGTGGGAACAAAACTCCTTTAAAAATAAGCCGGTCTAAAAGTAAAGCAAAATTATCCAGTTTCCCTTCTGTTTGATATTTCTCCTACCTGCTTTGCTTTAAGGGACATCACCAGCTTTGCTCAGTTCCCTAATGAATGTGACCAGTGCCATATTTTATATTAAACAAAAATCTTCAAAACTCTGCTGCTCTGTGGTTTTGAGTCTGTTTATGCTGAGCTTTCATTTTGTAGTGACACATGTAGAGTTCCCAAACAGAATCTATCAATCTCAAAGAAATCAAATATCTGTAAGATAATTCCATGTTTTCTCTAATTGTTTGTACATCTGGAAAGAAATAAAAGTGCCCCTCATGGTTACCTATACAATATAGCTTTCTAAACCCTATACTAATACTTCCATCTCCTAATTTTACATTGAAGTATTAGCAGATACCTTCTTTCTTATGGACTGTCCCTCCCACCACCCCTGTTACTGGACTGATATACTTCTCCATGTTGTGTTCCATGTAACCCCCCCCCCAACACACTTGCTGTATTCTTTTCAGAAATGCCATTTTTAGGTGGGTAAACTTAACCAGGTAAGACCCACAAATATAAATGAAGAAATAACTTGAGTGCAATATTGTTTCATTAGCCTAAACACTAGTTTCCATAAATGTGGTCAATGTCCAGCTCTCCATGTGTCATTTCCTCAATCTTGTTTCCCCAAATGCATGATTACCCAATCTGCACTTGCTGTTTTAACAATGAAATCGTTAAACTGCAGTTCATTCTGCCAGTGTGTTAGCCCCTTGCATGGTGGTTCTTTCCCTATGGTTGAGTTGCTGTGCAGTTAATATATTTAGATAAGAGTGAGTGGAGGTACATGGGGAAAGAAACTCTTATCTGCAAAAACATTGTTATACTATTGTGGAAATGATGTTTAGTAGAGCTATGTTGCTAACTCTGAGCTTATGTCTGTAAATTATACTTTTTGAATTATGCCTTATGAATTTGGAATGTCTAAATACTTTGACCAAGTACGTATATACACATTTATTTTGGTCACTTCATAAATATTAATAAAAAATGAATCACTGCCATCTGGAGTGCACATATAAAGCTAAATTAAAGGTATAAGGTTTTGTCATGAACAAACACCATCACTTCAGTCTGAAAACATTGCTGTGCTTGTGACAAAAGCCTGTAACTTTTATTTATGATTAAGTCTAGACTCAATATGACAGTAGTTCATTTTTCATTAATTTAAAACTTTCTTTTGACCAAAGTTGGTTTCCTTATCACTTTTTTTTTACTTTTCATTTAATAAATGGCAGACATTGGTGTTGGGTTGCTAAGTGTTGTTGATGGAGACAGCATGGAGAAGTCTGTATTTGTTGGAAACGTGCTGCATTTAGGTTTTATGAGAAAAACATGTATTAAAATAAGCTTCAAAAGAAAAAAAAGGCATGCAGGAAAGTGGGAGACAGAAAAAAACTGACTAGGCTAGGAAGGACTACTGGTTGGCTAACAACGAAACTAAGAAAGAAGTTGCAGTAGCAAATAATAGGGCATCGGAGACACTGTACCAACGTCTGGAAAGTGATTCAGTAAGGGGTACAAAGAAACTATATCAGGTTGCAAGTCAAAGACAGAAAGATAAAGAAGATTGTCAGACTCCCTTCATAAGGGATGCCAGCAACAACCTGCTCACCAGCCCAGAGGACATCAAAGGCAGATGGAAGGAGTATTTCCAGCAGCTTTTGAATGAAGAAAACTCCACAGAAGCTGAACTGCCCCAGAAACAGCCTATGATGAGAGAAGAAGAGGAGCCCACCCTAGCAGAAATAAGAACTGCACTAAGTAAGATGAAGTCAGGGGAGGCAGCAGGCTCAGATGAGGTCACAGCCGATATGATAAAGATGCTGAGTGAGATAGGGGATAAATGGCTCCTGAGAGTACTAATAGCAGTGTGGAGAGAAAGGCATATCCAAGATGACTGGAGAATAAGCATACTCGTACCAGTGTACAAGAACAAAGGGGACATCCATAACTGTGGGCAGTATAGAGGCATCAAACTCTAAATCAATAACCAGTTACTTTTAGGTCTCACTGAGCATTTTTAAAATAAATAAAACTCACAGGTTGTGACTGTTACTCCTTACTGGAAGCAACTTAAAAAGTTTATTTGAGTGGGGAAACCAATTGGAGCAAAACCTACACATTTGCTAATAACAGCCAAACCCAGGGACACAGAAGTTATTTACAAACAGTAAAAGTGCTGCAAACTACCATACCTGAAGTAACCTGGCTGACTGATTTTCCTGGGCTAGCTACAAGGCACCATATTTAAAATCCAATCCTCCCAGCAAGGAACAAACTGTCCCCAGCTAAGTGTGCACACCAGTAAGTACTGCATTTACATATATTGCTTCTAAACTTGTTTTTATAAAACTGGTTTACCTTGTGACATTTGTCATATTGCCTTTATTTTGTGTCTGTTAATGTTGCTTAATCCTGTAACAGTAGTCATACTGCTTTTGTTTTGTGTATATTAATGCTACAGACTGATGTGGCTGACTGAATCTACCTGACTTGCTATGTGTTAGAGTTTACAAATGAGGGCTTGTTAAAGGATTAGCTGATGTGAGTGTTTGCTAAATCACAATTATTTGCCCATAAAATAAGAGGATTCTTATTTTATAGAGAACTAGTAGTTTACAATGTTTTACTGGTAGCTGCCTACATCTAGCAACACTGGCTTTAGTCAGATAATAGTTGGTGTGTGACTGCTGCTTTCATAAGTGCATAAATGTAATTTGCAGCATCTATGTTTTAGCTACTAGCATATACTTGTTTAATAAATTAGCAGATGTGAATGGGACTCTGAGTTAAGGCTGCCGACAGAAAGTGTTCCCTGTTCTGTCGTCCACCCCCCCTCACTCAGTGCAGCCTTCCATATCCTTAAAATGATATCTTGCATGCTCCTATTACTCAAATAATATGCCCTAGACTTCCTGGTCTTGTATAGAGAGTGTGTTACTCCATATTATATAACGTGCGGTAACAGCTGAACCCTGCAAGCACTTGCATAGCTACTAAAAAGCCAGTATGTTTTTGCTTGAATGAAGGACACTTGGTTTTCATTTCTTGAAAGGCTGTCCACTGTGTGCGAGTTATTAATGCTGTCATTGTTGTCTGTCAACCAAACAGGAAAGCTAACTGAATGCCAAACATTGTACTTGTGTTAAATGTCTGAAATTCAGCATAGTAGCTACAAGGTATTAGGCATTGTGTAACTAACTCCTTATATTCTAACTCCAGTACATTACTTTCAGCCTCCTAATATTTCTAATATTTCTTATATTTTCTCTTCCCTTACAGAACAGTTTCCACAGTTAGCTTCACCCACAGGAGGTCCCCTCAATTGCAACCTGAAGCTGTTTTAGGACAGCATCAACCTAAACATTTGAGAATAAATGTTTCAAAAGTAAATGTACGTACCATCAGAAAGAATCAATTATTTTTACTAATATAGGCAACAACCACTCCACATAGCTAATGTGGATAATATCCTTAAGCTTTTAATCTGCTGTAAAGGTGGTGTACACTTGCAGGGACAACTGGCTTGACCCCCCCCCCCCACAGTGTAGACTTGGTTCCAAGCTATACCCCCAGGTGGCAGCATTACTTCTAAATCAATCACCAGTTGCTTTTAGGTCTCACTGAGCATTTTTAAAATAAATCAAACTCACAGGTTGTGACTGTTACTCCTTACTGGAAGCAACCTAAAAAGTGTGAGTGGGAAAACCAATTGGAGCAAAACCTACACATTTGCAAATAACAACCAAACCCAGGGACACAGAAGTTATTTATAAACAGTAAAAGTGCTGCAAACTACCATACCTGAAGTAACCTGGCTGATTGTTTTTTGCAGCCCGCTCCCTTCGCCCTGGCTATTGCTCAGGCTCACTTCGCTCCCCTACCCTGCCCCCATTCCCACCCACCACTGACTCAATTTCCTTTATAGTTAGCCACACCTCCTCCACCCACTTCACTAGCCAATCATACAACACACCCACACCTCTTTAAATCCCCATCCCCTTAGTACTCACACTCTTACACCATTCCTGTAGTCTTTCATCACCCTCTTAACTAACAATCTCATCTATCTCACACTACTCTAATTACTAATACACCTACTATTCTTAATATACTATTTATTCTTCTCCTTTCAACTACATTACTCTTTCTCTCAGTTCTCACATACTATCAAAGCACTACTGTTATACACATCGATTCACCCACACTCACTTTATCTCTAAACCACAACACATCTACCTTTACTCACATTTTCCCCTCCCTAACTTCACCATTATTGCCACACATAGATTCAAATACTTCCTTACACCTAAACAGCATGTCGACCACAAAAACAAATATCCACACATGCACCCAGTCTCTCCAATAATCAATTTCATATTATCCAAACTGTTACTATCAGGAGATGTCCACCCCAACCCAGGACCTAACAATTTTCCACAAAATACTTTCAATACGACTACCACCGCTGTGCTCTCTTCCACTTCTCCATGATACATTACTAATACTATTCCCCAAAAAAGACTCACCCTCTCATCTATAAATATTCAAAGTATAGTTAAAAAAAACAACACACTTCATGCTTGGATCTCTCAACATAACCCAGACATCCTTGCCTTGTGTGAAACCTGGTTAAAACCAAGTATTTCTAATTCTGAAATTCTTCCTCCAGCTGCAATATCCTCAGGCATGACAGACTTTCAAAAAGAGGAGGGGAAGTCGCAATCATGTATTCTAACTGCCTGACTGTCTCCCCTATCTCTTTTCCCATATCTGACTTTCTCCCAGCTGAGATAATTTTAGCTGACTTTAAACTTAGCCACCATAAAAAACTTGCTATTGCATCAATTTATATCCCTCCTGGAAATAATGTCCCTATTTTAGAACACATTCTATCCTGGATATCTAAAACTATCCCTTATGAAGCCATCATACTAGGAGATGTCAATATTGACTGGCTGCAGATCAATAAAGAATCACATTCTACCTCTCTCAACCTGTATGGATTCACACAGCTCATCTCTTCCCCTACCCACCTTCATAAATTTTCCTCTACTGGTTCACTTATTGACTGGATACTAGTATCTCACCCCCAACATTACCATAATCCAACTACTCTACCAGACACATTAGGTGACCACTTACCTTTACTAGTTCACAGAAACTCTAAACACATGCATAAAGCACAACAATATAAGGTGACCCATGATCTATCTAGCTATTTTCCTGACTCACTAAATCACCTCTTCTCTACTATACACTGGTCCTTTCTCCTAATCTCACTCTCGATGAAGCAGTCCTACACTTCAACAACACCTTTCTATCCATCCTCAACTCCCTTGCCCCCACTAGGAAAACTCGCATTAAATTCAGATATGCCCCATGGCTAACTAAAACTATCCTTACACTCATGAAGACCAGAGATAAAGCTTGGAAAACTTGGAAAGGCAGTAATACTTCTTCCAACCTTATCTCTTACGGGGAACTTAGAAACAAAGCAAAGAAACAAATCAATCTTGATAAAAAGAACTACTACCAATCCTCACTTAACAATCCCTACTGTAATCCTAAAAAATTCTGGAACACTATCAATAAACGTCTCTCACCTGGTACTCCTACCCCACCCACACCTTATTCTGACAAGACTCCTCTGGAAATAGCAACCCTCCTTAATAAGTTCTTCATTGAAACTATTAAAAACTTCACTGTAACTAACTTCTTCACCCGCACCTCTTTCAATCCCTCTACATCTTCATCCACCTCTGAGCCACCTCTCTCACCCTCACTCTCATTCTCACTATCACCTGTTCCCACCTCTTATATCAGTTTGCTCTTAACTAAACTAAAACCTGGTTCACCCTCAGCTGATAACCTTCCTCCATTATTCCTTAAACATGCAGCTGCATATCTAGCTTACCCCATATCTATCCTGATTAATAGATCCATAAAAGAAGGCGAAGTCCCTGAAATTTGGAAGACATTTTTGTAGTACCTCTTCATAAAGGAGGAAACTCCACTGAGCCAACAAATTTTAAATAGCATCAGCCCTCTTTCCGGACCTGTCAAAAGCATTGGACACTGTACCTCATACCATACTTCACCATACTCTCTCCAACCTAGGCTTCTCAAACTCCACCACCTCCTGATTCTGTGATTACCTCAGTAATAGACACCAGACTGTTAGAGGGAACTCTTCCTACTCCCCCTTTCTAGAGTTAGGACAGGGGTCCCACAAGGATCAATATTGGGCCCTCTCCTCTTCAATGTATTTACCAATGACCTTTTCTCATCCTGCACCCAATCCAACCTTATTCAGTATGCTGATTACTCGACCATCATCAACTCTGCTAACAACATAGAAAACCTTCAATCCCTTACACAAAACTCACTCCACTCAGTTGAAACCTGGCTACAATCCAACCAACTCCTGCTAAATGCAAGCAAAACTAAACTACTATTTTTCCTACCTACAAATCTGGAACATGCAAAACAGAACTTTTCCATAACATCCCTTAATGGAACTAAACTTTCTGTTGACACCCAAACAAAACTCCATGGAGCAATAATTGACGATGAACTTAAATTCAACCATCACATTCATAGCTCAATAAAAAACCCACCAAAACCTAGGTCTGCTTTACTGTCACAAAAACTTTCTTCCCTGTGCATCCAGGCCATCCCTTGCCCAATCCCTGCTTCTACCATCCCTACTCTGTGCTTCACCTATTCTTACCCATATACAGAAGAACCTAATATCTGAACTAGAAACCACATATAACAAAGTAGCCAGATTTGCTGCAAATCAACCTTACAAATCCCTTCACTGCCTCTCATTAAAGGCTTTACACTGGCCTGAATTTTCCAACTTACTGCCTCAATCCCAACTCCTTATAGCCCACAATATACTAAACAATCCTAAATCCTGCCCATCCCTTGCAAATTCTCTGACACTTTATACTCTTCAATGCCCAATACTAATCAATACTTTCTTGAAGTTCATAAGCCAAACAAACCCTTTGGGAAAATACTTTATTGTCACTCAGTTGCAAAAAATTGGAACACACTCCCATTAGCCCTTAGACTACTTAAAGACATAAATGCCTTCAAGAAACAGCTTAAATCTTTTTTTCCTATCAAATTGGATATGTTCATGCTCTAAACAAATACCCAAGAAACATTCAGGGATAAGAAACATTCAGAATTAGTCCAAAATGACAAAAAATACACCGAACCCACAGACATTGCCAACATCCTAGCTGACAGGTTCAGCGCAAACTTCTCCCCCCCCCTCCCCACCAAAAGGGCAAATATCTATCCCAGCAGAGTGCTGCCCCCCTGACATCTCAGATGCTCAGGTAAGAGCCGCCCTCTCCAAAGCAAAAAACACAGCATCAATGGGACCAGATGGTGTCCCGGGCTGCGTCCTACATGAACTCCAAGAAGAGCTAAACCCAAACATAAAACTACTGTTCAATCTCAGCCTTACTACAGGATATGTGCCCAAAGAGTGGCGTACAGCAACAGTGGTCCCTCTCCATAAAGGTGGTGCCTCAACGGATCCTGGAAACTATCGCCCCATAAGCCTGACTAGCTTGGTCTGCAAAGCTATTGGAAAGGATCATCATGGACCTCATAAATAAATATATTGGGGACCTACAAACACTGGATCCTACCCAGTTCGGCTTTGTTAAGGGCAGATCCTGTCTCTTAAACCTGGTTGATTTCTTTGAAACAGTCACCAAGGCCATTGACGAGAGGAAGGTGGTCCACACAGCCTACCTGGACCTCGCAAAAGCCTTCGATACAATACCCCACTCGGGCATTATAGATAAGCTCACCAGCTTAAATATAAACCCCTATGTCACTAGATGGATTGCAAACTGGCTCAAGGACAGAACCCACATGGTTAGAATTGCTGGAGCCATGTCAGACTCCAAACCAGTTACAAGTGGTGTCCCACAAGGCTCAGTCCTGGGACCTCTCTTGTTCAGTATATATTTCTCGGAGGTACAGCCCAACACGGAAGGACTGTGGCTGACCAAGTTCACAGATGACTGCAAACTGGGCTCCATAATCGACTCTCCAGCCGACACAAGCATCCTCCAAAAGGGCCTCATAGAAACAGACAACTGGTGCCAGAGCCATGGCCTCAAGCTAAATGCCAAAAAGTGTATAGTCATCCCCTTTGGCAAAAACAAAGTGCCCACAAATTACCACATAGGTGGTAATCCATTAAGTACAGAAGAAGTAATTAGGGACCTGGGGACCCAAGTTGATAGCAATCTCTCATTTGACAACCACGTGGCCAAAGTGGTTAGAAAAACATTTTATATAGCCCACCTAATCATGAAGGGATTCACATCTAGATCAGGGGAGGTCATCGTGCCTCTTTACTCATCCCTCATCAGGCCCATAATTGAGTACAATGCCCCTTTTGGGATGTACCTTACCAGACACCTGCAGCAACTGGAAAGACCCCAAAAGTACCTCACCAAGAGGATCAAAGGGCTAAAACAGATGCCATATGCTGACGGTTAAAGAAACTCCAGCTCTACTCAGTGGCATACCGCCTGTTCAGAGGCGATCTGTGCCTGACGTATAAAGCCATGTCCAACCCGGAATTAATGGACATGCTGCACCTCAGAAAATCCAAATCCCATCGAACCACGCTCGAGAGACTTGAACCTCAGCACTGAAATAAATAGGACATGCTGGAGGGACAGATTCATAACCCAGAGGCTCCCTTCACTCTGGAATAAAATCCCAGTCCAGGTTAGGCAGAGTCCCTCATTGACTCTCTTCAAGAGGAATCTTGATGAGTGGATGGGAGATCGTAGGTTTACCCCGGGTATCACTTCTGTGTCACTGTTAGACAGAGGCACAGTATACTAACCTCGAAAAAGGGCATAGCAAAATAAATTTAAAATGGGTGGTGAAAGCCAAACACATTCTGGCTAGGCTTATAAATGCCCTAGGGCAGATAGCCTAGTATGAACCTATGAACCTAACTTAACTGTATCTCTTATAGCTCTCTCTCTTACTACTACCTGCACATTTTTTCTGTCATATTCCATACTAGTTAGCTCATGTTACATTCAATTCCCATAATCCCTTATTACTGTTCTTTAATTTATTTAACTTCCAAAGTTCACACAACTTTATCTGTATATTTACTTACTTCATGCCTAGTACCTTAGTCTTACCATATTTCTGCTTAGTTTCTTGCCATACTATGCGAAAATTTATTGTATTGTATTTCCACCCATTCTGTATATTCCTTTATTGCATGTTATGTAATTACCTCAGAAGTATGTATACTTAAAATGTGATCTGTGTTTATCTTTGTTGTTACTATTTGTTTACTTAAAACGTTTTTGGGAGCTTTTCTCCTCGGGTCTCTGTTGAAAAAGGGCTTCTAAGAACCCAGACAGACTAACCCGGTTAACAAATGTAAAAATAAAATAAAACAATAAAGTTCTGGAGAGTGTGATTAATAAATGTATACGGAGAGTAGTAGAATGTAAGATGGGAAATGAGCAGTTTGGATTCAAATCAGGATGCAGCAAAATTGACCCAATGTTTGCAATTAGACAGATACTTGAGAAGAAGCTAGAGATGAGGAAATAGTCCAACTGGGCATTCCTAGACTTATTGAAGGCATATGACAAGGTCCCAAAAAAGCTGACTTGGGTCACTGCTGCCATAAAATACATTTTGGTGGCGCAGACATTTCAGAGAGATATGGAATATTTTCAGTAGCAAAATACAATTGACTTAATTCATTATAAGGTACACTATTTATTAATTTACTCTTTTAAAGACTGCATTTGCCAGGTCAGTCAGGGAGTAGGCATAGGGATAGTGAGTCAAAATGTAGAGTTCTAATGTTGATTGAGAACTTAAAGTAAATTATGTCTTCACAATGAATATGCAACTAACTTTTAAAATGAATTTACTTAAAGCTGAATCCAGGCAAGCTGGATATAGAAATATAATTCTGAAAAAAAAAATAGTATTCTGAAATACACATTTCCTGCCCTCTTTAGGCAGACATGTAGGTGGACATTTATCACTGTCTCCTTGGTGTATATTATTCCTGTAAGTATGGCTTGATTTAAAAATACTGTAGAAACTTTATTCGATTTTTATGCTAGTTAACAAACTTAAGGAACTCAAAGGACGCACCAGTCTTCATACTTTTGTCTCTGACTTCATTTTGAAGGGTTGTCCAGCAGGTGGCATCCTATCATCACAGTCTTCTTTAGAATTAAATGTTACTAAGGCAACAGTATTTCTCTGAAGTTTGAGTGCATTTCAGAAAATCTGTCTTGTAAGATGAAAATTATGTCAACATTTTTTTCCAAATTATGCCACTGGAATGTTGAGCAGCAGGAGACGTTCTTAACAGTCAACTTTGAAATTCACAGAAATGGGAGCCCTTTGCTATACATCTCTTAATAACTATATACATAGACCCACATTGTTACAATGAACAGGTGATTATAAAAGTCTGATAACAGATAAAAGAACTACTCCCTCAAAATAATGAACAATTAATTACACCCACCTGTCCAGAATCAAACTAAATTGAACAAGGTGTCATTAGGATTCTTGCTTGTTCATTTTAATGGATTTATCCAATTAGAAACAGCTGGGTTTGATTGATTCTCTTTGTAACCCTCGCCGCTTTGTCCCAGTTATGCTGTCCTTTTACAGTGATTTAGTGGGTTGGGCATAGCCTGGAAATTCTGTAAGACTACATATTCATGCAGAGATTGCCATTTAATCTGAACAAAGTAGGCTAACAGGTAATGTTTATGATGTACAAATGCAACCAGATGGAAACTTCAACTTCCCCACAATATAATTTCAAATGCTGTGCTTAATTACAAAATTAAGTATATAATATGGATTAAATACACAAAGTCAGATCTTGAAAGCTATATTACATTAGAAATAACAGAGGAGACATGCCTGTTATGTTGCATGCAACCTTAACGTGTGATGAAGTACTTACATTTGGTAAAGTAGATGCAGACAAGTACCGTAATGTACAAAATTAAATTTGATAAAGGTTATGCATATGTAAATATCAGGAATATGCATTACAATACTTACATATCTAGAAAACTATACTTCTCATATGCTAGTGATGTACCCACATGTTGTATGTATTACCTTGAGTCAGCTGAATAGCTTAGCCATGAGATAAGTATCTGTGGAATGCCTTACTATGACTGTACAACAGTTTCATGTCTCTAGTTCATCCTATATTTAAAAAGTATATTTATTTATTTATTTATTTATTTATTTCAGTTTGATTACCGGGGAAGTCCACTGGGCCAAGAAGTGCCCATTTTCAGTGGAGGCCTGGGGAGAAAAGCTCCAAGAACAGTATAACACAATATAGGTTACAGAATAAAAGCTCCAAGAACAGTATAATACAATATAGGTTACAGAATGCAAATAGAGATTACAAAGTAAAAATACATACAGTATAGTTTGTAAAAACAAGTTGGGTTAATACATTTGAGAATTGCAGAGAACTTGATGGCAGATTTTTTTTTTTTGAATCAATATTTATATGCTTACAGTCACTTAAAGTCTGTTAGTTGTAGTTATTTTGAGAAATTAGAATAAGTATGAGAGTATAGTGGAGTAGGAGTAGGAGTGCTTAGTTAGGGGTCGCTATGGAATTTAAGTGGGGTGAAAGCAGGAGCATTTCCATTTGGAGGATAAGTGAAGAAAAAGTTGAGTTTTGAAGGATTCAGTGTTGGGTATAGTCCTAAGTGAAGCAGGCAGAGAGTTCCATTTTTTACCTAGTGAGAAGGAGAGTAAAAGCTGGCCAGCTGGTCGTTTCGGTTTACTAATGGAGATTAGGTTTTGGTTTTCGGATCTCAGTGATCTGTTAGGGATGTATGGAGGAAGGATGTCCTTTAAGGCTGGGCATTTATTAGGGGAGAATATTAGTTTGTGAGCGGTGGTTAGTTGTAGATAGTCTAGGTGTTTAGGGAGTTCTAGCCAGTTCAGAGAACAAAGGCTGTGGCAATGGTGACTTGATGTTTTGGATTTGGTGGCAAATTTAGAGATCTTATTATAGCAAGCTTCGAGCTTAGAGGTGTTGGTAGCAGACAAGTTGGTTAGGAGAGGGGCTCCATATAGAAGGAAAGGTAGGAGGAAGGATGTTGCCAGGGTATCCTAGTGGAGTTTGAAAGGAAGTTATTGTTCCTACATAGCATACCTAGCTTTTGGTGGGTTTTCTTTATGTTATGTTGTATGTGAAGATCAAATTTGAGGTGTTCGTCTATGGTGATGCCAAGGAGTTTTGCAGAGGGGACCACTTCAATGGCAGTGTTAGTTTGGCTGAGAACAAGCAGGATGTGTACCAGCACAATGTTATCTCTGTGTACAGGTAGTAACGTTTTCCTTAATAGTGTAAAATAGACACTTTCAAGGCTTCACTTCTTAAGTCATGTGTTTTGTTAGGAAAGCAGGATGCCTGTTTCCTTTGTCTATGGTAAGTTTCCTATGCATTTTGTTGGAAATGTGTATCAGGGTTTTCACTAGTTTCGGTATGGGTACATTTACATGTGTTAAACTGATATACATCTCTCTTGGTCAAGGTGTGACAACATTTATGCTGGATTTGGTGTTATCTCAGAATTAGGATAATGCAGAAATAACTTTCTGACCTTGAAGACTACAATGTGTTCTACTATTTACTTTTAACAGTGAAAATTTTGGAAATAACAAGATCTTGCGCATCTTGAAGGGAGTCAGTCTGCATGTCCTCATTGGGCAGAATTGCTGTAGCATTATGATCAGGGTACATCCTTGCCATCAGCAAGGACTGATCCAACAAACTTTCAGTTGAGACCATCTACTGACATCCTGCCACATGATATTTTTCAGTTTTCATATATAGTTAAACCCTGCAACTTAAAAACTCCATGAAAGCATTTTGAGCATGAAGTAGAGCCATCTACATGCTTTATGACCTTGTCAAACATGAGTACTTATCAACATGGCTCCAGAAGTTATGGTTAAGAAGTAACAATAATTATTTAGAGGGACTGATAATGGTTAAAGTATTGCAGAATATGGGGAAACTCACAGAACAAAAAAAGGCAGAACTGCAGAGTGCTAAAGACAAAATAAGGGACTACCTTGATAATATGCATTAATTTAGAAAGAGTTTTGTTAAACAATAATTAGAGAGGGAAAGGTAATAGATGAGAAGAGGCCAATAATTAATTTGGACTGCAGGCTAGAGATTGCCTTCCCTATCAAAGATTGATATCAGAGTATAGGAGCCCCCCTTATTCATTTTTCTTTGCCTAAGGGAAAGACCAGCTCTGGTAGAGTTTTTAGTAGAATCTAGAATAAACGCTGCTGTTAAAAAGGGATCATTAGTAGGGCATATAAAATATTGCATGATAACTATAGGAATCAATCTGAGGAGGTTAGAAAAGATTGGGAAGAGAGAACGGATAAAAATTCACAAAGAAACAATAGGATGATATATCTATGCCTCCCAAATATGCAACAAACTTTAGAAGATTTAGGATTTTTGCTTGGAAGTGTTTGCATAGGTATTTTATACCCCAAGCAGACTCCAAAGCATTTTTCCTCAGGTAGATTATAAATGTTGGAGGCATAGCTGGCTTTAGGCACCAGCGAACCCTGTGGTCGCTGGTGGCCCCCTGTTCCTGGGGGGCCCCCAACCACAGCAAATTATGTTATGATATTTTGTAACTTGTCTGTCAAATCAACAAAAGCTAGTACAGCAGTCTTGTAAACTAGATATAATAACTCTTATCTGCATCTCCTTTAAAACGCAACAATATCTCTAGCGGCAGTAACAGTGTTTTATCAAGTAACAGGCTTCAAAATTCCATTAAATATTTTACCACTGATGTTATGTCACAAACCCTACTGGTGGACATTATCTTCACTAAAACTAACATAGCCAGCATTATGTACCTGCAATACCCATGGCTGCAAGGGGGCCCTTTAATCATCCTTGACTGTGTGGGGGCCCCACAAAAGCTGTTGCTGGTTGGGGAAAAATGAGGATTAATAAATTTATTAATTTCATGATTACTTTCCTTAACCTGAACATGGCTGTGATGTGACCCTTTTAAGGTAAAGCTGATAATGAACATGAGCAAGACTGAGCTCAGTGCATACCTTGCATTATAAGAAGAGCTGATGCTTCCAATCTTCAGGAATGGTTTTCTCTTTCAGGGAGTTTTATAAATACTGTCAGAACACCCTATTCTATAACTCAACTTTTTTGGTGAAGAATTCAACTCAGTGCCATAAATAGCAGAATAAAGTCTCAAAATCAAGAACACACTTTAAATATTACTTGAATTCATTTAAAAAGTTAATAGAATAACAGCTATTGCATCAACATGCATTTTTGGACAATAAGAAGTATAAAACTATGATGTCTGGATTTAATGATTGTAATTCTGAATGATTTACCAGTAAATCAAACTTTTTACAAATGAGCAAAATTATGAGGAAAATCAGAGAAGGTTAGTGAAATCAGGGACAGTGACATATATTCATTACTCCTCAATGAGGTTAATAAAAGTGACTTACACCTGCTGCTGTTTGTTGACTGCTAAACAGCAGTCATTGATATGGTATAGCACTATCAGTGTTGCACAATGTATTGCTATTTGCTGAAATAAGTACAAAAGTAATATTACTATGACTTATGCTTATGTGTGTTTGTAAAAAAATCACTGATTTTTATCTGTGCACACACCCAGTAATGCTAGAACACACATGTTATTCTTCTGGGTATCAGAAAAATACAGCTAACAAGTAATTATATTTCAAAACTAAGGCAAAGCATTCAGACACTTAGATGTTCTAGGATTCTGGTGGCCCATACTCTGTGCAGACTGTATAAATGGATACAGGTGGCTCCCTTAATCACCCTTGACTGTGACAAAATTTGTTGCTGGTTGGGGAAAAATGAGAAGAAAAAATGTATTTTTCTGATTATGCTCTTTAACTTGAACAGTGTTGTGATATGACCCTGTTAGGATAAAGTTGATAATGACCACTGCTTTCAACTAAACCCATTCTAAAACTAGCCCTGCTTAGATGTGTGCGTACAGAACACTATTATAGATTGTGTGTGTGGTGGTGGTGGGGGGGGGGGTTGTGTGGCTATTACTGCTTTAATCTTCATTACAGTCAAACCTTAGAGGTGTACATAGGAGGTCAGTATAGTTTATGTTTGGCCTAAGGACAGTGTGGTTATTGTTTGTTTTACTTTTCTAACAGACCTAACAGGTGTACAAAAAAGGTTACTACAACTTCTGTATGGACAGTGTACTGCCTAGGAGCAACAATGCACAATACATTACTGTAATCATTTTTTTCACTTTCCTCACAATCATACATCAGGCATATATACTAGTGGCTGCCTTTGGGGCTATGGGTGAGGAGTAAGGAGGCATGCTATGTGTATGTATGTCAGCAGCCTCTTAAAATACATGAGTGTGGCAATTTGTACCTCTTTTCATCCCAATCTAGCACCAGTGGGATACCTAGGCAGTGACTCTTTTTTGGGGGGAGGTTATGGAGGCATGCAGTATTGTGGGAAAAAACTGTGTATCCTCACAACAATTGGCTTGTTTATTGTGCGCTACTATTGTCAGCTTTGACCATTTAGTCTTGGGTGCAACTTAATACCTTTCTTGAAAGACAAAATGAAATAAAAAAAGACTGAAATTCTTTTCTTACTCATGATTTTAATGTAGGCCACCATTGGATTAAAAGGTTGGGAAATGCTCTAAATTGCATCTCAGAGCATCTATAACCCTATAGCTTCTTGGGCCCTGGCTTTTTTGTGTTATTTCTTAAAAGATTACTACTGTGCTATCTTGGTTAGGAAAGGTGTGCTCAAAGGATGCCAGGAAAAATAAAGCTGAACAGAAACATTGAATTTCTTTCTTTGATCATAATTTCTGTTTATGCCATCATTAGACAAAAAGGTTGTGTAATAAGGAAAAAAATAAAACTGCTTCGGAGCATATAGAAAGTTATGGTGTCTTGAAAAAGCTGAAGAATAAGGCAAAATGTAAGAAAAGAAAGAAAAAAGCAACATGCATAGTATGGGGAGCCCAACATGGGGGGAAACAGAGGAGAGGACTGGAGGGTGTGAGGGGGTCTGAAACAGTAGGCCTAGGATGCCATTTCACCCATGTCCAGACAGTTACATAGAGTTGCTGTGATGTATCATTGTTGCAACTATATGCCAGTAACTGTGAATGTCCCTTTGTGAAATGGGCCAACATAGTGTGGTACATTGCTCTGTTGTAATGTAAGAGCATTGGAGCTACACATCAGACTGTGTGTACTATTCCTAAAATCCTGCAACATGAACTAAAAGGTTGCTTAGGAGGGGTGGCACTGACAGGGCAATACTTACACTGGAAATGCCAAAGGGGACCCCAACGTGACATTTGCTGGGGGCCCCCAAAATGCTAACACCTGCCCTGGTTGGAGGTGTGATAGGGAGGAGAGAGGTAATTGGGAACATATTTTTGGGGAAATGTAATGAGTTGGCGCACTTTAAAAATTTTCTGCAGGCTACTCTGTCAGAAATACTGGGTGAGCAAACTGGAGCAACTAAGGAAGTGATTTTTTTGAGTTGTGATAGAGAATCAGAATTACCTAGACAATAAATGGATCAACAATCCTTAGAAGAAAGTTTTTTCTCTCATTGAGACTTTAAAGATCTCCACATCTTCTTAGTACTTGGAGAAATTACACAGATTTTTTTGTTATGTGTAACTACCTCTCTCTAACTCTAAGTTATTTTCATTTTTTTTTTTCATATAGGCCATATGTACATATTGTATATAGTTTGTCTTTGTTTCATTTGTATTCTAGTAGAAATTATGTTTTGTCTTTTTGAAAATGAATAAAATATTTGGAAAAAAAAGAATTACCTAGACAATGTATGCCTTTGCAGAGTTTAATTCTGGTGGCTGTCAAAAACAGCAATTGCTAGAAAGTGGAAATCTAAGTTTAAACTATCTGTACTAGAATAATTGAATATAGTAACAGAGATAAATGAACTGGAAGTGGGATCTTTAAAAAAGGGTAGGACCAAATTACATAAAAAAATGGGACTGTGGAAATAATAGACGCAGAAAAATATTATGGAGGAAGAAAGAGGTTTAAGGGAAGGCAGGAATTGAATGAGCTATGTAATACCTGACTGACAGTGACTGCATAGAAGATTATATGTGATGGATTATGTTTGCAACTGAAAACATGCCAATATGATTTGTTTTCATTTATATAAATGCCTATTTCCTATGTCATAAGTGGTAATTCAATAAAGATTTTTCTTGTTTGAAAAAATATGGCTTCAGAGGTGTGCACCTTGCTGTTGCTCAGAATTACTTTAGGATATTGTCAGACTGACTTAATATAACAGACGCTGATGCAGTGAGCTATCTTACCAGTGCCAATAAATGCCCTCTAGGTCTAGCACAGAATGTCTCTAATGGCTCTAATACTGCTTGCCCTTTCTTGCACAAGTAAGACTGCAGTGCTAACAGTGTTTTGAAGCACAATCTCAGAAAGCCCTGTATGCAGGCACTAAATGAAATGAAGACATTGTGCAGTGAGCCAGTAGACTTAAAGTGTGTTAAAATAAGGATATCTGATATTTGCACATATGCACATAACAAACTGTAGTTTTCCTTACCGCTGTTATTTATATCCAAGTACTGAATATCTGAACATTTGAAAACTTATTGTAACACTTGCAAGCAATTTTCAAGACAATAGGCAATGGTGATCTGTTACATACTGCTCACGTGTCCTCTACTACACACCTCCTTGCACTCTCTGATACACTCAGCAATAATGACCCTATTAAACACCTCTCATTTGTCCTGCACTACATTTCCCAGCATTCTTCAGGCTACTCAGCAATAATGATCCTTAACATATTGCTCTTCCATCCAGTACTCTGGATGCATCTGAATGTACACAGTGCTCTGATTTTTGTTTGTTGCTATATGACTCCCTCTGTCATATCTGCTTGTGTATATGTATGCTGTTGCTGTTGGTATGGCCCTGTGTGTGCCTGAGAAAGAAGGGAGGTGCTGTTGACCAGGGACTGCATCACCCATTTTCCTCACCTTCTAATTAACAAGTGCAGAATTTTTCTGCAGCTGTTTTTCCATAATTTTTAATTTCTCGAGGCTCTGTTATCATTTATTTCTATATACTTATTTTCTGTTAAGCAAGGTAGTATGCTGATCACACATTGACCCATTTTAGCCACGGCATGAGTGGTGCATTGCTGAAAAAGTATACAACATAAGTATAGTGTACACACACAGCTGGTTTGCTCCATGCAATATGTTGACACAGTGTACAATACACAGCTAGATTGCTATATGCACCATTTGGGTATGGTGCAGGGTTAGGTTCACTGGCTCCATAAAATGCCTAGCCATATACATCTTTTAGAATATGGAGTTAAAATTGCTCGCTTTTCAAACTGAGCAGAGCAAGACATGGTAACTCTAGGGTAAATTTTTATCTACTCCTACAATCAAGACTAGTCTTATATATACTCAAGGTAGTACTTGGACCGGGAATGATGCTTATTCTATAAGCTATGAATACATTAAGTTAAGAACTCTCCAGTGCATCTTGTTTATTTGTTGGTGTAGCTTTAGGTCCCATAGAAAAGATATTTGCAGAGCCATTAGGTTTGTGGAGTAATAGGTCATCAAATAGGATTGGGTGTTTTATCGCTCAAAAAAAGAGGTCATCTCAGAGCATGCAGTAGGTTAATGAATATAGAGTGTTGTGATAATCTATCAGGATAGCTGAAAGATTTAAGATCTTTAATTTTCTTAGTTAGAATCTTTGGAGCTTTCCAGTTGAGCAATATGCTTGGATTTGTGCAAGCAAAGGGGATGCTGTATTCAATGATGGATCTGATAAAGTTAGAGTACAGAGGTAAGATGACTTCCTAGAAAACTATCTGGGCTCGGTAGGGCCTTCTGACTATGGTAGAAACATGATGAGCAAATGAGAGAGAGAGTTAGTTGTCCACAAATACCTGACTCTTGACATTGCCTGTCTGAAAAGGAGTACCCTTTATAACATATGAATTGGGGACAGTTTTTTTACTGAGCATAACTACTCTGCACTTGTTTTGTAGTTAGCTGGATACCATTTTTGGAACACCAGGTATGTTTATATTCCAGACACACTGATGGAACTGCTTAGTATCATTGAAGAAGCTGATAATAGGGGTCTATATCACATAGTCGAAGTTTTATAACTTTGAACATGAAATGTACGAACCATTCCATTCGAAGTTACAAAACTTCAACTATGAATAAAAAAAAAAAAAAAAGGAAAAACAAAATAAGCTGTTGTAAGCAGGGGGGCAGGCCCTCCTGCACCCCCTCAATCTTAATTTATATTGAAATGCTCGAACTTGTACAAGTTCAAACTTATGGCCTCGACCATATAAGGTTCGAACTTGTACAAGTTCAACTATGTGATAGGGAACCCGATAATAGTGCCAGGTTGCCCTTTATAAAACTGAACTGTCTACATTAACAAGTTCTGTGATGACATGCCCCATGGCCTTACCTATAAAGTTAGGTCTTAAATTACTAGGGTCTATACAGGGATTTACTTAGAGATTGAGTTACAGTGGTTGTTTTTCCTGTCATCAGGCACAAGTCCTTTGTATAGGCCAAGGCTGAACAGTTTAATTAGACACTCAGGTAGTACATACTTGGTAGTGATGACAATGCAGCCTGGTATATGGTATGGTCTCTCAGAATTATTATTTCTAGCCTTTAACAGGAATTATATCACTTTTTCCAAAGTTATGTGAGGAAAAACTAAATTTTCAGGAAACTTTTAACATAACAGTATATGAAAGCAAGGAAATTTTTGTTGGGTAAATAAGGCGTCCTGCATACCAGTTTCTCCTATACCACACAAAACATATTGGATTTTATGTATTTATAATGTTTACATAGCCAGTGGCATAGCGGAGTACAGGAGGAGTGTCATGCATATATAGGCATCATTCAATGCATTGTTATGTCAGGTAAAGATGTGTAGAGTATTTAGCTGGTAAAGGTAGTTAACAGAATGTTAGTTGAGGGTATTCTGTTTTCGGGGTAAATAGCAAACATATTATAAGAGAATTATTTTGCAGAGTAAAGAGTATATAGGTTATCTACTTAAAGGAGTTACTGAAAAGAGATTTAATTGACAAAGACTTGGCATACAGAAGTATAGTTAAATGGGTATGTATCACTTACCATAAATATTCAGTGTACTTTCATCTAACTGATTAGATCTACAGAAGTTGTTAAAGGAAGGTTCATACAAAGTGCTATTTGGCAGAAACAGATGTAGTCTATGGATGCGCATTTTGTAGTATTTTTTTCTTTGTTATACTTTACAGGCTAACAAATTGTGCTACCTGTGGCTAGTACAATAGCTGGGTGGCTGCAGTGAATATAGGTTTAAAATCTTCCTACGTTCTTCTGCTGCTACGTCATTGTTATGAATGGTAAGCAAAGTACAAGTACCTAAAGAGACAGACATTTATGACAGAATTGTTAGTGCCTATGTCTGTCAAAAGGAATTGTGGGACAGTATGCTGTAGAAAACTATACAAGTAAAATGAGATGTGATCCTACAGCCTACATAGTGATAAATTGTTACTTAAAATTTCTAATGGCTGTAGACATTTCATAATCATTTATTATCATAGTCTGACAAAGGAAGTCAGTCATGAATACCTCATAGAGATACAATCACTTTCATGTGCAACCATACTGGTCAATTGTCCTACTCGACTGTCAGGATACCTATGAGTTAATATAAGATGCACAATGACAAAATAGCTGGAGCGTTTAGCAAGATACACAAAAATACTGACCATATCTAAGAATTTGATGGTCTAGAAGTATGCTGTTTGACTTCTGAAAATGGGACATATGTGATTGCAATCAACAGAATTAAGTATAAAAATTTTCAACATGAAGTAATGAGTATAGCATTAACTTCACTTTGCAGTATATCTGTATCCTGTAAGCCTTTTTTTCCTTTCTTTACAAAAGGCCAGCTACTCAAATATTCTCCTCTTAAGCAGCGGTACATCATCCAGTACCTGGAGCCACCCGCTGATGTGGCACTCCTTGAGCAGTTAAAAAAAAAAAAAAGAAAGTTGGTGTTCCTGATGCAGGAGCCAGACATCACATCTAGTTTCTACATCCTTCCCCTACCCATCCTTCCACAGCTGCATTCCCCTTAAAGTCATATAGATAATTCTTTCCTTTTTCTCTACATTATAGCTGTGGTCTGTCCTTCCCTCTTATAAAACAATTTATATACACACACACACACACACACACATATATATATATATATATATATATATATATATATATATATATATAGATATATATAAAAAATAGGTGTACTTCAAAACACTGACATGCCAAAACACCGACGACGAGAACACCGCGACTGGAAGATCGACAACTGAGATGACCGACAGTCTAAAAGCATGAAACTTCACATGGCCGACAAACCACAATCCCAACAATCAACAAAACAAAACAAATACCTTTTCCGAAAAACACACACACAACACAAGCACACCAAAAACCTTACAAACCTACACTAAACCTTACATACACAACAATCTATGCACTAACCTTAACCTAAACCCTAACCCTATGGTCCGTCACTATCGCACACTCACCTAACCCGCGTCCTAACCCTAACTCACTTAACCCACCCCTAACCCTAAATTCTGTCACTATCACACACTTACCTTACCTGCTCACTTAACCCGCCCCTAACCCTAAAGTCTGTCACTATCGCACACTTACCTTAACATGTCTGTGTTCTCAGCGTCGGGCTTTTAAACTGTCAGTCATCTCAGTTGTCGATCTTCCGGTCTCAGTGTTCTCATCATCGGTGTTTTGGTGTGTCAGTGTTCTCAAGTAGACCCATATATATATATATATACATACACATACATATAGGTCCGTGTTATTTCATTGAAACTCAAATGGTTGAGCCTGTTTGATCGAAAATTAATTTAATTGAAAATTCATTTGACTGAAAATTTATTTCATAGAAAACTTAAATTCACAACAGATACACCATAAAATGTTTTGTAGGGAAGGCAAGTACCCCTGCATACCCCATGTGTGGTTTTGTTCCCCATGCCCCACTTACTTATGCATACTAACTCCATGGTTGCACAACCTCAGAGAAAGGAAAAAGCACCACATAAAGTGAATTAGTGCTTCTGTGAAAACACAATCATCTACAAATCTTGGGGTATAGTATAATGCTGACCATTGCAATGCACATACTTTGCTAGACAAGCTTTCGTAACAACTCCTGTGATAAGAAGTGACACCATCAAATACCTTTTATACACTTCTACAGTTTTCTGTTTTGTTTTTCTGTTTCTTTACTAAATAAATAAAATTTGAAAAATGCTGTAGCTGAATGATGCCATAGGTGGCACCTAGCTTACCTCTACCCAAGGATGGCCATAAATAAATTATTTGTGTGATTCACTTAGTATTTGTCTGCCTTAATGAATACTATGCTAGCAACTGCCTTTTTTGAAAGCTAAAGCTGTCTTAAATCCTGTCATTGTCAGTAATTAACCTAGCCATGTTAATTTACATATGGCACACAGTGAATTTAATCCATTACGTTTACTTACAGTATGACAAATATCTTACTAACAATCATAAATTACATGTTTTGCATTTTCTGTTGTGATGAAACTCCAAAAGTATTACATCTATTGGCCCATTGTAAATGAATCATAGTATCTATGCATGCTTTTAAGTTGTTTGTATTATCTGTATTGCACTATATGAATAAGGTTTGTTTGTTTTTTTCAGTACTGAACTTGAATTGCAACTCACAAATTTTCTCCCTGTGCCACTAATGTAAATGGATCCTTCCAAGAAAGGTGTTTTCAACAAAATAAACAAACCAGAAAAACATATACCTATATAGTATTACTACTGTTATATTTATTTAGCTATTTTACAAATGGTGAGAGAGGTACATCAAGGCAAACCTTCCTTTTAAATGTCCTTCCTCTATGAAACTTCAGTGATACCAGTCCAAAACATGCCACTTGGCCTGAACATCCAAATATACATTTCAGCATGGCAAAGATCCCCTGTATTCACACGTGAGATAAGGCACCCAACACCTGCAAAGGTATACATACTATGTGCAGAGTCACACAAAAATGGGAAAAAGAGACTATCCATAAAGGTGTGCAATGGTTGAACAAACAAACAGTGGTCTCACACAGGTTGAATATTTGGCCTCTGACCTTGACTAGTTGTTTAGACAACTACAGCTTATACTGGCTGAGATCACCTGTAGGGAACATAATTTGCATAATACTGTATATGCCAAACAGAATAAAACTTGATAATGTGAGCCAAAACTAAGAAGCAAGATACAGGTAAGTAATCTTTCCTATATTAAAGTGCTCAGTACTGAAGTGGTGATCACTATATATGGCATTATCACAAGAGATATCATGTATTTCAGCATACAGTCTTGTTTAAAGTTTTTCAAGTTCTCCAACATTATAACAGGGTAGTATCTTGTCTAAAACAATGGGTGTCCTGATAGCACAGGCTTATTCCAGTGATCATGCCTCATGGCCTTACTTTTCAAGGATGCTAGTGTCATGATGCCTTTATGTGGAAGAGATTTTAACTAGCGGTTCACAGAGGCTAATTATGATTGTAATGTACAGACTCAGTACAGAGAAGAAACCGAACATTCTCACATTTTATATGGGTATAAAAATCAAACAAACACTGACCCAGGAAAAAGTTACTAGTTTCATTGAAACTGAGTGCTTTCATTCTGAAATTGATCCGAACGTCATCAGAATTCATATTACATAATTTCTACCACCTTACATAATCTAAACAAGTGGGAAATTACTTATGAAACATTTAATTAAAATTTGATACTGAAATTGTACCAATTAAAATGAAAAAAAAGTCTTTATAGGCCAAAAATGCTTGTATAACAGTAAACATAACTAAAACATTTTATATTGAACTCCATCTTGCTATAGCCAATGTACGAACATCATTCACTTGGTATGAATCTCATCACAATAAAAACTAAAAAATGTTTCTTTTTTCAGTGATACTATCATAAAGTGCAATCAGCAAGTGGCCAAACATTTATAATTTTGTAGCCCTTACAGCTAAAACATTACCAGGTTTCACACAATCTGTCTCACTCTTTCAAGACTCTTACTTCTTTGTCTTGGAATTCAAACACTTATTGAATGATGACCTAAGTTCAGTATAACTAAGGTTCTGGATAATGCAGACAGGAAATATTCATGAATTTTTTTTCACGCTATATAATATTCAAAACTCTTGAAAAATAACATTAGTAATTCATGTGTTCATATTAATGGATTTGTAATGACACACCTCATCTCACTTAGTTGAGACATATAACTCCAATATCTAATCAGTATTTAACCACCACCTTATAATATCACACAGACAAATTACTGAATATTCTAAGTTTTGCAGAGGAGTTGAAACCACAGAATGGCAGATCTTCTACCCTCACCCCCTTTATCTCTATATATACTATCTTTGAGGTTCCACAAACTCAAAGAAATGAGAACCTAGTTAAAAAGAAACTAATTTTTATTTTTTGTGCTTGCGTGCCCTCAGAGAATGCACTCATGTACCTATAATTAAGCATTATCTGAGTTATTAACATAAAAAGATGACTGAATAATCATTCTATTTTATGCAATGATAAAATGATTCATTAAAACTACATTCCAGTACTATTTCCAAACACCTTTATTATAATATCTCACAAGGGGTCTACTTCAGGTAATCGAAATTTCACTTACCTGAAACCCACTTAATCTAGACAAAAACGCCAAACGCTGAATTAACTGAACATTCCCATCACTGGATTTTTACACAGGAAATGGAGGCAGTTGGCCAGCATGGGATAATGTGCCCTCAGAGTTGGTATATATAGTTGGTAGGGGGGTTGACATGCTCATGTGTGTTTAACTTTGAATGTTAGACAACTGCCTCCATTCCCTGTGTAAAAATCCATTGATGTGAATGTTCATTTAATTAAATGTTCTGTGCTTTCATCTCAATTAAGTGGGTTTTGGGCAAGTGAAATTTTGATTATCTGAAGTAGACCCCTCTCAAGGCACACGTATATTAACAAAAAAGGGGTACAAATGAAAAGATGATAAGTCAGCAAGCAAAGGAGAGTAGTATTGCTGGAATTGAATTCATCAAGTCTTGCTGAGTACCTTAATAAGGTGGACCCTGTTTTTCATAAAATCTCACCAAGATGACACTAATATATAGACTGTATTTTATATAGCATATATCATGGATAGAAGTAGGTTAAAAAATAAAAAAGATAACTGGATGCACAAGACCCAGGATGATAATGGGGAAAACAAGCTAATATCTTTTCAGATGCAAGAAGCTTAGAATTTTTCATGGCTTTCATCATTTTGACATTTTTCAAGCCTATTTGCTTACACAAATTGATTATATCTTAAGTTAAGGACATTAATTTAGAAATCCACCCTTGTAAAAACAAGGGAAATTGTATATATATATATATATATATATATATATATATATATATATATATATATATATATATATATATATATATATATATATATGTATATATATATATATATATATATATATATATATATATATATATATATATATATATATATATATATATATATATATATATATATATATATATATATATATATATATATTATATAATAACTGCACTTTTACACCCCATACCCACCCCAGCAGCCAAAGACCATGACATTATATTAACTTAAACTTGTTTCTGTTCAGTCTTTCTTGTTATACTGTAAAACTCTAGGTTTCTTACTAGTACAAAAGGTACTTGTTTACTTTAATGCATAATACATACAGTCACTGAAAAGACATCCAGCATTTAAAATACCTCTGACTGCACACTATACAAATCAGTTTACAACACGACATCCAATTTATATGAAAGGTTTGCTACAAATTCTAATCAGAACAAAATTATTTTATGTACAGTTACTAATGTTTCGCTTTAGTTTCCTTCCAAACATTAAAGACAATTGTTTGTTTCTTTCGGCTTTTCCCGGTTAGGGGTCGCCACAGCAGAACTCCGGTCCGCTAATGATTGGCAGTAGATTTTGATGTGCTGGCTTGCCAGGCCTAACGCACAACCTTCAACGAAGGAATGCCCATTCATGCATGTCTCCACGCAGAAGACGCTCTGAGAATCGAATGGGCAACGTCTAACTGTGAGGCGACAACGCTACCGCAGCGCCACCACTGCATGTGGGGTATACATTTTACATTCCAGCCTCAAGTTTAACAAAGTCAACAAAAGCTCATTCTTTTCTTAGCCACTTTTATTTGCAAACCCATATTTCATAAATCTGATTCCTGTTTTTATGATATCACATTTATTCACTAATTTCAGTGTTGCTGGTGTTCTTGCCAATCACCACCATCTACCAACACTAGACTCTGGTTAAGTTCAAGATACTCTAGATTCTTTATTAGTTCCTGTGCTTCTCACTTTCTCAAGCATTTTCCTTTGAAACACAGGAAACGTTTCACTGGAAAAGTCTCTCTCTGAGCTTTACTGCTTGCTTCTGCTTGTTGGATAAACTTCATGTCCTCCGTAGCATGTTATGCATCAAAATAATGTCTTAGATCCTCCAGGAAAAATGCTTTGAAGACAGCTGGATACAACAGCTTGAATCTCACACCCCTCTCACATTCTCTGATTGCTGGGTTACATTTCTTTCTCTTCTGCCTGGTGTATAGTGAATAATCATTTTCTATGAACACTCTGCTGTCTCCAGTTTTAATCGTTTTCCCTTTTGCCACTATTTTGCTAGGATCAGCCATTTCTGCTGGTATGATTATAAAGTTTTAATTTTGGTTAGCAAAGTTCCTCTTTTACCAATCCTAAATACTCCCAAGAGTCTCTCAATAAATGTATATTGTTGTTGGATGAATGCTTCACATTTCCTATCTATAATAAATTGCTAAAGACCTTTTTGACCCTTCTGATGCAACAACTGGGCATAACAGGGGGCTTTCAATAGACTTGTGCATCTTACGGATGACAGATATTGTTGGAATCACTAGATGTTCTATGTTCAAGAAATCGTATGTACACCCTGTAATAATCCCTTGTAAAAATAGATCTTAAATCACAAGATTTATCTTCTCAAAGGCTGCCTTAATTTCAGTTTTATATATTTCCAGATATTCTTCATTCCCAATAAGAATATTCATTATGCATCACATACAGTCTAAGGACTCCGTTATAACCAACCCCACCCCCCTTATCGGATTTTATCACTCCCAAAGTTTTATTCTCAGTTTTTAAAATTACTTTTTCCTTCCTTATCCAGATTTTAATGACTCATCTGCTTCTTTTTCAAATGACCTTTTATATCATTTTCCCCCATTTTTCCTTGCATTAATAGAGCTGGATGAGTAAGCAGATTATAAATACTTCTCCTCCTCCTTATACCACCATTATCCAATTCCCTTCTGTCATTTTTAAAAAAAATCAAATTTAGTTTCTGAATGAACTTGACATCAATGAAAACATTTGGCACATCCATTCTATTAGATGGAATAAAACTAAAACCTTTCTTAAAAAGGCTAAAATGTTGCAGTTTTATTTTTCCAACCCACTGAAATTGTATATGGTAAAATCAGCCATGGTATAAAAAGGCCATTGTTAGAAATCACAATATAGTTATTTAGTTGGGGTCTTCCTTTCTCTCTCCCTCTTCTCTGATACCTAAGATTTAACCATATTGTATTCCTGGGGTATTCTATTGGGAGACCAATTTTCATTGAAATGATTTTGGTAACTGTTCTTGTGTGCTAATCTCTTGGACCGTCTTAATGGTGCAAACTGAAAAGGGTCACTGGTATTAGGTACAGTGTCTCTATTTCTATCTCCCTCCAAATTCCCCTCTGTAGAGTCATTCTGCCTTTCTTCTGTTTGATTAAAGCAACTATTTCTGGTAAAGGATATACTTTTATTTTTATAGTCCATTTTATCTCTCTGCAAATAGCTTACCTTCTTTTTCTTAATGCCTTTACATTTTACATCAGTCAAAAATACCTTTGTCGACAGTAAATGGCAAAGCATTTATTATTTTCTCATTGAGGGCATTTAATTTCCTCAAACTTATTCAACAATCTCTGGCTGTTCTTAAATATAGCTTTCATTAAATCAGTTCCAAAGTTGTCAAACACATGTATCAATTCATCATAAAAAAACAGTACCTTCTTGTACATTGTTAGGGAACTTAGAAACTCTCAATCCCTTAGATACTAACCTATTTTTATGCATTCATTCATCAATTTGTCTATCTGTAGGGACTGGTGTTTCATCAATTTTGTCTAATACTTACTTACTAGCTCATTATAAGTACCCCAAGTTCTCCAATTAACATACTAAAACTGAAAACAGCACCTCTTGCAAATCTTTTTTCCCAATGAAAGAAATCATAGCATACTACAAATGGAAATAAAACAGTTGCACTTTTATCATCCCAAAACACCACTTGGCACTGTACACAACACCATAAATAACATAAAAAGCCACTTATGTGGGGCTACCCAACACCCTTCTCATTTGAGGACTTTCCTGACACTTCCTTAAATATACGAATTCCATGTTCACACAATGGTGCATGTTGATCAATTGACAAACTGCAAATTGATTAAAACAAAGCTGAAAGCTTTTTGCAAACCTCAGAGAAAACTTATTTTTGCAAGGGGCAAGCTCCCCCTGGACACTTCCAAGACCCCCAAACTTAAATATACCTCTTCCAGGGCCATATAGCAGAGGAAAGACAAATAAAATCTATTGACAATAAATGTTGTTGCATCCAAATTTCTTAGCTTGTTTGGCATTTGCTCAAATGGGTGTCCATTGATTGACACAACCTCATTGCACAATGACAAACGTGAATCATCAGTGTTCAAGCTATAGTTAACTATGCACGAGCTGATTATAGAATAAAGTTACAAATACCTATTATCAAGAAATCGTACAGAGAAATCCACACTTGATGAAAGCGCTTTTTTGATGAACTCAGTAACAACTATGCATGTACATGCAACATTTTTTATAGAATAACTATAAACGCACCAAAAACCTGACCAAAATGCAAAGTACTGCCAATGGAAACAAAGTGGTATCAACCTGTTTTTATACCAAAGTATCAAAGTAATACTGCTTGAAAGTTTTACTAATAACTGCCAAAAGGGAATCAAAACTGCCTTTTAAACATGTGCCCAAATCATTTCACAGTGACAGTCTGGAATATAAAATTATACACAGTTTACATTAGGAGTATGTATTTGACTTCTTCTCAAGGTGATGAATACAGCATATGTTCAGAATAGATCTATATTTTTATTATATCACAAGTGAAACTCATATAATGCTACATGAAAAGGGAATAGTTTATCTATGGAAAGAAGTCATGACTACATCTCTTATCATTTAGTTTGATGGGGTTTACTTCATCAACAAATACATTTAAATACTTAAAGAAAGAGTGGCAGTATCCAAATATTAATTCATGAAATGTTTACTATGAACTCTCAAAGGGGGGTGAGATATTGCTTTGGATACACTGAAATTCTAGAGAATAAAACTTTCAAAAGGAGACTTGCATTTGGCCTTTCTTACATAGGTATTAAATACAGTATTTACAGGCATTTGGCAAGATGATTCTGGCATGTTGGATTATACTGTTACTATTAACTTTGGCTGTATGACTTCTGCATAAAGAAAGCAGCACATGTCCTGAATATATGGGGATTGGTATATTATTACACAAGTAGCAAACAAAACTGTATATACAGTTTTTCAGGAAAGGCAACCTTTTTGCTCTTGGAAGCATGCCGCAACTAAAACCTCCTGTACAGTCTGTGTCAATGTGGACAAATCCAAGATTTATGTGGTCATAGATTCAAACAATCTATGGTGACCCATTAAATATAGTGTCATCAGATCCTCCTACACTGATCAAAGACATCAAGAAATAAATGGCCAGAGGCATAGTCATTATACTTAATGAAAAAAAGAAAAAAAAAAACTCATTCTTTGTATGCAGGCAACCCACTACACCATCCTTAAAGACAAAAAAACACAGATGTTACAACATTTCAGAATATGGATAAACACTAACATGAAGGGGGAGGGGCTGGTATAATGATTAAGATCTTTACCTCATAATCACAAGGTACAGGGTTTGATTCTAAGCTCTGGTTATCGGCTAGGCTTGTAACAGTCTGAAGACTGATAATCTAGTCACTACCTATGAACATGAAATCAACTACTTTCTGTCACCCACTGCAGTTACTGCTGCATAAAAACAGAAGAGGTGAACTACACCTGCAGACTGAAGCAGCAGAAACAGCCCCATCCCCCACTCTGGCACATGCATTTAAAAAAAAACTGAATAAATAGCATAAGGGATCCCATACACTAAGTGATGAATCACAAGAAATCATACTGTAAGCAGTGATATTTTTTGTAACAGCTGTTTGACGTGTGTGATCTGATGATTATGAAATCTGTGAACTTACCCAAGAAATAATAGCTTGGTTTCAAGCAGCCTTTTTATATCTGAATTTTAAGCACAATTCCTTCAACTTCTGGAAAGTGACTCACTAGGATGCACAAAGAAACTACATCAGGTTGCAAGGCAAAGACAGAAAGACAAAGAAGGTAGTCAGACACCCTTCATAAGGGATGCTAGCAACAACTTGCACACCAGGCCACAGGACATCAAAGGCAGAGGGAAGGAGTACTTCCAGCAGCTTCTACATGAAGAAGACAAAAGAAAAGCTGTAGTGCCCCAGACATAGCCTAGAATGAGAGAAGAGGAGAAGCCTGCCCTAGAAAAAAGTAAGAATAGCACTAAGGAAAATGAAGTCAGGGAAAGCAGCAGATTCAGATGAGGTCTTAGCAGATATGATAAAGATGCTGGGTGAGATAGGGGAGAACTGGCTCCTGAGGGTGCTCATAACAGTGTGGAGCGAAAGACATATCTTATATGACTGGAGAATAAAGATACTTGTGCCAGTGTACAAGAACAAAGGGGACATCCACAACTGTGGACAGTACAGAGGTATCAAAATCCTGTCACATTGCATGAAAGTTCTAGAGAGGGTGATTAATAAATAGATACGCAGAGTATAAAGTAAGATGGGAGATGAGCAGTTCAGATTCAGATCAGGATGCAGCACAACTGGACAGATGTTTGAAGTGAAACAGATAGTCAAGAAGAAGCTAGAAATGCAGAAAGAGTCCAACTTGGCATGCCTAGACTTGGAAGAAGCATATGATAAGGTCCCAAGAAAGCTGATTTGGGCAGTACTACAGTGGTTCAAAGTCCCAGAAGCACTGGTAGAATTAGTTCAGGCTATGTACAAGGATCCCATGACTTAAGTAAAAACAGTGTTCAGTCTCACAGACTGGTTCTCAGTAGAAGTGGGTGTGAATCAGGTTTCTGCTCTGAGCCCACTGCTGTTCATAAAGGTGATGGACTACATTAGCAAACAGGTCAGAGGGGACAGATCAACAAAGTTGTTATATGCAGATGATGTGGCATTACAGGCAGACTCTGAGCAAAAACTTCAGCAGAGGATAGGGGAATGGATGTGGATACTCTACAAAAGGGCCTTACAGAAACAGATGCTTGGTGCCAGAGCCATGGGCTCAAGCTCAATGCCAAGAAATGTATAGTTATCCCCTTTGGGAAAAAACATGTATCCATAAATTACCATATAGGTGGCAGTACACTAAACACCGAAAGTGTGATAAGAGACTTAGGGACACAGGTGGACAGTGGTCTCACCTTAGATAACCACATCGCCACAACAGTCAGGAAATCCTTCTATGTGGCACACCTCATCACTAAGGGCTTTTCATCCAGAAAAAAGGAGGTCATTGTCTCACTGTACTCATCCCTCATTAGACCCATTATAGAATACAACA
The DNA here is from genome assembly GCF_019279795.1 of Protopterus annectens. Classification (NCBI taxonomy): domain Eukaryota; kingdom Metazoa; phylum Chordata; order Ceratodontiformes; family Protopteridae; genus Protopterus; species Protopterus annectens. The sequence continues at coordinate 385,223,767 of NC_056739.1, forward strand.
CCCCGTTTGGTATGTACCTCTCAAGACATCTGCAACAACTGGAAAGGCCGCAGAAATACCTCACTAAAAGAATCACAGGCCTAAAGCAGATGCCCTACGCTAACCGCCTTAAAAAACTCCAGCTATACTCTGTCGCATATCGTCTACTCAGAGGCGATCTCTGCTTAACATACAAGGCCATGCCAAACCCAGAGCTGTTGGACATGCTACACTTAAAGAAATCCCAATCCCTCAGAGCCACACGATCCAGGGATCTAAACCTTGTCATCACAATAAACAAAACATGCTGGAGGGATAGGTTCCTGACCCAGAGACTCCCCAGACTCTGGAATAGATTGCCCATACATGTCAAGCAGAGTGCCTCTTTGGTCCTTTTCAAAAGGAACCTTGACGATTGGATGGGAGAAAGGAAATTCATCCCGGGGATCACGTCAGTCGCCCTGCGAGACAGGGGTCCAGGGAAGTAAATAGTGTGGGAAAAAATAGCCAGGGAATTGTTATGGCTAGGCTTGTATAGGCCCTAGGGCTGATAGCCTAGTACCAACCTATGAACCTATGAACCTAAGTACTAGGCTAGTGCTTGCAGCCCATTTTAAGCCTAGCCAATTTCACTTTTTGAATGAAAAATAACTTACTGCATTTGGTTATAGATTGGCCTTACCCATCCCATGGTCAGTAATTATATATTATCTCAAATTAGAATAACTGGGACAATACCATAGATAATTTGAGGTGACCTCTGCATGGGATAACATATTTAGGAGTTGCCTCTGTCCATTAGAAGTACAAGGGGCAGTCCTGGGGTAATTTTTCTGTTTCTTATCTATAGATCTAAATTGCATTTAAAATGGACGGGGATGAACTTTGCTTTATGTGAATGGGGGTGGGGGGGTTCTGTTCCACAGCAGCGATATCCCCTTCAAGCTATACATGTCCCTCCAAACCATTCTGTTGATGTTGCTGAAGAGGTTTAAATTCCTAGACAGTGCATTTCTGGGGTGTCACTTCACCATTGACAATCATCTAGAGCCAAAATCTCATTCTTTTGACTATTATTAGGCACAACTTGAGGTATTCCATGCCTACCAAGAGCAGATTTTAGATAGTTACTGCATTATGATTTGTAGCGTCATACAAGTGTAGAGCGTCAAGATGTTTGGAATAATAATCTACAGGCATGCAATACTGATACTATTTATACTGAAATCATTTCCAGATTTCATCTGCAGAAAACTCACATCTTACATGATAATAGTCCCCCATGATGATTTTGATCATGAGCAGTTTTGCATATGTCACATTTTGCAATCCATTCCATTATCTGTTTTGACATTTTCAGTTAAAGGACAAAACAAACACTTTCTTCACAACTAGGAATTCCTAAGAGTGATTCATGAAATTTATGATGCACTGTTTTATAGCTGACAAGTTATGATTTTCATCTCCCGTGATTATCAAAAACCTTGTATACATGAAAGCCCATCTTAGTAAGGAAAATATACTTGATATCCAGATGTTCCAACTTAATATAATCCAGCTAGACATTCCTAGTATTTCTTCACAGATGCATTTCTTTACACTAACTTCTCTGTTAGCTAAGACATCCAGATCATTCTTGACCAAATCCTTTTTGCAGTCTTGAAGCTAATTTGGTAAAAAATATATACCTACAATAATTTGCAAGGTTTATATTCAGCTTTTGAGTCATATGTCTGCAAACGCAACTGTTTCTTCAGTATTACTGGTGCCTTTCAGAGAGATTTAAAGTTTTGGAATGGCTTCTGATTGAATTTCATTGTTACTGATTAACTGTATATATCAAAAACATGGCCTATATATGTAAGAATAGTCACAAACACTTTACATTTACTTCTGCTAACCTCAAGCCCTTCTTATTATAAAAAAAATGCTTAATAAATTTAATAAGCCACTGTGTCTGTCCTCTTCTCAGAACAGTTTGCCAAGGGTGGATTTATCCCCAACAATCATCATGAAGTCATGTTCCCAGGAGGGCACTCAATCTCCACCTATTACTATAAGGTCATGTTCACAAGAGAGGCACACAATCCCCTCTTATCACTATATGTTAATGCTCCCAGAAGGGGCATTCAATCCCCATCTAACACTCTAAGCTTATGTTCCCACGAGGTGCATTCAATCCTCTCTATAAAGTTATGCTCCTGGGTGGGGTATAGAAAAATTATTTTAGAAGCAAAAATTTTACATGCAGGACAGACTCCCCAGTTCAAATCATAGAATGCCCACCACTTTAGCAACCTCAGATTTGATCTTTATAAAGCTTAGAGCAGAAGTATTTTCCAGTGCAGTTCACCTGGATAGAAGTGCTGACTTCTGTTGCCCTGTCAGTGCAAATATCCCTTCATAACACTGAGGAATCCCAGCTGAATCAGATGCATTATCCATGTGACTGCATGACAGCATTCCATCTTCTCTGAATTAATTGTCTTCAAATGCAGTAGCCTGTCTCACACACACTTCTCCTTTATTTAAGAATATTTTAATTTAGCACTTTGGTTATGTTTCATTCTATATCATATATCTGCTTGCTTGTTTTTATATGCTGTTTCTGATTCATGTCCAATAAATATCTGTAAGAATTAATAGTTTGAAATGGTTACAAAATGAATGTATAAATTATAAATATTAGCTCTAATAATCTGCAAATGATAAAGAAAATGAGTTTGCTACATAAAACACACGCACATCTCTGCACATCACTAATTTACTCTAATGGCTCAAGAATGAAAAAGGATGGCAAATCAAGCAGAAAAGTATAAAAAGATCACAATGAAAAAGATAATAGTTTATGCAAAAAAAGTCTCTTCTGAAAGAGGTTAGAAAATAATTTAATGTCCTTGAAGATTTGAAACAATTTACCATAATTAATGGATGTAATTAATTTCTTTGGTTTTGTTCACAGATCTTAATTCTTTTTTTTTTTTTTTTGTGCAAGATAACATATATTTAATGGCTAATCATTTCTAGCTGTGCTAAAAATAAAATACAAATGTACAAATGATTTATATAACTAGACTGAACATATCACTCAAACACTCTTAAATAATGCTTCATAAATACAAGGGTGGCTTAAAAAGACTGAATAAGTAGACAGTGAAAAAGGAATAGAGAATATAGTTGTAACAAAGGGTAGAAAAACTTACAAATGTTCCACTGATTGTCTTTAGATGTATAATTACATCTCCAACAATGTACATCTGTAACCTAGCAGTCTGCATGCCACCCCGACAGTTACATACTCAAGTACTTTGACATTTAAATTCTAAGTAATATTCTAGTGTACAAAGACCTTCAGCCTACAGTGCTGTCAGAGCTTTATCATTTCCAGACATAGCCTTTTTCTACAGTATTATCATGACGAAACCCTTCTTTCTCACTTTGCATAACTGAAAACTGCTGTACCCTTGGCGGATGGTCTCAAGTGCAGACAAGAAGTGTGACTTCGGACTCTTCTCCTGGACTCACTGTCCCTTATTATATCTCGTGCTTGCTAACTGTAAAAACTCGAATGTTATTTACTTCATTATCTTCCTTCTCAGCAGTAACCAGATGACAACTAACATATTTTACTGCGGTAAAATGCAGACTGCATGAATTAGTGTGTGTTTGTGTGTGTAGATTTGCCAAGAAAATATTCATAATTCCTATGGTTACACAATGCATTTTCTTTCTCATACAGCTTTGGTGGTTGTTTTAAGTAGCACTGCAGTCAGAAAGCAAATTTCCTAGCTTGGAGAAGGTACTAGGTCATGTTAGTGCATTATTAATTCTAATACATTTTTTAAGACTTCTCCAGTCCCTGTTTGAATTAATTTTGAATGCCAAAGATACATCTGCTGATATGAAAATTGAGGTGGCAATCATTTTATCACATTCTTATTTTGTGTAATAAAATAAATGCCTTTCCACAGTTCTTTGCTATTGGCAAGGCTCAGGCATCCTTTCTGCTTATAGTAACATTGGTACTGCAAAAATTAAGCCAACATTACTACCCACAGAGTGGCTAAATACGTGACTCTGAATGATAAAAACATGAAAATTAGGCAAGAACTTTAAATATAAATATATAATACACATAAATATAGCTATATATAGTTATACCTATATCTGTATATGTATTGTTAATGTGTATGCAGTTTTAGGCATTTTATCAATTAGTTATTTTTTAACAGGCATGATTCATAACCCTTTGAAGTTACTGTTAGTTGATTAGTGCTAGTGTCAAGCCTTAGATCTGTCTGCGTTTTCAGTTTGGGTATGTGATCATGGAGTTATCTTGTATAAGTAAATGGGTATGGGGCAAACCTCCACATCAGGAGGTTCTACTGTGTTTTTTTTATGTTGGAAATGTGCAGGTGCATTTTCCTTTTGCAGTTGGTTAAGATTCACAGAAGTTTATTCAATTATATGTGTACTTGTGTAGCCAGTGTTGAGGCATTGATGAAATGAATGAAACCATAATGGAACACTGGCTGTTAACAACACACACCTATGTGTGTGTGTGTGTGTGTGTGTGTGTGTGTATGTGTATGTATGTACTGTATGTATGTATGAATGTGTGCGTGTGTATATATATATATATATATATATATATATATATATATATATATATATGTGTGTGTGTGTGTGTGTGTGTGTGTGTGTGTGTTTCACACAAGAGGGCACCAAACATGTGACGTAAGAACCAGGGGTTACAGTAAGTATTTTAATTTACTGCTGATGGTCCATCTGAAAACATTATGCTCTGAAATGACAAGTTATATCTCACAAGGTAAGAGCCTAGGAAAAGGATTTGAAAGAATGCAATAAAACTGGTGACATTAGTAGGTTGGAAGAAAAGTGCAGAAGTACTAGAGCTCTTAACACTTACATGCATGCGTGCACACACACACACACACACACACACACACACACACACACACACAGAAGATATTTTGTAAGACTACAAATTCTGCTTCCAGCATACCAGGGCAGAACAAAAGTGTGCATCTCTAAGATGTGTGCAACTGTCACCACATTGTGAGAAATATTGCTAAATATACTGTGTGAATTATAAAGACTATCTTAAAACCTTGCTGTAAATTAAGACACCTTGGGCATTGCTGGAGTTACTGGGTGGGGCAAAATGGGAATCCTGTCTCAGATGTCAGTAAACTGAAGTACACAATATACCAGATATCAAAGCAGTTAAATAGGAATTGTATTAAGTACACAATATACAGGATATCAAAGGAGTTAAATAGGAACTGTAGTAACTATACAATATACTGGATATCAAAGGAATTAAATAGGAACTGTTGTAAATACACAATATACTGGATATCAAAGGAATTAAATAGGAATTGTAGTTCCCTGCAGTATGAGACAGAAGCAAACACAGCAGAGTTGAGGAATACAGGATTAAGGCAAAAGTAATACTGGTCCCTGTAGGGGGAGGATGGGATAATGTAAATAGCAGGATTATTTTTAAGGTCCCCTAATATAAGAGAAATAGGAAAAGAATACATAATTTTAAAAATGCAAACCAAGGAGAGAGACAGAGAGAGAAGTGCTGCAGCAGTGACTTGAATATATGCAACATGAACTGTAACACCTTTGCTACAGAAACATTTAGAAGAAAATTGATGTTTGATTATCCCCACTGGTTAAGATTGAAACAATTAGTAATATAATTCAGACAAAAGGATTATTTCTAGAGTGGTTATCTTATAAGGAGAAGAACATTTCAGAACTAGGTATTGACGGTAATCCAGCCATCCCTCTTCTATACTCACTTTCTTTTAATTCAGGGTCTTGCTGAACTGATCCTGGCAAACAATGACTGCAAAGAAAAAGCCAGCCCATATGGGTGTCCAGTCCATCATATGCTGCTATTTCTTTGTGGTTCACAATTTCTTTATTTATTTGATACCCAGATGGAAAGGCTAAGCCATAAGATAGCTTCCATGCATGATCAAGGCACTGCAGACATTGCACTTATATATTTTAACATAGTATGCCTTCAATTAAAAATGAATAAAATAAATTGGGCAGCATATTTAAGCCACACATGTACTGTTGTATGCTTTAATAAAAGTTAAGAGGTACTGCTGATGTGATTTTAAAATAAATATGAGATAAGTTTTGCAATCTCAGATCTGGTTCAGTAGAATCTCAGACTTGGTAAGTTGGTTGCTGGAGGAAAGACACAAGATGCAAAAGGGACTACAAAACTACATATATAAATATTTGCCTACATCACAGTGGGAGAGAAATAAGGAAGCATTTAGTTGTCTGCCAGATTGTGTGATAATATTCATAACTGCTGGGAAATGGATGAAGAGAGATTAAAACCCATTTATAAGAGAGACTGCTACAGTTAGATGGGGAAGTAGCTAATAGACTCTGAATAGGATGAAATAACTCTGAATGATAGCTGTAGCAGAATGTGTAAGGAGATTACAGTCCATCTGTATGTCATCAGGTTCCAACTTGCTCACTGAATATAATTTGTTGGGACCTCAGCACACTGGGGGAAAAAAAACATTTTACAGCACAAAGTACCCTGAATCCCCATTCGGTAGGGGTGTGGGGAGAATATGCTTGTGACAAAAGGAGATAATGCCAGCACAGTTAGATGGAATTTAGTAAATAATTATATGTCATTGCTGAATATCGAAATGGTTTATACAAGATGCTTGTGTTACAAATGTATTAGAACTGTATGTCATGTGTATATCAAACTGCTTGTACAGATGTGTTGAAAAGGAATTTGAAGAGTGCTGTGTTTGAATGTAACCACAGTGTGCCCTACTGGCAGAGAACATAAATGTACCTCACTATTGTAACTGTCTAAAAGTATATGCTTAACAGAGGAAACTGGAAGATTAACCTCAGTCCAGCAAACTTTAGAAAAATATCTGAAATTAAATTACTTTATAGGATGCAATAAAGAGGCTATCTCTCAAGTTTTCAATGCAGCTAGAGACACAAGGTCAGTACTAGGAAGCTTTCTGTATTGTCCTTGGAGTGAACTAATTGCTACTTTTGAAGCATGAAGGAATGCAATTGTTTTACAACTTCCAGCATCTGCCAAAGATCTGAGGAAAAGCCTTTTGTCTGTATATTTTCGTAATTAGATGCTAAATATTGCCAGCTTCAGCAATGGGGTTTTGGCCTGGGAACTAGAAGTCAGATGACCAGAAATTATATCATTCTGCAAGCTATCCCAGCAGTAATATTTTAGATATTAATTTGAGAAATCTCTTAGTGAGACAGAGCATTCTGTATTCTGTCTTGGACCTGACAACAACAACAAGAAAAAACATTTACCACATCTGCCTTGATCTAATGAAGTAAGTTTGTAGGGAACACTATAACTCTCTTTGATACAGTCAGGAATATAGTAAAGCTTAGTTTAGATGTTTTTTTTTTTATTTGTGTGAGCCTGTACTGCAATGGTATTTTAAATGTTTCCTGTGGTTGTGAACTCTGATGTCATTATGAATACATATTTAGTATTGTCTTGTTATTTTATTATTTATTATTAAATATATTTAACCCTTTATTGTGGCTGATATGTGTAGAGATATTTAAGATTTGAGAGTACTTGCATATTTATTTGGTGACACTGTGTGGGCTACTTCTAATAGCCTTGCTCTTGGTCAAATTAACATTTGTAATTATATTAATATTACACAGTAAGACTGGGCACCCTTTAAGGGCCTTAAAGTAGCTGTTGAGGAGTAACTGGTGGCAATGATAACTACCTTATAGTCTGGGCAGAAGGAGGCATAGCTAATACACCTGTGCCAGGCTTTCCCAGGTGTGTGTCTGTGTGTGAGTGTGTGTGTGTGTGTGTGTGTGTGTGTGTGTGTGTGTGTGTGTGTGTGTGTGTGTGTCAGCTACTTGGGCAGGGACACAAGCACTGGTTGGACAGACAGGGTGCTGGAGGTATTGGCTTTTTCACTTAACTGAGAATTCAACTCTATAGCTGTGCCAGTGGGCAGTCTTATTGGAGAACTGGAGAATGAGAGAGAGAAACCAGCCTCGGACAGGCTGTGGTCTCTGTGTGCTCATAAGGGAAATTGCACTTTATGCAGAGAGCTGCATCTGGAAATACTGTGTGTGTACCTGTCATCCTGTCAGTGAACATCCCCCCACTGTTGCCAGTGGTGAGGATTGAGGCTCCTTGATTATTGGTCCAGTTGAGGGTTGTCACACTCCTTCAACTTTATCTCTCGCTCAACTCCATGGTCACACAAGCATAAATGAAGGAATGTTTGCAGAGCAAGGGAATCACTTCTATTGATTTAGTAATCATGGAGTTCAATGCCAAAGACTTAAATATGAGCAGAAGGAACCTCATTCAGCTGACTCAATGAGGTATAGAAAGCCAAAATGTATTTGGTTATTCAGCTTTGTGGAGACCTTAGCACAGTGTGTCAAAGCAGCAAGAGAGAGTAGGATCCAAATGAGTATGAGGATGTCTACATATTTTGGCATCAATGCTTATACTTTCTTTTGTAAAAATGTATTTCTAAAAAGGAAAATAAACACTGCTGAAATGCCAAATTACCATAACCAACCACATGAAAAGAAACACTGCAAAATGCAACAGAAATTAAATCAGACTTGCAGAAAATGACTACATTTGCCAAAAGTAATTTTTATGGGGACCTTAAGCTTCAGCTTCCCCCATGCAACAAAGTGCATCTTCCTGCATGTCACTGTTTACCATAATTACCCCTGAGATTGTCAGATCTAGTGACAGAGGGAAATATGGCCAAAATGGAGACCTGAGAGTAATGGAGCAGTTAGTAATGGAGGAAAAACTCCCACACAGGGATACCACAAACCACACACAACACTGTACAACATACCCCACAAACTATCTGTTATATTTCAGCAAAGAAAAGCAGCTTTGTGCTCAAATACTACATTTGCCGAAATGTCAGCAGACAAGATTATCAGTCATAGATTCAAAGGTTGGTACTAGGCTATTGGCCCTAGGATCTGTACAAGCCTAGCCATAATAATTCCCTGGCTATTTCTTCCCACAATATTTACTTCCCTGGACCCTTGTCTAGTAGGGCAACTGACGTGATCCCCAAGGTAAATTTCCTATCTCCCATCTAGTTGTCAAGGTTCCTTTTGAAGAGGGCCAAGGAGGCACTCTGCTTGACATGTATGGGCAGTCTATTCCAGAGTATGGGGAGTCCCTGGTCAGGAACCTAGCCCTCCAGCAAACCTCCGTTAATAGCATTTCTACCAAGATAGTGACAACCATTTCTGAAAATGTAATGAAGTCACCAGGGGTGTAGCACACAAATTCCATTTTGTGCTCAGAAGCTGTTAGTGCTACCCCCCCTTGGACACCTATCACTTAAAAATGGACATGTCACTCAAAATGCTGCCTCCCCCAAGCACTTAATAAATGTATGTGATATTTTCAGCTGTCCCCCCAAAACTATTAAAATATTGTTTTCAAATTAGCAATATTGTACCTACTGTTAAAGGCATTCATTTAGATAGTTGTAGACATATGACATATAAAAAAAACATGATGTGATGCTCAGAAAAAATAAATTTACTCAGTAGAGTACAAGGCTACACCCTTGGATGGCACAACTTTGTGACCTCATTTGGGCTGGGTTACTTTAGTGTCTAGCTATCCCAAAACTTGGATTACCTTCAAGTAATCCCAATTTATCAGACTGATACAGTGCCTAAATGAAGAACCATCACATAATCTAAAAGACAGGGTAAGATCAAGTCAGCTATTATACTGATGACAGATTAGTATATGAAACTAATCAACAAAACAAAAATGAAAGGAAGTACCATTTTCTCTGTGGAGGCAGCTGAGAAGAGCTTTCAGGAAATGAATGTAAGGAAATGAAAAAAAAAAACATGGCACCCATGTCTGTGTGATTAAGCATACGGAGGTAACAATTACTGGGACATTAAAGACTGAATCTGCAAAAGTACAAAATATTGTTAGGGAGCGGATTGAAACATTTTATAGTTATAGTATGAATGGTATGTGAAACATGGGAGGGATGCTGGGGGATTATTAAAAGGAAGATAAACTGCAAACAGAGAAACAGGAAAAGAATGATATAAAATGGGTGCATCTGGTCATTTTTCATGAAAGACGGTGATGGGTAAAGACCCATATGATACAGCTGGAATGATTCAGGTTGTATAGCTGATCCAAACATTTCCCTGCATAGATGGATACAAAAAGCCCCTTTGAAATTAAGTTAGATAACTCTGTGAGGGTCATATAGGATTCAGCTAATCACTGTAACAAAAAATAAGAGGAGCTGGTAAAATGACTTCAAGCATCTTGCACAAGTCTTGGTTAGACAAAATAAGGTGGTTCTCTTCCCAGGTTAGAGGAAGGAATGATTCTACTTCAAGAAAATGAGATTAAAAGGTCAATTGAAAATACAATCTAGTTAGCCTAACATCTACATTTGGGAGAACTGATGGAATGCCTTCCTTCATTACTTTTATGCTAGGAAACTCCAGAACCCTAAACAGAAATTTACAATGAGTATATTAGGTTAGAGATTTCTAAAACTGTTCTTTGACTGAGAAGCAAACATCAGAGGGGTGGTGGGTGTGGCTAGTCTATATCAAGGCAGGAAGCACAATGCTGTACCAAAAGTGAAACCAGGAGTTCAGATAGCTGGCATGGTGGTCCCATTCTTGAAAAGCTGGCTTCAAAGCAAATTACCTGCAAGTCATGGCACTTGGTGGGTTTAGTGATGAAAGAAGGGTCTAGGTTCTTCTGTAATATCTGCGTTATTAAAATGTTTCTGGGGAAAATATACTCCTCTTTGTAACTTATAAACATCTAAAACAGTGTAGATACAGAACAACTTCTGAGAGAAAGTAATGGGATACAACAAAAGCACGGAAATGAATAATGGTCTAATTACTTCAGTTTATATTAACTATTTATACTTATTAACTGGGGTAGAAGACAAATCTCAAATGCACCATTTTTTAGGGAAGTCAGCAAGAAGAGTAGAAATGGTCAGACAAAATGTTGCATTCCATGGGAAGGACGTTACAAACTATAGTCATAGTAATATAAGAGAACGTAATTTAGTAGGATATGCAAGTACGGGTTCCCTTCAGACTCTCGAAATCCTGAAATCTCGAAAGTCATATGGTTGAGACCATATAATTGAGGTTTCAGAATTTTTAAATTCTGAATGGAGATCTGCATACAGTTTGGAATGGGAGATTTCCTTTTTCCTCGCTGTAGTGCAATCTCAGAGTTGGTAGTTGAGTAGCTGGGGTGTGGGGGGGGGGGTGCAGGAGGCTTGCCCCCCTGCAGAAACGTTTAAATAGTTGGTTTTTTTTTTTGGATTTGTGTCAGAATTTCCGAAACATCGTCATATGGTCTCGGTCATATGAAATTCAGTGTTTCGGAATTTCGAGATTCTGAAGTGAATCCGCAAGTACATAAGAACAGGAAAATATAAACCTGACAAAAATTTTGAGTATTACTGGGTGGGTAAGAGGAGAATGAGAAAGATAAAAAGTGAAAAGAAGGGATCTCTGGCTCTGTGCAATATGTATACATAATTTGGGGTGTATGATAGGTGTAATGGAAGGGTGCATTTCTATCTGTATGAATAAATATGTAGAGGAGGTTGTAGAGGGAAATACAGGAGCGCTTTACATTATAATATGGCATCAAGTAAAGAGGCACATTTAACTTCTTTAGCAAGATTATATTTAATACAAAAATGCACACTGAAAGGAAAATTCCAAGATATATTTTCAAGAAATGGTTGATAGGTAAGGCAAGCTCAAATGTTAAAGTATGATTTGCAGTAGATTAACTGATGCTGTGCTTTAAAGAATGAAATCAAGCCACAAAGGAAGCTGCATGGAACAAGGCTGGAGCATATAAACAAACTTTAATGTAACAATACAGATTTAAAACTGACTTTTATAAACATGTTACAAAATAAAAAGGTTAGCGCATTCACATCAAACATAGATGCTTCATCAGACCATTACCAACAAATTACATTATAACCATTTAAGAACAATATTCAAGAGGGGCGGAGCCTGAATGACTAACTGAAAGCAGCAGTATTTTAGAGCTCCATATAACTAGTTAAATAAGACAGGAAAAAATATTCTTTTTTTTCTTCATAGTATAAAATCTTATAGATAAAGGACTAATTTACATAATTAGAAACTTTGGTGAAGTTTTACAAATAATTTCCTGTCAAAAAGCTTGGGAGATATATTCACTTCTTAAAATGAGCAACTCAAAGAATTCTCACCAGGATGCTGCCTTAAAGAAGGAACTACAACAGATGGCATCTACCCTGCAGGAGTTGTCTTTGAAGATGGATGATTTTAAAGAGAACATAGAAAATCTTAAAACAATCAGTCAAAAACAGCCTGACACCCTCAAGGAAATGCTACAACAACAAGACAAGGATAACAGGAATAGAGGTTTCTCTAAATGTCTTAGAAAGCAGACTTAAGGAAGAGGAAACACAGAAAGAACTGCTTCTTAAACAAAACACTTGGTTGGTTAATAAAGTAGATGACTTGGAAAATAGGGAGAGGAGAAATAACATCAGGATTTTTGGATTACCTGAAAACACAGAAGGTGAGGATATTATTTCCTTTTTATCAAGCTGGATCCCTGACTTTTTAAATTTACAAGAAGGACTTTCCTTTGGCATTGAAAGGACACACAAAGCTCTTGGGAAACCTGCCACTAACTCAAACTCTCCTCCTAGGTCAATAATTATCAAATTTCTTTCATACTTGGACAAGGAACTGATTTTAAGATCTGCTTGGAGGAAGGCACCTCTAAAATATAAACAGAGCCTGATAAGATTTGATAACGACTATTCATCTAGAATAATGGAACAAAGGAAAAACGTGTGGCCAATGATAGTTTCTGAAACAAAATAACATCAAGGCACAACTTGCATATCCAGCTAAGATAAGAATACTGTATGCCAACAAGATGAGGACTTTTATTGACTTAGAGGAAGCCTCTTCATTTAGTAAAACTAATAATGTGATTACTTCACCAGAAGATATGGGTTGGATATCACCTTCTCTCAAGAGAACAAAAGAAACAAATGTCTGGAAAGATGTCAAAAAGAAGAAGTAAAAGACTGATACTGTTACAGTCAAATCTCTCAAAGCATCTACTATGATATGAATTGTTTTAACATTATTTTAAAGAACCAATTTTACTGCTTGGAATTTTAAAGCAAAGGTAACTAAATACTGGAATCTTTATCTATATTTTTTGACAATAGATGACACATGAGAGATTTCACATTACCTCAGGTATGTAAAACAGGGTACTTTTCTTTCACAGAAGGAGGGTTATATACCACATAAAATATTTATACTGTAAATCAACATACATAGTATATGTGTATTTTCTCTTAATTTTCTCTTTTCTTTCTCTCTTTTCTCATTATTTATTTTAACTGCATCTTGTCTCCCTTTCTGTATATATTTAATAACTCACTGTCTATACATCGACAAATAATAGTCTAAAATAATCTAGTTTTAAGGTAGACTAATTGGAATAGTGAACTTAATTAATTGTTATTACAATATTTATTAGATTAATGATAGTCACTGTTATGCTTATTGGGATTGGGGACATGTTCATGATTAACTCTGAAATGTTCCATTCATGTACATATGTCCTTTGAATTATTTCCTTTTAGTATTAACAAATACATAAAAAAGGAGGGAAAATGTACTGTTGGTTAAGAGAAGTGAATCTTTCTTCACATTCTATTTGTGTTGCCATAGCAACAGTAAACAACTGATGCAGTTTCTAAGGACACTGTGAACCTGCGAAGTGCATTTATCCTCACAGACAGCAAATAATAAGAAAAAGTAATGTTGTTTAGTTATTAAAATGAAAAACAACATAAGCAAGGTAAAATAAATACATAATAGGACTATTTGTAAATATTTTATGATTTATCCTCATAGGATTACATATTCCTGGAAGCACAACTGAAATGTTCCCAAACTACATGTGCACTTAAATGTAGCTGTTTGATTAAAAAGTATTACTCAGTTTAACATGCTGATTTCACAAGCTGTCTGCACTGTAAATGTTACATTTTATATGTTACTTGAAATGTTCAGTCTCTAGAGCATATGAAAAGATACATATTACTTTTTTGCAACATGTTATCTTTGCAGTTACCTCACACTCTGTACATACTCACTTGGTAACTGATAGCTATTCATTTAAAATATCAGTTTAAATATTAAATGTGCCCTTGAAATGCTATTGGCATTTTGACAAAATATAATCTGAACTGTAAAATGAATGACTTGAAAGAAGTGAAGTATTGCATAGATTTCAAAGACAGTTCTTGACACTACAGTAAAAATAAAAATATATATTCACAAGGAAGTATTGAAATGTTTTAGTCTTCCAGTTAAAATAGCTTATTGTCAGCATTTTGCGATATTAGAAAGTTTGAAGAGCTGGGAAATTACTATTCTTTGTCTTTATAATGATTATTAGACAGATGTTAGACTCTGCTTAGTTTAATGAATTGTGGCATATGTTTGTGAGGAAAAGTGGATTTAATTACTCACATTGGACTACACATTCTTGGAAACTCATCTGAAATGTCCCAAATTGCTTGTGAATTTAAATGAAATTGCCTGATTAATAAGCATAATTTACTTTAACAACCTGAATCCATAAGCTATCTGCTCTATATATGCTACATTACATATGTTACTTGCACATGAAAAAATACATATTATTTTTGCAACATGCTATATTTGCACTAACCATACATTCTAAACTAATTCAATTGGCATCTGACAAGTTATTTATTTGAAACTTCAGTCTAAATATTAATTGTGCCCTTAAAATATTGTTGCTGTTTTGACAAAACAAAACCTGAATTGAAAAAGGAATGATTTGAAGAAGTGAAGTATTGTACAGATTTCAAAGACAGCTATTGACTCTACAATATAAGTAGAAATGTATACATGCAAGGAAAAATTGAAATGCTTTATACTTTTAGTTAAAATAGCTTATTGTTAACTTTTTGCTTCATCAGAAAATTTAAAGAGCTAGGAAATTATTTCTAATTTGTCTTTATAATGTTTACTAAAGTGATGTTAGTCACTGACTTGTTTATTGGATTGCGAGTCATGTACAAGACAGACTACTGAATGTTATTTCTATTTGACTATGTTTGCTGAATTTCTTTTATTAGTACTGATTTAAAACAAGGGAAAGAAAGGGAAGGGAAATCTGTGTTTTTTGTCAAGGGAGGAAAGGCTTAAGAGTATTCTAACTGCCCCGAGAACTATCTAAGATGCTCTAAATACTATTTGATTAATACTTACCTAAGTAAGTCTTGATTACCATATAGGTGCCTTCACATTTATTCTACACCTGATGTGATTACCCATTCTGGAAGCAGGAGGTGCCCTATGCAGGATGGGAATTGTCAGGGTGATCATAGTTCATTCTTAGACTCTGCTTTGTAAATCTTTAAATATGTAAAAGCATTGCACACTAGAATGTAGGGTGCCTCTACTCAGAGTCAGGATATCACTGATAAGCCATGTCTTTTCATAAGTGTAAGTTAAAGTTGGTGAGCTGAAGAGTGGGAAAGCAAAGGAAGACAGTGCACCTACAGTACATTCATATTTCACTGGTAATCACTCATTGTCTCCTGTAGAGTCCTTTTAGTCAAATAATTTTAGTAATAATGTTTGTTGTTGGCTTATTTAGTGTATGCTCCTCTGTTGCATTTAATTTATCCAAAATGACATATCTGACATGTGTGGGATCTCTTAAAGGGTAATTAAATATTGGATATTTTCTAAGTCAACATAATAATTGTTTACACTACTAACATTCCATCCTGATATATAAAAAACTATAGAACAATAACAGAATAATATAGAATTTCGTATCTCTTTTAAGAAAATTCTCCATATAATAATTTAACGTATGGAGCTGAGTTGATATTGTTGGTTAAAGGTATGAGTGATAATCCAATAGCTCTATCTTTATCTATTGGATTAGGAATGACTTTCATTCCATGTTTAATGGGAAATTCATATTTACTTGTATTTGATACTTTAGAATTAATGTTTTATAGAAGTACTTTTTTAAAGCCTGACCAGAATTTTACCCTACTTGTATTTAAAGAAGAAAGAACATTAAATTACACTCCCAAGTTTACACACATAAAAATAACATTCAATGTTATCAGAGAACATGGTATAACTATTATAATCAAAATAAAAAAAAAGAAGCAAAAAGTTTCTTCAAACAATAACTTGAAATGGATTTAACATTCTTATCATTAAATACAAATGGTTTAAATAATCCAAATAAAAGATCAAACTTACTAAAATATTTAAATCTAAATAAGGCACAAGTAGTATTTCTTTAAGAAATATTTTAAGACTAATGATAGCTTTATTTGGAACCCTAAGGATTATACAGTCTTAGCTCAATCCTCCTATAGAAGAAAGACAAAAGGAGTATCAATTCTCTGGAAAAAAAACATAATCACTCCAAAAGTTATTTATAAATATGAAGACAAAGAAGGTCTACTAGCATTTGTTATAATTAAATTTAATAGCAGAATATGGACCTTAGCTAATCTATATTGGTTCCCAGGAATTGGAGCAGGAACGGTTAAAAAACACCTAGATTTTATTTCCAACAATTATAAAGGAAATCTTATACTGGGAGGATACTTTAATTGTACCTTAGAAGCTTCTGAAACCACCAAGAAGTCTTTTTGCATAGCAACTATTTCAAAATCCTTAAAAAGATGGACTGATTAATTTCATTTAATAGACACTTTTAAAGTAAAATGCTTATTATTTTCCCATAAAGACCATAGATTTGGAACACAAACCAGAATAGACAAATTATTTGTAGTTCAAGATTTACAAGCAAAAATCCTCAACTTCTCAATAGTTCCATGCCCCTTCTCAGAACATGACTCTCTGATAATGAAGTTCCAAATAGAGTTTAAACCTTTAATCCTCAAAACTAGAATTCCATCATATATCATGAAAATTAAAGACTTCAGACCCTGGATGTTGTCATAACTACAATTATTTCTTGAAATTAATAATACAACAGAAATTAATAGAGCCATGGTTTGGGACTCATTAAAAGCATATTTATTTGGTAAGACCCTTAGCTGGTACAAAAACAAAGTTAGAGAGTGGGAATCTGAATCATTAGACTTGTAAACCAGACTCTTGACAGCAAAATCTAAAAAAAAAAAAATCAGATTTGTCCAGAAGTCAAAAAAAGAAATAGAGGAATTAAATAAAAAATATAATGAAATTTTAACACACAAAACTTGTCTAGCCTTGGAAAAATTAAAAATAAACTCATTAGCCACCTCCCCCAGATATCTACATAACTTATCTATAAGAATTAAAATACAGTCTAAAGCAAATAACATTAGTAGTGTATGTCATGAAAAGAAAGGGGAAAAAAGTATCAGATATAGGAGATATCCTTGAAGCATTTTGGTTCCATTATATGGAACACTTCAAAAAAGAAGATTTAGATACCAACCAAATAAACTTAGATACAAACCTTAGCAATATAAAAAACATTCCTGAAAACTTAAAACTAGACCTACAAAAACCTATAACCTACAAAGAAATTGTTGACATGATAAAAGAAAGTAAATCTAACAAAGCTCCAGGGATAGATGGTATAATTACGGAAATGTACAAACACTTCCCTTCAACAGTAACCTCCCTTTTTCATAAAACTTTGCTAGAAGTCCAGTCAGAAGCAAAAATACCACCCTCATAGAAATATTCTCTCATAACACCAATTCTAAAAGATAATAAACCATCAGACCTTTGCACCTCATACAGACCTATATCCATACTGAATTGATTGATTACAAAATATTCATGTCAATCCTAGCTAACAGATTGAAAATCCCACTTTCAAAGACAATTAATAATGATCAAACTGGATATTTATATAACAGGCACACACATGATAATATTAAAAGGATAGTTACTCTTATAGATTATGTGAATAAATAGATAGAGAAACACTTGTAATCAGAGCACACACAGAAAAAGCCTTTGATTCCCTCAACTGGGAATATCTATTTAAAACTTTAGCATTATTTGAGTTTCCTCCTCCCTTCATCTTATTACTAAAAATATATATATATATATATATATATATATATATATATATTAATAACTTAGCCTTCATTAAATTAGGTCCTTTCACCTCAGAATATATCCATATAATGAAAGGTACTAAACAAGGATGCCCCCTTTCTCCTATTTTATTTGCTTTGGCTATAGAAATACTTGCAGAAATAATATGCAATAATCCAAGAATAAAAGGAATAAAAGTCTATAACTAGTACATATCTAAAATAATGCTTTTTGCTGAAGATATTTTATTAACCCTATCAAACTCCAGAGAGACATTAGGAGAGCTAGAAGAAGTAATGGAGAAATTTTATAAGATTTCAGGTCTACACTTTAATAGATCAAAATCAAAATTTCTATTTTTAAATAAGAAAAAATAACTACAAGTTACAGATAAATCCATCATAGAAAAACAAAAACTTAAGCTAAATTATTTAGGAATAGTGTTATGCAAAAATATAAATGAAACAATATTAATAAATTATAAAAACATTATTGAAACAATAAAAATATATATAGAAAAGTGGAACAAAATTATATTAACTTTTAAAGACAGATTGCAATTAATAAAAATGGTCTTATTGCCAAAAATACTATATGTAGCATTAGCAATACAGTTAATTTCTGAAAGATACATTCTTAAAGAAATAAACTCATGTTTAATAAAATTTTTATGGTATCCCACAAAGAATAGAGTAGCTCTAACTCATCACATTAGACCCTGGAAACAAGGAGGAATTAACTTCCCAGAAATAGAAACATATATAAAAGCATCTGTGCTTAAAACTACAATAGACTGGATAAACCCAAATTGTTTTGCCAACTGGAAAGAATTAACGACCCCGGGATTCATGAACCTTGCGCCAGGCGCCAGCATAGCGTCGGCGTTATAAAGCCAAATATG
The DNA here is from genome assembly GCF_019279795.1 of Protopterus annectens. Classification (NCBI taxonomy): domain Eukaryota; kingdom Metazoa; phylum Chordata; order Ceratodontiformes; family Protopteridae; genus Protopterus; species Protopterus annectens. The sequence continues at coordinate 385,242,917 of NC_056739.1, forward strand.
GCCACCGAGCGATTCAGGTATGAAGCAATCCCACGTGCACTACCGGCGTGCGCCGGACCTGCGCCGCCCCCGGCGTAGGTATGCTAATCACACTGTGTGTGGTATTGCACCATGCAAATGAAGGCAAATAGCGATTCACGAAGTGGGGCATGCGTAGCGTAAGGGCACGGCAATGTAAACCGAAAAAAACGGTTTACATTTACCCAAACATGACCAAGGAGTAACGGAAGGCTGTCAACGTCAGGTATCATACAGGTGCAATATGCCAAAGGCGAAAGGCACCGAGAATGTCCAAAGAAAACATGCACAAACTGTAAATAATGACAAAAATGTCGTATGCGTAGAAACCACAGCAGAACCCAGGGATATGTGTACAGAAGGTGCAAAGCAATGAAATAATATGACAATGTCCTAAAAGAGCTGTATAATACACATCAGCTGTACAGCCACCACACACCATAGTATGTATGGGAAGCCCAACCCCAGCGCAAGGGTTGTCAAGGAGTGGTGGCAGTGTTCGGCGCCGTAACCATGTATTAACAGTCAATGCCATGCAAATGAGGCAGATAATAGTGAATCGCAAAGCTGGCGCCGGTGTAAGGATGGAGTAAACGGCGCAGCGGTACTACACCGAGTGGCCTACGAGATACATGTCAATCGCAGAGGGGTGTGCCACTGTAGGAGGAAGCATATTGGAGGCCAGCAAACCTGGGCTGTACAATGCACATCACAGCAGCAGGACCGGCGTGTGAGGAAATAGATGCGCTGAGAGTACATAATGCGCACAGATGCATGTGCACGAGGATGACTATGTTCCCCAACCCAGTCATGTGACAGCCTCCCCGTCAACAACCACGGATATAGGAAGGTAATGCGGAGAATATGAGGAAATGCGGAAGCAGTGTAATTGGAGCCGTAATGAGCAATCAACACCAATCAATCCAGGAAGGGCAAATGGCGGCAGCCGACAACTCTGTATGCAGACTCCTGCATAACGGGAAAGGGGAGGCATATGAATGCAAAGATAGTAGGGGATGTAGTAGAAATGCAAAGAACAAAGAACCGAAATAGCACAGCCAAGTACAGAGGTAGCATAACTGCGGCTGCAGATAAAATGCATCATATGCCATGTGCCTGCAGGATGCAGTAATGTAAGATGCAAAGCTAAGCCAATGCAGGCAACTGTAATGTAACACTAAAGGCAATGCCATTGCAGTTGCAACCGTAAAACACCGAAAATAATCCATGGATACGGCTGCACAGACACACCCAATGACATCACCGGGTATACAGCACAACAGTATAAAGTGTGAATGCACACAACACACAGCGATTTCCCAAACGCCGCACCATAGGGTGTAAACACACGGGGAACTTTTAATATGTATATGGTGGGTGCCGCCGTGGCCGTGATGCATAGGTATGTGGCAGAGACAGACGGAGTTGCGGAGGACGGTGCCGACAACTACCGTAGGCCTCACAGGAGAAGGAGAGTGTTCAGACCAAGGGTGACCTACCAGGGGCTGCAAGACCTGGAGATAGTAGAGCTACAGGGTGGACAGGGACACGTTACAGCAAATAGTGGAGCTGTGCCGCCACGCCTGAGAACAAGAGACAACAGAGGGCAGCCCATCCCAGTGGACACAAAGGTATGTGTGAGCTTGCGAATACTGGCTACAGGTACCTTTCAAAGGCCAACCGGGGATATAATGGGTATCTCACAGGCATCAGCATCTAGGGTACTACACTAGTTCCTGGATGCCATGTTACGACATGCCCATGAGTATATAAACTTCCCCAGATCTCAGGAGGAGTTGGCTAGCATTATGCGCCGCTTCCACCGTGTGGCACAATACCCGGAGGTACTGGGTGCGATCGACTGTACGCACATAGAAATCAAGTCACCGCCCGGAGAGCAGAGAAGACGCTACATAAACCACAAGGGATACCCCTCCATCAATTGCCAGGTCGTGTGCAATGCGCAGGGCATTATCATGGATATGTGTGCTGGCAGCCCTGGAAGCTTCCACGACTCCCATATCTGGCATGCCTCACAGCTGTATCAGGTATTCGCCAGGGGGGACATCACACAAGGTCACCTTGTGGGGGATGCTGGCTATGCACTGGAGCCGTGGCTGATGACACCCATCAGAAATGCACACACACACATGCAAGAACGCCATAATGATGCACACGCACAAACCAGAATAATCATAGAGCGTGTGTTTGGGATGTTGAAATCACGGTTCCGGTGCTTGGATACATCCGGTGGAGCCTTGCAGTACTCTCCAGGCACATGTGCCCACATATTCATAGTATGTTGTATGCTACACAATATGATTCTGCGGAAACAGCTGCTGCAGGGACATAATGGTGTAGGGCCACCAAGCCCGCCACAACTGCCAAGGCAAGCACAGGGCGTTCAGCGCCATGAACACGCTGTGCCAGCCCCAGTAGGTAGACGGAGGTGTACCCAATATGCCTACGCCCTGGCAAAGAGGGAACGCATAGCACATACTTTGACAGTGTAGGCCCCATGGACTGACACCTCCTTACCTGCACACACAGTGAAATGGACGCCACACAAACATGTCCGCCCGTAATGTGTACCGTATGGCCGGACCTATGTGTGACTCCAACAAAGGCACCGCCCAAACACTGCACACCCAATAGCCAGCAGAGCATGGAACGCCAACACCTCACCGCACACCGGTTCTACAGCACACGGCGTAGCCGTATGCTGTCACTATCGCCGCAAGTCGACCACATATGTACTTATGTGCATACACAGATACGGAAATAGATATCAGTACACATGTAGAAATATATGTACGCATACACAGATATAAAGTACAACAGGTTAATATGGAACCCAGGGATGCAAGTTCACAGATAAGTAAGACGTGAAATCTCCACATAGTAAACATAGTGACCGACAACCCGATCATCCGGGAGGGTGGGCAGAGCAGGTAACGCCAGCCATGGAAATGTCAACCTGCATCAATACATATCCGCGTGTCGGGATGATCACCAGTCCACGGTACAGTAACGGGATATGTGCGTGTCATATCCATAGGATATGAGTGCGGAGATACATGCCGCCGCCGGCCAACGTAGGTATTGTGTGCAACCGTCGGTGCGAAAGCAGCAAGCATACCAGTGAAGTGTACGTCATTATGAGGAACGTACCTCATTTGGGGTCTAAAACAGTTCATGTTCCTCGCAGTTCCTCAAAGTTCCACATTGAAAATGTCTGTCAAACATCCATTGTTAGGAATGTATTTAAATGACATCCTGGTAAATAGAAATTAATCATAGTAATTCATTAAAGGTTCTTCATTGTAAGTAAATCAGCATATTTTAACCATCCTATGACCTACTTAGCTGAAGTTGTTACTATGCCATTAGTATGTGTTCCACATTATGCCCATTTGTTCCACATTACTAATGTGTGTGTTCCTCATTTTGGAAATAGAAGGTTGAGAGCCATGGCGGCAATATGTGTATGTGTGAGGTGAGGTTGTCGTGTGTTCCGCTGTGTGTGTGTAATGTGTGTGCCACTGTACAATGTGTATGTAGGTGACATGTCACAGGCGGAGTGTAATAACATGCGTAGGCATACAGTACAGGAACCATAGGCGTATGTACAGCAGTACCCACAAAGTAGTACTGACATCTCCTCAGTGGCTATGCGCGTGGCGACGTAAAACGATGCAAAGCGGAAATGTCCCAGAATGTACCACAGGGCCATAGCCAACAGGAGATGCAAAGGGCGCATGTACAAACCATGACCGTAGGTATGGCGGCCATAAGGTAGACTCAACACGATACGTCGGCAACGTTACACAGCATCAGGCATGTACGGCGAAAATACGAATGTGCTATCCCGGCACCGATCGTGAACACTTATGGTCCCGTAAATACCGCTGTGTGTTCCACGACCGTTAAGTAAGCAAGCGGCACACGAATAGGAGGCTACCGGAAGCATACAGGCCGTCCCAAGTATAGGACCACAATCACCGTAACTATCAGTAACAAAATGCCAATGGATAGTAGGCACGGACGAACATCCGCAGATATATAACCGATGTGAAGGAGGAATACGTGCAGGAAGCACACATGCAGGCGATACCGACACCACACGACATCAACAAAACAAACATTCCCAGAACAACAGACAGGTAACCTGCAGCTCCCCTAGCAGGGATGGAGCACACACACAAGCATATCTTGTATGTATAAATGCAAGACCCACACCCCGTACCTGTCACCCACATCCGCAGATATACCCCATCGCACATATCAAAGGGATAACAGCTAAAACCGTAGCAAATACATACAGGCAGTCAATGACAGCGGCATACCCGCAACAAGCCGCGTGGGAAACACTAGCAGCAGCTGATGCATCCTTGCATCCGTTGTGTACAGGAATATAACAGCTATGTTACACATCTGAATGCACAATGCCATCGAAAGACGCCGCCAGGACATGGACACCCACATGTCAAACAGAATACCATACCCAACACACACAATCCACGGCTAACACCACAGCGTAATGTACCTGACACCACACATAGCGTATGCAGTCACACAAACATTATACAATACATACCATCCCCACGAAGGTAGTGCAAATAACTAACGACCACGAGGAATGAACCATGGCCTAGTTTCCCGGTAACGTACGAATGGAGGAGGATCACCAGTGATATGCGCATAAGTACACACCGAGGAACAGCTATTGGCGTGATGAACCCACATGCCTCTGGTGACGACGAATAAAATGAAGACTCCCTGGATATTCAAACTGTATGTTCTACGAACACAAAGCGGTATCGAGAAAATAGTGAGAGGAAGATATTGGCGAATACAGAAGCGAAGGCGGAAAGGTATGTCGAACCCACGAGATGTACTGATGTGTAACGCATGATCGTATGACTAATCTGCACTGTATGTGAGCGATGTGTGTAGGTAAAGATACCTGTCCATTAGGCAGAGAGTGGTGAAAGGTGGTCATGTAATGCTAAGCCGCGGAACATACCAACGACTGCGGACAACGTGTGCACAGCAGTGGGACAACATGTACACAGACGTGATAACCCAAGGTCCGCCATAGGGATTCCAAACACAGAACTATGCCACCACCCACGCCGATGCTGTCAGTGGATATCGAACAATGAAGCCCCACAGCAGGGGATAGGCCATGTATGTATAGTGTCACAGCACACATGTGCATGGGCATATACCGTTGATGTCATACGGAATGTGCGCACGACGTGCACGTATCCCACGCAGTAGGGGTGACTATGTCAATTATGTGTAATGCAAAGCTGTCATGATGGATATGTTCAGAAATCATAGACAGTATCACAGGCATAGCATGCATGATGGAGGGATGGCCTAATGTTATGTACATAAACAAGATATGTATGGCCTGCACATATGGGACAATGTAGTAGCAGAATAGGTACGCGAAATGGAGGGAACAGCAAGTAACCATGTCCAAACGTTCCGTAGCAGGTGCAATGTGTGCCACAATGATGTCCGGCAGGGCCGTGTGTAAACACATGTGCAATGTACACAGTAGTGTCACCCCCCCCCATGGTAGTGTCCACTGAGCGGCAGAAGTGGATGTCAACTGTATGTCTATACAGTACTTCCACTGTGGTGGTACCATGGGTCTGTGTCACCCTACCAACAAGGGAGCTATCACATGACTAGTGACACAGTGTGCCCCTGTGGGATGTGCACAGGACCTATGTCCCACAGCCCGGTGTGTGTCCAGTCTGTGGATGTCACACAGACGCCCGGGCTGAGCAATGTGGCATGTGTGCACACATGCAGGACTGCTCCTCCCACCCTGCCCACTGCAAACGCCATGTAGGAGTACTACATGCATCAGTACTGCGGAGAACATGGCCCATGGCAGAGTAGATTACACCCCTGTGTTAGTGGTATGCAGGTGAGTACAGATGTGTTACATGACTGTCATTTGCATATGTAAACTGTCTGAGCCGGGTAGAGATCACAGCATGACTATACTGAGACATGTAACGTTGTATCCATTGTGTAAGGTACACCACACATGTGTTATTGTAACACTGCCAGCGTGTACATGTGTGTATGGCACAGGTACAAGGGCACCCAAGGTATCAGCTAGACATACGGTCCAGAAATGCGTGGTCCTGTACATGTGTACCCACGCCATGGTGGAATATGGCAACCACAGCACCATGTGGGGCATGTGTGTGTACATCAACCATGTACAACGTGATATGCATGTATAGGGACAGTATCCATGTGATACACACTGCATGACTGTCACTATGCAAAGGTGATGTGTATGCACTATGTGTGATGTAACTGATGCAATGATATCTACATGATATATCTGCCACACTGACACCTGTATGGTTGTTAGCAATATGAGTAGGATGAGATAGAATGCTGCCAGGTATGTAGATGTGGTATATGTAGGCATGGACAATACTGTGTGACAGCAGGTAGTGTACGTATGCAAATACTGAGCATGAGGGGCCACATGTCTGAGGACTGTGCAATGTCACATGTCCCTGACTTGTTGTAGTTAGCATGATATGCCTGCACCACTGTGTGACCTGTACAGGAGGCACATGGCGTAACATCCGGAGACATAGGGTATGATGTGATGCTGGATGTGTACATTGGCAATAGCATAAAGTGGAATGGCTGAAGGGCAAAGAGCGGATCATGTCTGATGTGATACCCTCTGTACCACCCCAACCACCCATGCAATAGTATGACAGGTGGCCAGCATGGGATGTGGTGTGCTGTGGCGCACAGAAGCCCAACAAGGGTGCCAGTAAAGGCATGCAGGTAGTCAATGAGTGTGTGAAGCATGTATGTCAAGATGTGGCCCAGTGCCATACTGAATGGCCCAGTCATGGGTGTACAAATGCAGCCCCATACGTGCAATGCAGTACCACCCATGTGTAGTGTGATAGATGTGGTAGTGTGGTGGTCAGGGTACACAATGTACATGAATGGGCTAGCAGTCAATGCAGTGTGCTGCTGCAGAGACATGTAACAGCCAGGTTGGCGGGATACAACAACTACTGGGGTTGGAGGTGACATTGGGACTGTGTTCCCGGACATAACATGTGCATGGCAGTACTATGTATGTGTCCACAGGGTTAATACAATGTCCAGCCAAGGATTGGAACCCTGTAGTGAGTGAGAGTGTGTATTGTTGGTAGGTACCCCATTGGCAGGCACGATGCCAGCAACATCTGTGTTGGCAATGCCTGCATGACTGTTGTATGCTGCATTGAATGTGGATGTAGTCAAACAGCAGAGACATACCACCACACTGCGTGAGGGCCCACACTGCAATGTATGGCAGTCATGTGTAGGTAGCTAGCTGTGGAGTATGTGATGCACCATGAGGACATACCATGACTGTCAAGTGACACACCACACACATGTGAACATAACTACCATGCAACAGCCTGCACATGTGCCCATACAGCACGTGTGGATGGAACAGGAATACCACTGTGGCGTCTGTGAAAGGGCCAGTACCACCATGTCTCTGTGTGGAATAGCATGGTCCCTACCAGTGTGTAAATGTAGCAGAAGTGCACTGTGATCAGTGTTGGCATAGGCACGTAGACTGTCCATCGTACAGGGTGCCATGCCATCAACTACCTCTGTCAGTGGATGTCAGTAATACCGGCTGTAGAGTGTATGTACCATGCATGCTGCTATGGTTGTGTGTTTAGGGTGTGGCTAGGAGGGCTGAGAAGCATGGATGTTCAGCAAACAGAGGGGGGATGTGTGTAGGCATAGCACACAGACACATGGAGGTTTGGTGCATGCCGAGGGTAGTGTAGGTATGGTATGTGTCGTGTAATGTGTCACCCAGCTATGCGTACTGCATGGCCAAGCATGTGTGGGTACATGGGAGTCCATACTAGGGAAGGCGTGTTGCTGTCAATACATAGCAGTAGCAACTGTCCTAGGTGCAATGTACAGTATGCCAACACGACCAGCATGTAACCTGTGGTGTACAGTGTATTCACTGTCGCGTGTCACAATGTGCGTATGGGTCACGAACATGGGTATCTGAACATGGATTACCTATGATGCAATGTGTCTTGGGAATATACAGTATGTGTGTAAATCACTGTGTGGTGTGGGAACCACCCACCCGTGTGTGTTGCAGTCCAGGTATGTGCCTGGGAGGTATGATCTGTGTACAATCTGGACTGGCAGGTGTGCCGTGTAGGGCATGGAGGCAGGTCCCAGGCACTGCAGATAAATGACATGTGTGCTGTACTGTGTGTGCAGTGCTTGTGTACAGCACAGTGGAGGGTGTAAGCATTGTCACACATCACTGCATGCTGTGCCTACCTGTGACAGCCCTGCGGAGACAGACATGTGACACCGCTGCACAGGCAGCATAGCATGTGAAGATGTACATGTGGGCTGCACACCTTAGGCAGATGTCCACAGGTCATGTGTGCCACGGTAGTGTGGTTGAACACGACTATCAGACTGGACAAACACCACATGCCTGCATAACTACAGTATGACCATAGTCAACAGTCCCAGTGACAGAGTAGGCCAATGTACACTATCCCTGCGTGCAGACCACTGGCTACTGGACACCTTGCTAGACACACACCCGGAGGGTTAATTCACCATTGAGCCATCACATGTCCCAGTCCATGTGGGCCGTACAATGTCATCACAGGGTGGTCACAATAGCAGGTGGCAAGGCAGACACGGTGTACCAGGTGATGTGTCATGTGTGCATATGTCGACTAGCACAGCCGTTCACATGTCTGCAACAAACTGGTGCACGATGTATACTGTTACATGATGTATGGAACTGCACTGTCACCCACTACAGGGCCATCTGACACAGGTGTGTTGTGACAGGTGTAGCCCATGTTTGCACAGGATACACACCGCTGTTGTAGGCAGCCATGCTGGTGGCTACCAGTGATATATGCAGTGGTCATACAGACATACCGTACACAGTGTTCATGCAGGAATGTCCATTGTAGTGGACGATGTGCTGCTATGTGAATGTAGGTGTGTGTTGTGAATGTTACACATCCAGAAGACACCATCTGGTGCAGTCATGGTTGTCAACACCAGTACACACATCCACAGCAGTCAGAACCCAGTCCTGACAATGTGTGTCAGTCACCCTCGTACTGTGTGACATATGTGCACATGGTGGAACACCTCCCACTGTCATCTAAGCTGGCTACATGATGGCTGGAATGTGCTGTAGAAATGTACAATGCTGGTAGCCCAATGAAGTACCTGGAATCAGACACAGTGCGCTATGTCAGCCATGTAAACCATGCACAACAATGACCACCCAACAGACACAAACAATGCATTGACACATGGAACATGTGCACATGACAACCCCCAATGAGGTATGTTGCACATATTGATGTACAATTGTCATCTATGGCCATAGCATGGATGCAGACACACATACTCCACAGGTAGTACCATGTGATGTAGGTAGGGGGCATTGCTCGTGTACATGTCACAGTAGCTGTACAGACACATGTCCTGCATAGCCGTCATGTAGGGGTAGCTGTGGTATGTGACTGCTGGACATGCCGTACAAATGACCATGTCCCACAGGAGATGTGTTATGTGTGTACCACATGTGGCGTGCTGACAACAAGCTGTGATGTGTACGGCTGCCGGTGTACCTGTGTGACATTGTCTGTGATGGGTGCAAAGGCATATAGTATCGTATTGCATGCCCACAAGCCCCACATAGGTACATAGCCTGAACATACAATACAAGGAGTGTGTGGGATGATAGCAACCCACAGGAGGAGATGGGTATGGCCGGCAGCCCACAACCACATGTGTGTGTACGGTGTTCACGGCCACGACACATGAGCATCTGAGAGGCTAGTGTTACAGCTGTACAGGGTTGCATGCATATATGTTCAGCAACATCCCTGTGTGTCCCACCACTGGCCTGTGGACCGATGGACACCAACCAAATGTGCAGATATGAGATGTGCACAGCACATCACAGATGCCTACTGTAGAACAGGCTTACCGTGTAGACATGTGCACAGTAGGTCTGTGCCAGCTGCAGTCAAACATGTAATGTGCTGAACCACACCAATAGTCCAGGCCATGCCACAGATGGACGTGCATGCATCTGTGTATGTATGGCTGTGAATGTCTCCGGCATAGCAATATAGCTGTGTCACCGTTGTGAACAACAATATGAATGGGTTATATGTGTGAGGGGTGCATCATACGCGTATGGTCTGATCGACGATACCATCAGTGACCCTGCTATGTGAACATCCCTGTCCCCATACATGGATACCTATGCTGTGCCCAACACCACATTCACAGAGGGAGGGATGGCGGTGTGTAGTGCAGCAGCAGACATGGGGGTGGCAGCAGGCACTGGATGTACACATATGTGGTACCCACATCAGTGCAGGCAACCATCCATGTGCACGGGATAGCGGTGTGTGTCCACATACAGCACTGTGTTGATCAATATCCCAGCACATAGCACCTGCCAGGGTTACAGTGTATGCATGGATGTGTGATACCTGCATGCACCAGATACACCCTCAGCAAGCAGCGTGCAGCATACCTCGCTTGAGGCCAGTGTCCACACCATGGCGATAGACATGTTGAATGTCCATATACACATAGCAATGACATATGGAATGGACAGCCACCCTGCCAATATCGTAAGCCCCCAGGTGGATCACAACCCAGTGCCATGTATGTGGCATACCCTGCCATACCATGCAGACCTGCCCAGCAAGGCTGCATGAGCTATCCTGATCCTACATGGTGCAATGGACAAAAGGCACTCTCACTATCAACCATACACAGCAGTAATGTGGCGGTGATGCACCCTGTGGTGTCACAGGTGCTGTGTGATGCTCTGGACAATGTGTGTGTGTACATGCTATGCATGGCCTGTCCGCTACTGTGTCATGGTTACACATTGCCCTATGTCTATCACATGTGCAACACAGGTGAGCTGTGGCAAGTTGTCCAACACCCGTACAGTGCTGTGTGGATGTACATGGCACAACACATGCATGTGCAGGTGTCCATGTGTATGTGTACAGTGCCACTGCTGACGTTCACAATGGCTACAGATGTGATGTGTACTGACATATACACAGCGTCCAGGTGAACAGCAGCACCGACGTCACATGGGGACCTATGCCAGTGATATGGACACAGGTGCAGCCAGGTACACATGTCCACAGCTGGCTAACATCTACATGGTGCGTGTACAGTGTGATGGGGTGGCAAACAGATATGATGTGACACACACTGCTCAATGGTGTGATGCCAACACATCGGCTGTGTCACTGCCACGATGCCTTTCACAGATTACTGTGCAGATGTCGTACTTGTCATAGCAATGTATCTCCAACAGTATGCCAGCACAGCAGTGTAAATGTGACCTGCCACCATCATTATGTCTTACAGATAATGCCACGATCCCGGCTTCTTGCATTCAGTCGACAGGAGGAGGAGGTGATCATACCATACCTCCATAGTAATCATAACATGTTATTTAGTCATGTGCCACAGCAGGCACAGGAATGACAGGAGATGTGGGAGGAGATGTGCAGGAGGGTGAACAGCCTGGGCGGATACAACCGCACTTATCAGCAGATCCGCAGGCACTGCACAGACCTGATCCGGCATGCAAGACAGCGTGCCGCTGCAATCGCCAGACAACAATGTGGGACAGGTGGTGGGCCACCAACCCAGCCCCACTCACAGCCACGGAGGAGCTCCTGGCCAGTCTGGGGACACCCACGGAACAACACGCAGACTCCCATGGTCCATCGTGGAGGTGGGTGTCTCCCGAACTATGAGCTTGGAGCTGCATGGTAAGTCAGGGTTGCATGTTTGTATGATAAGTGGCGTGGGGTGGGTGTCATAGTACAACACATAATATAGCCATACATGCCAGGTGTATGGCCACACAAGACGCATACTACAGTATGCTATGTTGTGTTAGCAGACATGTGCATAGCACATGCTAACTCACAGATGCATGATGTGACATGCACACTGCTGACTGTGGCGATAGTAATGGATAATGTGTATACCTTTGTGTCATCCCTTTACAGGTACGTCTGGCGTGTCGCAAACACAAGGGTTTGTTGCAGGTAAGTCTGTTGCTAGTCAAAGGCATGATATGGTGTATTGATATTCCCCATGTGTCCAGGCATGACATGCACACCTGTGTGTGCCCCAGTCACGGTATACAGGTTGCACCACCGACACACACACCACCCATGTACAGTAGATACAACCGTTAGCGTAGAGTGGCATGACACCACACGACCTATTGGTGTGTTACGTGCATTCAGCTATGCATACAATGGTGTAGGTGTTCCACAATGGCTGCATGTGTAGTATGCATCGGTATGCCTCTGCAGTATGCACACAGTACCACATAGTGAGCTGTGATCTTGCCAGAGCACAGGTGTTACCAATGTGACCTATGCCCCTGCATCGGGTGCACACGTTGTGACATGGCACATGCCATGTCCCATGCACGTGGATGTCTGGCTGCAACATTGTCACACCATGACATGACCTATGCGACATAGCAGACATCCACACTGTCTGCATATCTGTAGGGAATGTGACACCTTACACTAGTATGGTTGTATGTCACATGGGCCACCACAGGGCCATGTGCACGATGTCCACCACACACAATTGTCAATGACCCAGACAGACAAGGCCATGGTTGATACCTACAGGCATGTTGCCACACAGTACATCCACAGTGGGTAGTCACCGTTGCACCCTGTACACACATAGTGGGCTCATCACTGTAGTGGCCCCCCTGGACATCCGATGTAGTACACCACTGACATGGAATGCCTCTCCACAGCTACTACAGGTGCCTCCAATATCCACCACATACGTGCTGCTGGCGGCAACTGACTGACAGACATGGCAATGTAATGCGTCCAGGTCACGCATCACACAGAAACATAACTGTGTCCTGCTACTGTGCAGTGGCACAGTGCCCGCCTCCACACTGTACAGCTATGTACACAGCTCACACCAACCGCACCTGCACAGACATCCCTGTTACCCATACATTGTATCTGTAGACTGTACACATAACACTGCACCATGACAGCCATTGTGATGTGGTGCATGCGGTGGGACACCATCGTCACATGTCCACATGATACCACACATGTTTGCAGTGTACATGACATAGTGTCGGCAGACATGTGTACTGTCAACTGCCCGTGGCCACGGTGTATCCGGTGATGCATGCAAACTACCATGAATGTGTGTACTGCATGCCTACTAAAAGACACCTGCCTGTTGTACTGTTCCCACCAGGGCAGTGTGCATACTGCCACTAGGAATGTCTGGTCTACATTCACTGGTCTGTGGTGTGTGAATGCTGCATGCCACCTGCAATATCACATGCATGATGTCTGTGTGTGTGTGTGTGTGTGTGTGTGTGTGTGTGTGTGTGTGTGTGTGTCTGTATTGTAAGTGACGGTATGCCTTTGTATTGACAGGTGCTGTAGGTGAGTTCCCCTCCTGCGGTCCAGCTGATGCTAGTGTCCCCGCAGATACTAGTGGTGATGACCATGTGCATGAGGCACAGGCAGACACTCTGCCATTGGAGAACATCACACTTACGACCCCTTCATCCCTGAACATGGTTCGGATGCCGACACATACCCCAACACCGTTGCCCATAGATGACGGTCAGTCAGCGTCTGTTGGCACTGAGCAGGAATGTGTGGTGGCTGCAGAAGGTGTGGGTACACACGATGTTGCCAGTGTAATGACTGGTGCAGTGCCACGCAGGCATGTGGTAGGTGCTGCTCATAGGGGGAGCACCACTAGACATACACCTGCCGTACAGGGTGCAGCAGCTGGTATAACCAGACGCATGTTCCAGACTGTAATGGCGGCGCAGGCACGTGCCGAACGGCAGAACCAGGAAGGGCAGAGGCTGCAGAGGTCTGCAATCCATTCCTTGAATGACAACATCCAGGCATTGGCGAATGCCCAACAGCATCTTGCCGATGTTCTGGATAGGAGATTGGGTGAGATGGCTGGTATCCTCGACCGAGGCATGGCCATCCTTGGCGTGGGCTGTCTGTGCAGGAACACCAGGTAGGGGTGAGGCATAGGGCACGTGGGCGTAGGCCAGCAACACCACTTGGTGCAGGTCAGCGTGTGCGTGCCACCTCCCATGCCCATCCACCCAGTGCTGGTAGCAGCAGCAGTGCAGCTGCTACTACACCGACCACACCAGGACAGAGCAGGCCACGTGGACGTGGCCCTGGATGGCCCCGGCGTGGGCATGTTTCCAGCGGACATGTGACATCGGAAAGTGGACTGTCTGTACCTACACCCGGTCGTGCCCGTGCGACCCCAGGCAGGCACGGGTCACGTCGCGGCAGGCGGACACAGTGAGCCATAACACCTGCACTGTACAGTCTGGGGCTGCCAAGCATACCCCGTGTAGGCATCACAGATGACTGAACTGTGTACACACAAACCCACACACAGCAAACACAACTGTAGGGCTCCACCACACCCACATGCAATGTACACAGACATGCCCAGTCAATGCACAGGCCCTTACACACACACATGATGTCATCCATTGGTACAGCCTATGCCTGTGGCACTATATCACCCTGTGCATATGATGAAGTCTCTGCCGCATAACTGTGAGCTACACCATCTGTGCATGGTTATGCAAACATATTCTGATGCACAGGGTGGACAAGATAGTGAGAGGTGTATGTGATACCTGTGTCCGCATAGTACGTGATGTGTATGTTGTGGTGTGTGTGTATGGCTGGTGACAGGTGTGTATGTGATGTGGGTTGTGCACTGACATCATGCAGCAGACATACCATGCAGGACAGGTGCAGCATTCATTGATCTGTGTACACAGTATGTGTGGTGGTTACATGTGTAGCACCATGTTGGTTCAGTTAACCCGTATGACAATGATGGTGTACTTGCATGTGCCTACTGGGAGCACTGTAATTAGTTCCCCACGCGTAGTCGTGGGGTACCCACAGGCATGTCTGGCAACATCAGCATAGCACAGGTACCCGCACTCGGCATGGACCCCTACATAGGAACATAGGTGCACATATACATAACAGGGTATGTGCCCTACGACATGTGTGAACCTAGCATGACTGTGTGTGGCTGCTAACACCCCTCAGGATGGGGATGCCACATCTATCAGTCCCCAGTCCCTCGTCCAGCACTGACACACAGATGATGCCTGGCGCATAACTATATCCACACATCCACATGTCATTATTACTCCTGGACGAAGGCAGTCAGTGACTTTCCTTCACATGGGCTGGCACTCCTCTACGTGTTGTAGGGGGTCTCCGGCCGTTGACCCTGTTCCCCCAGCACGTCACACTCATCTTTGTGGTGATGTGTGTGACAGTCGCTTCTGTGCCCGTGTTTGCCTGGAGCCTAGGAAGTGGAATATGCCCATGTCACCCAGGTCAGACATGGCCGTGTATGCCAGGCACAGATCACCACAGAGCAGATGTGCTGTGAAGGTTTACAGCCGGAGTCCCCTTGGTCGTGCAGCTTGTGACACATGACCTAGCACCATCATCCCCACCTTGTGTAACGTTTGCGGTCCTTCCGAGTGCTGCAGGCATCAGGTTAGCTACAGGCCAGATGTGCCAATGTACGCAGTCATTGCTCTGGTGTGTGATGTGTACAGGGGTACAATGAACACCCCTGATGTCGATGCGATTCCTTCCAGACCAGGAGGCCACAGTGGAATGTCTTCACACCCACATTGCCATTGTGTGTGTTGACAGATGTTAACGACAGGTGTCGTAGCCATTTCCATGAACATGTCCACCATCTGGAATGGCTTACCACCTACATGTGACATTGGGCGAACATGTCCTTCACACTGGGTAGGTCAGCACCTTCTCTGGCATGTAGTAGCAGGCCATGGCTCTGGCACCAGTTATCCATGTCTATGCCGCCCTAGGTGGATGTCCGTGTCACATTGGGTGTTGGGTATGGTGTTCGGTGCGTAGTCATCTGCATACCTTGTCTGCCACAATCCCCTATGATTGCATGCACATTGGAAGGTCGAATGCCATATGGCAGGGGGCCCAGGACTGAGCCCTGTGGGCCTCCACTGGAGACCAGATATGAGTGTGACAAGGCACCAGGAACACCAACCCTGTGTGGTGTGACCTCCAACCTTTCTGAGAAGCATCGGGTGACATATGTCCCCACATGTATGCTGGCGAGCCTTTCCATGAGTCCCATGTGTAGTGTGCTCTGAACGCTCCCACCAGGTCATGGTACTGTGTGCAAACCCACGTATCCCCATCAATGGCCTTGGTGACCACTCCAGACAGGACGAGCAGGTTCGGGAGGCAGGATCCGCCCTTGACTATGTTGTTGTGGGTATGTTCATGTATTGGCTGTACACCGCTGTCTGTATCCATGGGCACCTGTATGGACCTCCCCACAGCTTTGCAGACAAGGCTTGTCAAGTGGATAGGGTGTGGCTGTCTACATTCCATAAGAGCACTACCCTGGCATAGTGGGACCACAGATGCCATATGCCATCCATTGGGGACATAGCCCATAGTAAGGCTAACATGACACAGTGGCCGCATGTGTGGGCCGAGGCCCTCAATGAGGATGGGTAGCACACAGCCAGGGACACCATCGGTGCCCATTGGTGCTGTGTCAACTGCCATAGAGATATGGGATCACTCCAGGCCATATGAGATGTTTGGGAGGCTACACTCTGGTGGGATGGATATGTCCCCTCTTGGGGGGGGGTGGGATGTATGCATGGAACATGTCCGCTGGTTTGCAGACAATGTCTGTGGGTGCAGTGACCGTTGTACCATTCTGGACCATTTCCAGCCAAGTCTGTGTGCCCCAACCATGTCCTTACCACAGTTAAGGAAGGCCCTATGGTTGTCTCATGTGCCCTCTGCAGTACCACTCCCACAAGCGGCCGTGGATGATTGTATGTGTGGCCGTATGGTGATGCCGGTATGAATGGGAGATGGTTTCCCTGGTATTGACATTGCTCTGTCATGTATTAGCTCCAACTGTTGATGTACAGCTAGTCAGTGGCTGGGGTCCACCACACCATGTGCCTACCTGTGGTGGACAAGGTCCTGATGTTATCATGTTTGCCTGTTGCAGACATGCATGTGGGTGCTCAGAGAATGCATTCGTTAGGCGGTTGCCGGTCTGGCCTGGGTTCAACACTGGCATGGAGGACTTGTAGGGTACCACACGGTCGTATGATGTGTGTGGTTTGTTGTGGAGAGGTCATCACTTAGGTCCCCATGCCGGTGTTGGTTACAGGATGTGGATGACCAGTGGATCCACTATATGGTCTGGCATCACCATTGAGGGCTGTACATCCTGTGTGGGGCATATCCTCACCATGTGTGATGGGCAGAACTGTCAGACATCCCCCTAGTATGTATGGTGCATGGCTGTTTAACAGTGGCCAGGTGTGAGAACACCTGTGACCGGTGGCGTAGTGTGTTGTGCCATGGCTAATGTTCCCAGTCTATGTATGGGTGGTTCATGTCACCCAAGACGGTGCTGTTGTGAGAGCATGCCCACTCACCAGTGTCCTCAGGACATCTGTGCAGGTAGCCTGTGTTTGGGAGGGTTGTCTGTAGCATGCAACAAACTGTAGGCCAGTCCTACACATGGTTAATTGCACCTAGATATTACCCGCTGCAACGGCCATGTCTGTGGCATGGCCAGGTTTCTGTTGTGTGGCTGGACACACACGACGGTCCACATTCCGCCACCCATGCCGTCGCACCATGTGTATGCATGTCTGCTCTGTGCCGAGTGTAAGTGTCTGAGCATGCCCAGTAGGCAGCTGTGTAGATAGACACACAGCACAGTGCACACCGCGGCAGACTGCAGTTATACCCGGGTGCATGCCTGTATCCCTTTGCAGCGGCCACGTCTGTGGCATGGCCAGGTTTCTGTTGTGTGGCTGGACACACACGGCGGTCCACATTCCGCCACCCATGCCGTCGCACCATGTGTATGCATGTCTGCTCTGTGCCGAGTCTAAGTGTCTGAGCATGCCCAGTAGGCAGT
Organism: Protopterus annectens; assembly: GCF_019279795.1. NCBI lineage: Eukaryota > Metazoa > Chordata > Ceratodontiformes > Protopteridae > Protopterus > Protopterus annectens. The sequence goes on from NC_056739.1 coordinate 385,261,100, forward strand.
GATGTACTGATCAGTAGTTACTTGGTATTCCTGACTGCAGCACTAACGTGTTACTGTCACGGCGACCTTGGGATGGTAACAGGCTGCGTGACTCGCACTCTGACCTAGCTCGATCGGGCGCATTGCCTCTGCAAATGATACCACCCACGAGGGGTATGCCTCCTGACAATGCTCTGCTCAGTAAACTCGGTAGCGTTCTGTAAATGCTTCATACTGTAGTGTGTTCATCTAGATAGGCGTAGGTTCGTCTCCCGTCCCTTCCGTGTGTGTGTGTGTGTGTGTGTGTGTGTGTGTGTGTGTGTGTGTTTCCAGCTGCCTCTGCGAATTAACATGCTTTTAGGTGCTCCGCAACACAAATCTTGGCTATTGCCAACTATTGTCTTCGGGTGATGTCACCAGCCTACAAGTATGCCTCTGACAGCGCTCACTTCAGTAAACTCGGTAGCGTTCTGTAAATGCTTCATACTGTAGTAAGTTCATGTAGATAGGCGTAGGTTCGTCTCCGTCCCTTCCGTGTGTGTGTGTGTGTGTTTCCAGCTGCCTCTGCGAATGAACATGCTTTTAGGCGCTCCATAACACATACCTTGGCTATTGCCAACTATTGTCTTCGGGTGATGTCACCAGCCTACAAGTATGCCTCTGACAGCGCTCACTTCAGTAAACTTCGGTAGCGTTCTGTAAATGCTTCATACTGTAGTAAGTTCATGTAGATAGGCGTAGGTTCGTCTCCCGTCCCTTCCGTGTGTGTGTGTGTGTGTGTGTGTGTGTTTCCAGCTGCCTCTGCGAATGAACATGCTTTTAGACGCTCCGCAACACATACCTTGGCTATTGCCAACTATTGTCTTGCGGGTGATGTCACCAGCCTACAAGTATGCCTCTGACAGCACTCTGTTCAGTAAACTCGGTAGCGCGTTCTGTAAATGCTTCATACTGTAGTGAGTTCATGTAGATAGGTGTAAGTTCGTCTCCCGTCCCTTCCGTGTGTGTGTGTGTGTGTGTGTGTTTCCAGCTGCCTCTGCGAATGAACATGCTTTAAGACGCTCCGCAACACATACCTTGGCTATTGCCAACTATTGTTTTGTGGGTGACGTCACCAGCCTACAAGTATGCCTCTGACATCGCTCTCTTCAGTAAACTCGGTAGCGTTCTGTAAATGCTTCATACTGTAGTAAGTTCATGTAGATAGGCGTAGGTTCGTCTCCCATCCCTTCCGTGTGTGTGTGTGTGTGTGTGTGTGTGTGTGTTTCCAGCAGCCTCTGCGAATGAACATGCTTTTAGACGCTCCGCAACACATACCTTGGCTATTGCCAACTATTGTCTTGCGGGTGATGTCACCAGCCTACAAGTATGCCTCTGACAGCGCTCTGTTCAGTAAACTCGATAGCGCGTTCTGTAAATGCTTCATACTGTAGTGAGTTCATGTAGATAGGTGTAGGTTCATCTCCCGTCCCTTCCATGTGTGTGTGTGTGTGTGTTTCCGTTGCTTTCACAACTTCTTCTGAAAAAGCAAATTCTTAAACTGTTCACAATCAACAATGTGATACTTAAACTCTTGTTAAGACTCACATTGTTGATTGTGAACATTCTTAGACTTTGCTTTTTTCTGCAGACGTTGTGGAAACAACGAAAACGTTGCATGTTTTAATAAACTGTTTAAATGTTACGAAGACTTGTGTTGTGTCAAACTACGGGGACTATTCTTGCCGCAGGTTGCTGGTTTGTTTGTGTTTCATAGTACAATATCATGTAATACGTGTGTTCATAGTATGCTTTCTGTGATGTTGACATGTGTGTGTTTCGTTAGCAGTGCGTCTGTGCTTTCTGTGCTGTGGCTACATGTTCATTGTTCGCATAGAAAGTGACAAATGGAAGTGTAAGGGTGGACATTTAAAGCTTGGATACTTCCATGTTATGTGTAAGTCTCACGGGGCCTACGGGTGATAGCGCATACATGTCTATGAAGTACCTTTGGATACCATATGCGACGTGTCGTGGACGAAATGTTTAAGTTGACTGTTCCATCTACCTATGTGTGACATGGTTTGTGGCCATAGGGTGCCAGCAAGTCTTTCCTGTTCATTGGGTGTTTGCCATGGTCTATTGACATCAATCCTATTAATTCACGAAGGATGTCTTTCATTGGTGGGAGCCATAGTTTGACCATCGTATGTCATTCCCAGCAGGCGTTGAGATTGTGCCATTGGTATGTTTACACAGGTCACCCATCTGTTCCACTGTATGGGCGTGTGATCCCCATTGATGTGCTGGCAGATTGAGTGCTGTGTACGCGGTATCTGCCCAGCGGTCTGGCTTTGTATGGGGAGTGTCTACTGTAGTCCCTATCTGTATTTCCTGGGTTATGCCTTGCAACAGCTGTGGGATTCCCCCAGGTTTGCAGCTATGGGTGCCATCTTGGCCGTACGTTTGTCCATCCATGGGAACTGCCTACTGGACACTAGTATAGGGCTGTAAACATTTCACAGCTGCATTCTCCATTTCCGGTGGATGATCGGCATTATTATTGCGGAGTAACGCATATGCCATGGCCACGTCCCGCACACGGGGCGGGACAACGAATCATCTGCCAATCCACACCGACACCCATTTTTGCATACCCACGATCCCATGTCTGCAACCCTCGACAGTACCCCTTGCACACCCTTCATGTGTGCGGAAATGGGATGTGAGCGCACGTGTATGGACGCAGCAGCCTGGGGAGTCCTATTCATATGTCCTGCATTTCATGGACGGTTGTCATCACCCTTGAAGATGCTTGTGGTGCATATATCTACCTGTGCCGTAGTCACGGCTGTCACCTCTTCTGGTTCACACTATGCTGCCCACACTTACTTAAGGAGAAATTTTTGGGTCCTGCAATGGACACCGATGTGCATATGTAAAGTGTAGAACATGTTGGACTGTGTCCATTCGGCCAGTGGGTTTGACTGCCGCCATATGTTCCCCAGTCCCGGATGTCTGTCTGCCTACCCATATTATGTAGTGCTACGGAACCCGTGTCCTTCCACAATTTACCCATATGGTGTTACTGTAGTACTGCAGGTTGGCAACTGCTTTACGTAATCCTCAGAGGTACCATTGTGAACTATCCACCACTGTATTGTCATTATAACACAGCCGGTACATGTAGAACCTATTTATTCATGACAGTATGTTATTTATGTGTGGGAACGCCATAGTTTAACCATAGTATGACCTTCCTAGTTGACGTTGTTGGTGTGCCATTAATATGTGTTCCACAGGTCGCCCATATGTTCCGCCGAGTGGAAGCGGGTGATCCCCACATACTTGCTAGCACCTTGGCTGCTGTGTACGCCGGGATTCGCACGGCAGGATGGATGTCTACGGGGTGTGTCTACTGTTGTTTCCATCTGTATTTCCTGTGTTATGCCTTACTACGGCTGTGTGATTGCACCAGGCTTGCTATTATGGGTGCCATCTTGTCCGTACGTTTGTCCATCCTTGGGAAATGCCTACTGGACACTGGTGTACGGCTGTACCCATTTCACAGCTGCATGTAGCATTCTCCGGTGGATGATTGTCAGTATTGGTGGGTGGTAAGGCATGTTCTGTACCCACATCCCTCCCACGGGGCGGGACAATGGATCATCTGCCAATCATCTCCAACACCCATTTCTGCATACCCATGATCCCATGGCTGCAACCCTCGACAGTACCCATAGCAAATCCTCCATGTGTGCTGGAATGGGATGTGGACGCACATCTGTGGACTCGACAATCTGTGGATTTCTGTGCATATGTCCCGCATTTCATGGACAGTTGTCATCAACCTCGAACACGCTGGCGGTGCATATATGTAGCTGTGCCGTAGTCACGGCTGTAGTTCATCTTGGTCTTCCGCTTGCACCCAGTTGGCGTTGCAAAAGGAGAAATTTTTGGATCCTACAATGGACACAAATGTGCATATGTAAAATGTAGAAAATGTTGGGCTGTGTCCATCTGGCCAGTGGTTGTGACCGCTGCTGTATGTTCCCCACTCGCGGATGTCTGTTTGACTACACATATTATGTTGTGCTACGAAACCCATGTTCTACTACGATTAACCCAAATGGTATTGATGTAATGCTGCAGGTTGGCAAGTGCTTTAAGTAATCCTCAGAAGGCCCAGTAGGACATATACGCCACTGTATTGTCAATATAAAACAGACAGAACATGCATACCCTATTTATTCATTGAAGCATGTTCGTTATATGCGGGAACGCTAGTGTTGAAACATCATATGACCTTCGTAGTTGAGGTTGTTAGTATGCCATTAGTATGTGTTCCACAGGTCGCCCATTTGTTCCGCAGTATGGTAGCGAGTGATCCTCATGTTGTTGCTGGCAGATCGAGTGCTGTACGCGGTATTCGCACGGCGGTCTGACTTTGTATGGGGAGTGTCTACTGTAGTCCCTAATGTATTTCCTGTGTTATGCCTTACTGCAGCTGTGTAATTCCACCAGGTGTCCAGTTATAGGTGCCATCTTGGTCGTACACTTGTCCATCCATGGGAATTGCCTACTGGACACTGATGTAGGGCTGAACACATTTTACACCTGCTTTTAGCATTACCCAGTGGATGCTTTGCATCCTTAGTGGGGAGTAAGGCACGTGCTATACCCACAGCCCTCCCACGGGGCGGGACAACGGATTATCTGCCAAACAACACCGAGCCCCATTTTGCATACCCAGGATCCCATGGCTGCAAACCCCCACGGTACGCATTACACATCCTTCATGTGCGGGACTGGGATGTGGACGCACTTCTATGGACACGACAATCTGGGGATTTCTGTTCATATGTCCTGCATTTCATGGACAGGTATCATCAACCTTAAACATGCTGGTGGTGCATGTCTAGCTGTGCCGTAGTCACGGCTGACACTCTGTCTGGCCGATCTCAACGAGTCGAAGGTGTAAACGCAACTATTTTTGGAGTCCTACAATGGACACCGATGTGCATATGTAAAGTGTAGAACGTGTTGGACTGTCACCATCTGGCCAGTGGTTTTGACTGCCGCTGTATGTTCCCCAATCGTGGATGTCTGCTTGAGTACCCATATTATGTATTACTTGGCCTATCTATATCCACGTGCCAGTAAGCGGAAATACAGCAAACCTTGCGTCCTGCCCATCTTCATAAACGACATTATTGAACATATATCAACCAAAACAGACAATGACAAAAACGATAGACTCCACAGTCAAACGATACTGAGCTCTTTCACCTACTAACATGGGGCATCGTCGGAGCACGAAATGCATTACATAGTTGTCCCTTATACACTTCCTTCAGAGTCAGTTTAAAGTCAAATAATCAATAAACCTGCTCATAGTTAAGTGGACAGTGCTACAAGTCTTGATTATAACGTGACATATACAAATCAGTGTTGCATACATTACTTCATGGAAACAATAATACGACAACAATGTGTTAATATAAATAGAATATTGGCCAATACAATCAGTATCTTGAAACATAGTTGATAATTGTTGTGAGTAAACCTTAGAATGTAGTGTGTTGATCAGGATATTTTATATCAATGTGTATAATTGTAGCATTACGATTCCAAAGCATGGAATCAGTAAGTACTATTTAAGCATATATTTTACAATTATGAATGTAAATGAGTGGAGGACACATCCTTAACCTTCCCTGCTTCCAGTGGATCACACACGCACACGCACACTCGCATTTCCTAATTGTGGGTTACGCGCAGGCGCACATGCATATCCGTATTCTGTTTATATATGTTTACTGGGTCTGTGTGGTTACGTGTTTTGTGTTAGTTGTGACTATTCCGGTAACATATGTCTGATCCGGTTGACGGACATGTGCAGAACGCACTTACAACTTTATACATGTAACAGTCTTTGCAGCATGGACGCATTACGTACACGTTCACATCTATATGTTCCATAGTCGTAATTCAAACGTGACTGCATTCACGTTTGCCAGTTACTGTGACCACTACACGTTAGCTGTTCGGTGTCATTAATATGCATACCCATGGTACTTAAGTACATTTACATATCCCCCCCCGCACTCACGCACGTCACAGGCATCCATTCTCCTGCTGGGAAAGGTGCGGTACTGCATGTTAAACATTCCTTATTCCCCCCGCTCATGGCCCAGGATGCATATGTCGTGACCGCAGGGATGTTCAGATGACAGGTGCTTATATTCCCACGCATACAGGCTTTCGATTGTAAGGGTGTTGCTGTGGTGCATTGGGTTTGGTCTTTTCTGCCCAGTGTTCGGAACTGCCCTGATCGTGTACGAATGTTAGATGAGTCACATGGGCACGTTTTGTCCGTGTCTATGGTACCATGTCACCCCCCCCCATTATTCATAACCGTAGCGCTGATTGGCGGTGTACCCGTTGTAGATCTTGTTATACTAATTGCACACGGTCTGGTCGAACGGACCTATTTCCATTACTAACCCTCGGTATGTATGACCTGTGTCGCAATATTACATGGGTTTACCATTGCGTGACGGCTTTCACTGAGCCACAGACATGTCCGTTGCTTGGTTTGGGCTGGTTCCGCTGTGCTACACACATTTAACATGGCGGAACAGGTTGAACAGCTTCGCCACGGGGACATCGGGTTCTCCGTCGCTGTTTAGTATTGAATCGCTATGTGGAGTTTGTTTCACAAAGCGAGACAATGTCGACATTGGTAATGGACATCTCGCGCAGTACGTCCGCACCGCCGCGGGTGACGTATGTCTGCGTTTGGGCGGCGGACAGGCATTATGCTGTGCCATTATGTCTGGGAATATATGGTTTCTTGCCATAGATGATATGCCATACTAGCAATGACCCGCGTCTGGGTGTGGGTACTGCTGTATTACCCATGGGAAGAGTGGCCTTAGGTTAAGTGGTGCCCTAGGCAGAAGTTGCCACCGCAACATCACCCGCTACCCCCTCCTGGTCTACCTACACCAAACAAAGTCTGGAAAGGTGCCCGAGTAGAGCAACGCCCTAGACGGCTGCCTACTTGGCCTATGCCTAAGGCCGGCTATGTGTGTGGTCCCTCGGGCATCGGACTCGGGAACGCGCCACGTCTGCCATGGGTATGTCCAGAATTACCCACATCCAGCCGTGGTGTATTGCCATGATGTTCCATGTGTACAGTGGTGCCGGTTACCATACATATGCCTTTCTCAAAAGCCGATTTCACACTTCTGAACACTATTGTGGTCTCCTTTAAGGACCCTGAGCCAGTGGTGAACATCACTCAAACCGCTGAATCACGTACATATGCCTTCCACCAGCACCTACAGGACTGCATGGATCAGGCAATCCCATACAAAACTGAGACTCTTTGTACCACAGACAAGCATGCAGTCTGGTGGACCCCAGCCATGAACGAGCTCTACAACGACAGGAGGTAGATACGACAAGTTAAAGCGGAATACTTGTAAGGTAACACACCCTTGCTCATTATATGTGAAGAACTACAAGCTGTCATGAAATCATCCAGGGGAAATTCAACAGAGAAATTAACAAGGACTCAACAGACATTCATAAGTCCTTCTTTAGCTATGTTGGACACCTGGGAGGACACTCCCAGATATGCTCAAACCGGGTTCACAATGATGTGAAGATGACTGAACCTACACACATTGCCAGCATACTGGCTGACATGTTCAGTGCTAACATTTTCTCCCCACATGGAGAGTTATCTATACCTGAGACTTGTAGATCCTGGAACATCTGTAACGCACAGGTGGGAAATGCAGTCTCCAAGGCAGTCAACACAGCATCCATGGGACCAGATGGTGTCCCAGCTGTGTACTCCATGAACTCTATGGGGAATTAAAGCCACACTTAGGACAGCTGTTTAATCTTAGCCTCACCTCAGGATATGTACCCGAGTAGTAGCACAAGGCGACTGTAGTCACACTTCACATAGATGGTGCCTCCACTGACCCTGGTTATTACCATCCCATTAGCTTTACAAGCCTTATCTGCAAAGCCATGGAGAGGGATCATAATGGAACTCATAGATAAAGACATAGGGGACTCGCATACTTTGGATACATCCCAGTTTAGCTTGGTCAAAGTCAGATCATGCCTTTTACACGTGTTTGACTTTGTAGGATCAGTCACTAAGGCCATTGATGAGGGTAAAGCAGTCCATACAGCCTACCTCAACCTGGCAAAGGCCTTCGACACAATACCCCCCTCGGGTATCAGTGATAAACCCGTCATCTTGAACGTATATCCATACATCGCCATATGGGTTGCAAACTGGCTAAGCCACAGAACACACATGGTCATAGTTGCTGGCGCCATGTCATACTCACAGCCAGTCACAAGCGGTGTCCCATGGGGCTCAGGCCTGGGTCCACTATTTTTCAGCATCTACGTTTCCAAAGTACAAGCAAACACAGGGGGGTTATGGGTGACAATGTTTGCAGATGACTGCAAACTGGGTGCCATAGTCAGACACACATCTGACACAGATATCCTTCAGGAGTGCCTCACAGATGTGGATAAGTGGTGCCAGAGACATGGCCTACAGCTAAATGCCAGGAAATGCATAGTCATACCCTTCGGGAAGAACAAGGTTACCCCTAGCTACCATATAGGTGGCAATCCACTGAGCACAGAGGGAGTTACCATGGATCTGGGGACCCGGGTTGTTGTTAACCGTTCATTAGACACACACGTTGCTAAAGTAGTTAGGTAGACCTTCCACATTGCCCACATCATCATGAAGGGATTCACATCTAGATCAGGGGAGGTCATTGTCCCCTTGTACTCATCACTCATTAGACCTATGATTGGGTACAATGCCCCGTTCAGAATGTATGTGACCCGACACCTGCAGCAGCTGGAAAGGCACCAACAGTTCATCGACAAACAGATGCAGGGTCTCAGGAATATGTGTTATACTGACCAACTGAAAGAATTCCAGATGTATACAGTTGCATACCACTTGCCCAGAGGTGACCTGTGCCTGGCATACAAGGCCATGTCGAACCCAGATCTGATGAGTATGCTTCACCTAAAGAAGTTAGATCCCTCAGAACCACAAGGGCAGGTGGCGTACACCTTGACACTGTCATTAATAGAACGTGTTGGTGGGACAGATTCATCACCCAGACACTCACTATGCTGTGGAACAACATCCCAGTACATATGAGGGCAGGCACCTCGCTGGCCTTCTGTTAGTATTTTGACATGGATGTCTGAATTGATTTATTTAAGTAACCTTCTAAATGAATATTTACATTACCACATTGTGAATCTTTACATTTCGTTGGTCTATTTTACATTAGTCATAATCATACGGTTTATCTGTGTATATTATGGTTCATTTATATTACTAGGTGTCTGCAGTTCTTTTAATATATTGGCACAGTCCGTAGAACATATATATGTAGCTTACACAGTCAGACATTTGGAAAACATTATGTTTGTTCATCTTTCATATATATACATATATTTCTATTTCTCTATGAAGAATGTACCTTTCGAAGCAATGTCTGATGTCCTCACTGTGTGGAATCTGTAACCCAAGTAAAGTTTGTTTGCTTGTTTGCCTTTAAGGCATGTAATTAATACCTAGCACATCTAATTTACTGACCAATTAAGGGTTTTACATGTAGTAGGTTGGACTGCATTGTATGTATTCTGAATAAGTCTGCTTATGAAGCAGACGAAAAGAGCTTCAATAAACTATGGTGACTGCATTTAATTTCTGGTGTGCTCTGAGTGGTCACTGACGGTGTCTACAGTACCTCGTCTTTGCTTTGGACTTCATCGGCTGGTTGTCTGTGTTTGTTGTATGGGGAATGTCAAGTGTAGTCCCTATGTGTATTACTTGTGTAATGCCTTACTAAGGCAGTGTAATTCCACCGGGTTTGCAGTTATGGGTGCCATCTTAGTCATACGCTTGTCCATCCATGTGAATTGCCTACTGGACACTGGTATACGGCTGTACACATTTCACACCTGCATTTTGCAGTCTCCGGTAGATGGTTTGCATTATTAGCGGAGAGTAAGGCAGGTGCTATGCACACATCCCTCCCACGGGGCGGGACAAAGGATTGCCTGCGAAACAACACCGAGGCCAGATTCTACATACCCAGACTCCCTTGACTGCAACAGTCGACAGTACCCATTACACATCCTTCATGTGTGCGGGACTGTGATGTGGACGCAGTTCTATGGACCCGACACCCTGGGTATTTCTGTGCATGTGTGCTGCATTTCATGGACAGCTATCATCAACATTGAACACGCTTGCGGTGCATATGTGTACCTGTGACGTGGTGACGACAATGAGGTCATGTGAGTAATGCAGGAAGCTAGCAGGCATTCCATGAATGGAATTTTTGGGTCCTACAATGGACACCGATGTGCATATGTCAAGTTAGATGTTGCTGGACTGTGTCCACCTGCACAGTGCTTTTCACTGCTGGTGTATGTTCCCCAATCGCGGATGTCTGTTTCACTACCCAGTCTACATGGTGCTACATAACCAGGTGATTTAGTACTGTGAACAAATGACATACATCCAAAGATGCTGGTTAGCAACTGCTTCATATAAACCTCAGACATCCCAATGGGACATATCCGTCACCGTATTTCCAATATAACACCACTGGAACATGTTGATTACCTATGTTTTCATTTAACCATGTTGTCTTCATAGGTGGGAATGCCATAGTTTACATATCCTACTTGTCGTTGTGTGTGTGCCATTAGTATGTGTTCCACAGGTCGCACATCTGTTCCGCTGTACGGTAGCGGGTGCTCCTCATTCTGTTGCTGGCAGATTGAGTGCTGTGTACGCCGGTGTTGGCACGACGGTCCAGCTTTGTATGTGGAATGTCAACTGTAGTCCCTATGTGTATTTCCTGTGTTATGCCTTACCGCTGTGTAATTTACCGGGTTTGCAGTTGTGGGTGCCATCTTGGCCATACGGTTGTCCATCCATGAGAATTGCCTACTGGACACTAGTATAGGGCTGTACACATTTCACACCTGCATTTAGCATTCTCCGGTGGATGGTTTGCATTATTAGCGGAGAGTAAGGCAGGTGCTACGCACACATCCCTCCCACGGGGCGGGACAAAGGATTGCCTGCGAAACAACACCGAGCCCAGAGTCTACATACCCAGAATCCCTTGACTGCAACAATCGACAGTACCCATTACACATCCTTCATGTGCGGGACTGTGATGTGGACGCAGTTCTATGGACCCGGTACCCTGGGTATTTCTGTGCATCTGTGCTGCATTACATGGACAGCTATCAGCAACATTAAACACGCTTGCGGTGCATATGTGTACCTGTGACGACAATGAGTTCAGGTGCGCATTGAAATAAGACATCATTCTGTTCTTTCCACAATTTTTGGGTCCTACAATGGACACCACTGTGCATATGTAAAGTGTAGAGCTTGTCGGACTGTGTCCTTGTGAGCAGTGGGTTTCACTGATGCTGTGTGTTCAGCAATCGCGGATGTCTGCTTGACTACCCATACTGTGTAGTGCTACAGGAACCATGTCTTCCGACACCAGAACCCAATGGTGTACATTCAATGTTGCAGGTTAGCAACCACTTTCATACCCAGGGGTCACGATTGGGAGGTATTGCCACTTTATTATCGGAACAACACCTCCAGACTGTGTACATCACGGGAACTTTAGGCCAGTCTTACCGGCCATTTGCAATTGTAATTAGCACACACGTGTCAATACATGTATGATAAGACATATTATCATGCAGAAGTTAATCTATGTTATTTGGACATTGGCTTCTGCTATTGGCATCCGTTGCTGTGAGTGTTGCCAGTTACCATACACATTGCTTGCTCAGAGGCAGACTACACAATTCTGCACACTACTGTGGTCTCCTTTAAGGACCCTGAGCCAGTGGTCGACAGTACTGCAGCCACTGCATCAATCACATTTACCATCTACCAGTACCTACAGGACTGCATGAACCAGGCATTCACTTACCCAACTGTGGTTCATTGTACCAATGCCAAGCATCCAGTGTGGTGTACCCCAGCCATACACAGGATGTACAACACGAGGAGGTGGCTACTACAAGGTGGAGCAGACACCTTGTGAGGTATGACACCCTTGGTCATCATATGTGTAGAGTTACACACTGTCGTGCCATGGTCCAGGGCACATTCCACAGATATACCTACATGGACCTGGCTGACAATCATACCACCTTCAGTTGCTATGCTCAACACCTGGGAGGTCACTCCCACATATGCTCTGACTGGGTTCACAAAGAGGTGGAGTTTACTCAACATACACACATTGCCAACAAACAGGCTGACAAGTCCAGTAAGGACATCTCCACACCCTCCCCACACATGAGGAGATGTCTGTACCAGCGGTTTGTGGTCACCAAATGTTCTGTGACACACAGGTGGGACATGCTCTCTCCAGGGTAGTGGACATAGCATCCATGAGACCAGCTGGTGACCCCACTGTGTACTCCACTATCTCATTGAGGTATTAGACCCACAGTTAGGACAGCTATTTCTTTGTAGCCTCACCTCAGGTAAGGTACCCAAGTTGTGTCGCATGGCAACTGTAGTCCCACGTCACAGGGCCAATGCCTCCACTGAGCCTGGTTATTACTGTCCCATTACCATGAGGAGACCTATCTGCAAAGACATGGGGAGGGATTATACTGCGGCTCGTATATGACTGCATAGGGGACATACATACTTTGCATCCAACACGGTTTGTCTTGTTCAGGGGCGGTTCATGCCTTTAAAGCATGGGTGACATTTTCGGGACAGTCACCGAGGCCATTGATGGGGGTGTTGCAGTCCATACAGCCTACCTTGACCTGGCAAAGGCCTTCATCACATTACCCCCCTCAAGTATCGTTGATAAACCCATTGGCTGGGATGTGAACACGTACATCACAGAATGTGTTGGAAACTGTCTATGCGACACAACCCACACGGTCATAGTTGCTGGCAGCGTGTCAGACCTACTGCCTGTCGCAAGTGATGTCCCATGGGGCCCTTCCGTGGGTCCACTCCTGTCATACATCTACATTTCCACGGTACAGGCACACACAAGGGTTTTGTGGGCAACATTGTTTGTAGATGACTGCAAAACAGGTGCCATAGTGGGACGGACATCTGACACAGATATCCTTCGAAGGGGCCTCCCAGATATGCATATCTGCTGTCAGGGACATGTCCCACAGCTAAATGCTAAATAATGCAACATCATACCTGTGGAGAACTACTAGGTCACCCCTGTCCAGCATATAGGTGGCTGTCCACTCAGCACAGGGGTGATTACCAGGGATCAGGGGACAGAGTTTGCCAGTCACCATTCATTCAACACACACGTTGCTATCGTGGTTGTGTGGGACTTCTACATTGCCCACCTGTTTGTGCAGGGATTCACATCTACATCAGGCTAGGTCATTGTCTCCTTGTACCCATTACGTGTTACACCTATGATTTACTACATTGCCCCATTCAGACTGTATCTGACCATACACCTACAGCAGCTGGGAAGCCCTCATAGGTTAATTGTTGTACAGATGCAGGATGACATCATTTTGTGTAATGCTGCCCCACTTGTAGGACCCCTGCCACATTACGTCACATACCTGCTGTTTAGTGTTAACCTGTGCCTGACATACAAGGCCATGTCAACCCATATGTCATGTGTATGCTTCACCTACTGTATCTGCATCCCTCAGAACCACTAGGGCAGGTGACATTTACCTTGTCACGGTCATTAATGGGATGTGTTGGAGTAACACATATATCACCCAGACACTCATAATGCTGTGGATCTACATCACAGTACATGTGAGACAGAGATCCTTCCTAGCCTTGTTCGCGGGTGTGTTGTCCATTGGATGGGGAATTGCAGGTATAGGCCAGGGATTACATAATTATCCCTGCTTGACGGAGGTACAGCACTATCATGGGTATTTTATCTGAAGCACAGAAGGTTGGCAAAGTCATCCCAACTATGGTGTAGTGTTATGGCTGAACCTGGGACGATGGCCTACCCTGTACCTATGGACGTATGAACCTATATTCATAGTTTGTCACATTTACAATTGTCTATCCCGTATACTCTTTCTCCAGTGTATATTTCTGTGGCACATGATTGTCCTCTGTATTACATGCAGGTATGCTGTGTACAGTGCACATACGTCACAGTTGATGACAGTGTATCTGTGTCCCTAACACTGTGATACCGAGGACTACCACACATCCTTCACAACATTACATGCATATGTCCATTCTATTCTTCTTTGGCCTATGTCAGTGTGTTAAGGCAAACATTACACAAGTCCCTGTTTGTGCATGCTTCATGTTGGTGTTTGACCAGGCTCCGTTGCAGTCGTGTGTTGGACAGTAGTGTTTCTGTGTGTTTGCCATGTGTTTTTATTGCCGGTACATCTGTGGGAGGTGTGGTTGGCACATGTTCCTCTTTGCAGGGACACCCATCCTGGGGTTTGTGTCATGCATCTGCACTTGGCACGTGCCATATGTCCTGTACTATTCCCACAGTCATGTATGCCTTCATGCACTACTACTGCGTGTTACTGGCTGTTTGTATGTGGTACACATGGACATTGTGATGGTTGGCTTGACCTATTCCCATGCTAGACCGTACACATCTGTCAATTAAGTTGTTTAAATCAAACTGTAACACTCATTCGTATTTTCAAACTGACAGTCAATAACACAGGAAGCTGAGATTAATAACGTTTTACTACTGTGCAGCAGGAGGCAAAGAACTATGCAGTAAATGTTTAGACATTTGTTTTACTCTATACATGTTACAGCTGTATGAACATTGGGTATACTATCATCTTTTGCACACATTAATGATGTGGTCAGTCACAAGGCATTTACATTGCTAGAGTCCACAACGTTGTAGTCCTACAACAGTGCTCAGGTAATGCTTATTAAATGTTTTCCCATGAGAATAACACAGCCTTGCATGGCACCTTGTCAATTACAGTGTCCTTCTGTGATTGTAGCTGTTTCAAGGACCCTAGACTGTTCCGATACTGTAGTCGGTTAATTTCTTAATACGTTGCTTTGTCTCTCTGGTAAGGAGTTGTGCTGTTATCTTCGATAGAGCTCACAAGGCCATCCTCCTCAGGGGAAGGGGTGATGTTATGCATGTACATACATTTATTGTTCTGTAACCCAGCAGATAATTAATGCTGACAGACATAAGCCTGCTGTACTGGTTACTGCCAGGATCAGAATTCCATCACACTACAGCTTAGCTTCACCAATTACATGCAGGCTTAGTTCTACTGCCATATTGTACGGTACAATTCAATGCATTATCTAGTATTTCGAGTCTAAACTGGCACTTCATATGTGTTTCTATATATATTTTGAACAACATCCATCCGCCATATGCATGTTGTTCCGTCCTTTACCTTGACCGTGTGTATTTGGCCGTCCGGCAACGCTACTCTCCACATGTGATGTCCCACCTTCCCCTTCTTTGCCTGCAGCAGCCTGTTAGGAAGTCCTGTTTGGTGGGCACGTGTTCCGCTATATGTGATCGACTTCACTGCATAGCTAATCATCGATGCGGTGGTTCAACAACCCGACTTGTCCACATGTGTACAGTTATGTGCACCGTGTCGTATGCAAACCTATATGGTTTCGACGGGTACATACCACATGCAGGATGTACACATTCTGCAGACACATTCACATGCAGCCATTTACATATCTGTACCTGAGGTGGGTTGGTGACATGTGGGGTGCGTATTTGCCCGCGTGGCATTGCCTAACACAAACATCTTACCACATTTCAGGTATGCACATTGTGTGTGGATGTATAGCTGCACACGGATGCTAGCGGGTTAGGGTGCACAGGTGTACATGGGTGGGACTGACATGTACAATGAGGCTATTGTGTATTACATCTGAATGCATGGGTTCTGCTTCTGGATATTACACTTCAACATACGCCATCCAGTGTATGCGACAGAGACGTTGCTGGGTGTGGGATATGTTGCTATGCACATATTTGCCTGTGTTTAAGGTATCTTGATTCCTTACTGTTGTTATGTCAACACAGCTACCCGTCTATGTACTCTCACTACTGCTTGTGACCATTATGGTTGGCACCTTTTCCAATGCCCATAGTGGGGCATGTTATGTGGAAACTTCGGAATTTGCAGGACTACACATACCCACGGCAAGTGCAGTTGACAGAACTTCACTTGTTTGCCATACTATAAGCTTATTCTGTAAGCATTTAGGTTCCTTATTCATTTTCTTCTGCCATGTATGTGTTTCATATACAAATGTATTATGTTTTATACTACTATTACATGTATATTAGGGAATATTTTTGGCAGGGGATCTGAGGTCATTTTCCATTTTTCCGATTGTTGCAGGGACACAACTGTCCAATCAGGGACTGTCCATGGCACATTGGGACAGCTGGTAACCCTGGTGACCATGCCCATGTCGCTACTGGGGTTGCCACCTTTTCCAGTTTCAAGCTGGGATATTTACGGGACTCACATCTGACTTTACAGGCCGACACATACACACGGTCACTATATAGCATAGGACTTCACTTGTTTGCCTAAATAAAAGCTTATTGTTGTGGCAGTTTGCTTGCTTATTCTGTTTCTTGTGACATTTAGGTATTTCAGTTACAGAAATAACCAATTCATGCTACCATTACATTACATACGGGATATCATTATGTCCTACAATCTTAGCACATTTGCCATTTTTAATATGTTTTTTCGGGACACAACTGCCCATAGAGAGACTGCCCCACCCAGAGTGGAATAGGTGGTGACCTTAGTCGCTGCTCCTATGTCAGTGCGGCGCGTTGACATGCTGCTGTACACCTTCTCTGAGTGTAACCACTGACGGTGCATTGCGGGACAAACGCGGTCTTATGCATATCCTTTGCTCCTTGGATGGGTACACTTAAGCCTTCGTGGCTTGTATTTGCTTCTCCGTTTATTTGGGACGGGTACTATGCTGCATACTCTACGTGCGTTTCATTCTGCACGGGACCTGGCTGCTGCCATTACTATTATGGGCGGACCGTGGCTGTCAGCACATTAGGTTGCTCACCTCATGCCGGCTTAGACACGCCTCCAGACGCATCCTACCTGGGCTCGCTCACGTACACTACGCACGTGTCTGTGGTTGCGATGCACTCTCATTAATATGCATATGGCGCTACTGCGCCGGCTATTCACTGCACCGCCGGCGCAGAACTTACGCCGGCCTTGCGCCGAGCTTCATGAATCCCGGGGAACGGCTATATTAACATATGAATGTAATCTGTTAAAAAAAAAATTAATAGTAGACAAATCAAACAAACCCTGGTACATACTATGCATAAGTATACAATATAATATAACAAAACCTTCTAAAACAATACTGATTGATCATTGCATCAATTCATTTAGGAAACTTATCAATGCAAACATAGATCTAAAACTTTGGTTTGACCTTTTAACCCCATTTACCATCACTAAGAACTTTCCTCACAAAATATATAGGGAAACAACCTCCTGGGAACAAAATGGATTCTTATGCTGGTTTCAATATGTAAATAAATTAAATGTTTTAGATATACATATGATAAAAACTGCTTAAAATATTCCAACACAGAACTGATTAACCTTACAAAGCATTTTAATGTACACTCAAGATCTATGCAGATTAATTAATAACTCCTCATTTAAAGATATTCCAAATCTAATAAGTTTTCTATATGAATTTATATATAATAGTTGTGAAAAGAAAAATTCCATTTCAAATCTATAAAAAGAGTTAATAACATATAAAACAATTCCCAAACCATCATACTGGTAGTTCTTAACAAAAGGTCAGTCATTGCAGTTCCTCTTCTTCTTCTTTCGGCTTTTCCCAGTTAGGGGTCGCCACAGCGGATCACCTGTCTGCTCATGATTGGCAGTGGAGTTTTATGGTGTCCTGTTGCCAGCCCGGCGCCCAACCTTCCACAGAAGGCACACACATGCACACACTCACACCTAGGGCCAATTTAGAGTGTCCAATCTACCTACAGCATGTCTTTGGGATGTGGGAGGAAACTGGAGCACCCGGAGGAAACCCACACAGCCACAGGGAGGACATGCAGACTCCACACAGAAGGCACCCCAGCCAAGGATTGAACTGGAGAACCTCTTGCTGTGAGGCAGAAATGCTAACCGCTGCACCACCGCGGCCGTCCAGTTAACAGAAGAAATTAAAACTAACATCTTACTATCAGTTAATTACACCTCTAATACACAGTACTGGAAAATATTTAACTAGAAATACTTACATAGAGCATTTTTAACACCAGATAGAATTAAAGAGATCAGTACTACTACAAATGTTTTTGCTGGAGGTGTGAAAAGTCAAATAAAGCAGACTAGATTCATATTTTTTATAAATGTAATAAAATTAAATCATATTGGAATGGAATCAATTATTTTTACAAGCTTTATTTAATGAATCCTTTACCTTAACTAAAGTATTGATTATACTAAATGTAAATGAAGGTCCCTACCTGAATAAGAAAAAAATATGTATTTGTTATGGACAATACTTGCTATATCTAGGAAATGCATAACCAGAAGGTGGAATTCAAATACACCCCCGACCTTGGCAGAATTCTATACTTTACTGAAGACAACTGCATTGATGGAAATAATCAAACAACTATGAATATATCCCAGGCCATTGGTAAATAATCTTAAAGTTATATCTTTGTTGGACACTCTGCAATAATCAATATTGTATCTCTGATAACTGATCTGTTAATTCTACATTTAATAGCATACAGTGTATATAACAGAAAGTCAGGCTATTGTAAATATTGTATATAGTTGTTTAAAATGATATTTAAAAATATTATGTAAATGTTATTTTAATTGAAAATAAAAAATATTTGAGGAAAAAAAAAGAACAATATTCAAATACTATGTATCCAATAGGGGCTCACTTGCGTAAGCCTCTAGGATTTTAAAGTGGGTTTTAAAGAAACAGTGTTTTTAATCCCATATCCTTTGTCAGACTTCAAGTTTCTAACACTTCTGTCAAATTCCTAATGTCACCTAGTTGTTTAGTAGGATGAACAAATTGTAGCACTTGAAAAACAAACACATGACTATCATTGTTCTTTTCAACATGCTTAGCTAATGCATTAGTCTGTATATATCTCTTTATTTGGATCTACTTCATGATGTCGAAAGCTGACAATATCAAAGCTGATATTGTTGGCACCACAACATCGAAAGCACAGAACATCATGCAGGTAAATGGAAATCTCCGTAGGGGGAGATTTCCATTTACCTCAATGTAGTGTGGTCTCAGAGTTGGAATACTTAAGTAGGGGGGTGTGGAGGGTGCAGGGGGGGCTTGCCCCCTATCTACGCTAGTTAGTTTTTATTTTTGTTTGTTTTTTTTTTTAAACATTATTCGATGTTTTACTACATCGATCACTAGTGGTCGACCTTTAGTGATTTGATGTAGTAAGATTTCAATAACGTGATATAGATGCCTTTATTTCACTTATATGCTCTCGTATTCTTTCTCTTAAAGACTGATTTGCCTTTCCAAAATAATAAGCTGGACATTGCCTGCATCTGGCTAATTATATCAAATGCTTACTTGTGCAGTTTGCATAGAGGTTAAATCTATAGTCCTTACCAGTAGTTGGATTTTAAATAAATTAATTACCATTCTCTATATATGGACAACTAGTGCACCTCCTGTAACTAAACATTCCAGTCCTTTGAGATTCAATTATACTGACAGTGTCATGACTGTAACATAAAGTATGTTGTAAAGTCTTCCTATTCTTAAATGTAAAAGATGGATGTTGAAGTTTGTCATCTGGGGCTAAAATGTGCCAATTATTTTTAATTATTTTATATATATTGTTTGCACATTCTGACATTAAAATCAAAAGAATTAGTCACTCCCCTTTTAGCAGATTAACCAGATACAAATTTATTCGGTACTTACGTATTATTGCAATCAGATTTGTAACCTGGAATTATTCGTAATGTGAACTCGAAATGACTTTATCTTTAAGTAAGAAAGGATGTGTAAATTCTTAAGTCCTGTTTTGTCACTTTGGTTATGAGATGTAGGAAGAGGAACAATGGCAAAATTCCTCTTCCTGGGTAGAATCCTATATACTTAAACAATGAATTGCTACAAAATTCCCAAAAGAAGTAACTGAATTAGAAAGTGATGGCATGTGGCAGGCGATTTTATTGAATTCAAGCATGACTCCCATACCTTTTTTGCACAAAAACAATTACATCATATATAAAATGTATTTACTACACTATATGAAAGACTACCATTTCTTTATGAAATAGATGCGCACCATTCAAAATGATTTGCTTTACACAGAAAGGCAAGGCACACGTAATAAAAGTAACCTTTTTTAAGTCAAGATAACCAAAGGGTATAGAAAGCTTCTGCAGTAACAAAAAAAAGTTCAGATCATCTCTGCATTGTGACTGATGATATTATGGTCCAAA
This sequence comes from Protopterus annectens, assembly GCF_019279795.1. Classification (NCBI taxonomy): domain Eukaryota; kingdom Metazoa; phylum Chordata; order Ceratodontiformes; family Protopteridae; genus Protopterus; species Protopterus annectens. Next base: position 385,281,665 of record NC_056739.1, read on the forward strand.
TTATCAAGGATGCAAATATGGGAACTAACTCCAAATCCTAAATACAGCCATTTGCAAAGTATTAAGTGAATACTGATAAAAGAAATACCTTACCATGTCATTTAATATAATTAAGTAAATAAACTATCGGCTAATGTTAATTAGAACAGCTGGAGGCTGCACACACCACAGTGCTTAAACATGATTTCTAAGATATCTCACTCTGTCATACGAGTTCTTGTTGGCATAAGCTCTGAATAGGTCTTCAAAATGTGAAGCGCTACCACGTATAATGCGCAGCAAATGGGAGCAATATGTAACGCTTACCAACAGTTTCAAGAAGCAGGCTCACATCATAACATGTTACTTCGTACACAAAAAGTTCAGTCAATGAAAATCCTGTCAAAGTTGAAATGCGTGGAACATGAAATTTTTACCAGAAGAAATTAGTTAACTGTCCGTAACAACCACGTAAATAAAAGTGATTTGATTGCTGGATAAATGAGCTTAATATGTTATAGGTACTTACATATTATTGTGTTTATACTACTATGACAAGTGTTATGAAGTGACGTTTATGTACTCAGCAGTCTATCTATTTTGCCCACATTGAAATGAATGCCCATCATTTGAACGAGACATTACTCCCAATCTGCCTAAACTGTGGTATGGCTTGGAAATGAGCCGCTGGTCCTTTTCAGAATCTGGTTGCGATAATATGTAAGTACCCATTATTCCATTTGGAAAAATACGGACGTCCCTTATTATATCTATCTACTCTTTCAAAGGTTATTTTATGCTTAGATTTATGCAAATGATAATCTCTTTCTTTTAATTCCATACCAAAAGATGACATTACCAGTTAACCATGATTTGTGCATTGCCTGACTTTTCACTATGTTCTTAAATGTATAGCCAGGATACATGCTAGTCCTTTTAACAAAAGTATTCTTCCTACATGACTTCCTGTATAATTCACTAGTAAGTTTCCCATTTAGTTCTCTCATCAACTTAACATCTAAGAATGTCATATGATCTCTAGAGTATTTCATAGAGACATGTAAGAAATATGTAGTAGTTTTTTAAAACCAGAAACTGTCTGTTCCATCGCTTCCATTACCCATAAGGGAAATACCCAAGCTGGCAAGATCAGTCATCCAGAATGAAAGAAGAGCACACATTCCATGGAGCCAGCACAACCCCCTACACTCAAGAAGAGGTGGAATTCCAAAGACAACCATTGATTTATAATTCATTGGACTTTATTTCGAATGATGCTCAGTATAAGCTACTTAGTATTAAGAGTTTATCATACATTCCTACTGTTCGCTGTAATATTTGTGATAGGAATGCTATGTTGAAACTTATGTTTATTTCTATTGTACAGGCAGTTTCTGATTTAAAAAACCCAGTTCATATATTCCCATTCTACACCCCCTCCTGGAAGCCTTGAGCTTGTGAGAGGGATCTCATACAATATAGGGATAATGGTGAAAGTTTTAAAAATAATTTAAAAAAAATATCTAAGAATGAAAATATAGCACTGCAGAGCTTACAAAATAACAGGGAGATTAATATAAGACCAACTGACAAGGGTGGGGCCAACGTCGTATTGAATAGGTATTATTATGAGATCAAAATGACACAGATGTTATCTGATTCAACAACATATAAAGAAATTAATGGAAGGGGCATAGGATTATTAGAGAAATGAAAGATGAATTATATGATAATCTTATGTCCTGTAATATATCATATGAGTTATATGAATATTTTATAATGGAACGTCCTGTCATACCAGTTATATAAGGATTGCCCAAAATTCATAAGAATTCTATGGATCGTCCCGAGACCTATTGTCTCAGGAAATGGTTGGCTTACTGAGCCACTTTTGATTTATGTTGCAGCACAGTTAAAAACAATACTGAATCAGTCATGTGCAGTTCTTTGAGATACAAAAGATTTTTTTTGACCATTCATTAATTTTTATCTAATAGTAATGTGGATGTAGCTGTGGTGGTGGTGCTGCGGTAGCGTTGTCGCCTCACAGTAAGATGTTGTCCTGTTTGATTCTCAGCTAAAGCATCTTCTGTGTGGAGACATGCGTGAATGGGTGTACCTTTGTTGAAGGTTGTGGTCAGGCCTGGCAATTCGGTACGTAAAAATCTACTGCCAATCATTAGCGGACCGGAGTTCCGCTATGGCGACCCCTAACCGGGAAAAGCCGAAAGATACAACAAGTAATGATGTGGATGAATTTTATTTTGTATCCTTAGATGTGAACTCATTATTCACTACTATTCCAAATGATTTGGGTTTAGAATATGTGAGACATTATGTTAAGAGTGCACAGCAGTTGATCTAATACTACAATCTCTTTGATTATCAATTTGCTTTAGAAAACAATGTCTTCCTATTTAGTGATCATTATTTTGCACAGATTTCAGGAGTGGCGATGGGGACTCCATGTGTCAACTCCTTTGCAAACCTGGTGATGGCCCTTTGGCAGGAAGAACATGTTCTTAATAATTAGATTTTTTTATCTCATGTTAAATACTATAAATATTTTATTGATGATAGTTGTATTATATGGCCAGGCAGTGCTGATGCACTGAAGAACTTTACACTCTACTATGTCTTTTTACCTTTCTCTATGGAAAACTCTAGAGATCAGATAACATTCTTAGATGTTAAGCTGACAAGAGAACTAAATGAGAAAAGTTACTAGTCAATTTTATAGGAAATCATGCAGGAAGAATATGCTTTTTGAAAGGACCAGTATGCACCCTGGCTATACATTTAAGAATATAGTGAAAAGTCAGACAACACGCATATCATGGTTAACTAGTGATGCTAATAAATGTGAGGTTTCTTTATCATCTTTTGGTATGGAATTAAGAGAAAGAGGTTATTATTCAGATGAATTCAAGCATAATTTAACATTTGAAGGAGTAGATAAGTATAATAAGGGTTGTCCATATTTTTCCAAAAAGAATAATGTTATATCTGGATCATCTGTTAGAAGAGAAGTGACAAACTTCAATGTCTAGTAGGAGATGCTCCATCTTTTACATTTAAGAATGGGAAGACTTTAAAACATACTTTATGTTACAGTCATGACACTGTCAGTATAACTGAATCTCAAAGGACTGGAATGTTTAGTTGCAGGAGGTGCACTAGTTGTCCCTATATAGAGAATAGTAATGTATTTAGAATTCAACTACTGGCAAGGACTATAGAGTTAACCTCTATGCAGACTGCACAAGTAGGAATTTGATATACTTAGCCAGATGCAGGCAATGTCCAGCTTATTATGTTGGAAAGGCAAATCAGTCTTTAAGAGAAAGAATATGAGAGCATGTAAGTGAAATAAAGAGATGCATACAGATTACTGCATTAGCTAAGCATGTTGAAAAGAGCAATGATAGTCGTGTTTGTTTTTCAAGTGCTACAATTTGTTCATCCTACTAAATGTCTAGGTAACATTAGGAATTTGACTGAAGTCTTAGACACTGGATGGATTATTAATTTTCAGTCTGACAAAGGATGTGATATTAATGACACTGTTTTTTAAAAACCCATTTTAAAATCTAGAGGCTTACATAAGTGAGCCCCTACTGGATATATAGTATTTGAACATTGTGCTTAAATGGTTATAATGCAATTTGTTGGTAGTGGTCTGATGAAACATCTGCATTTAATGTGAAAGCACTAACCTTTTTATTTTGGGACCGTTTTTTAAAAGACAGTTTTAAATTTGTACTGTTACATTAAAGTTTGTTTATATGCTCCAGCTGTGTTCCGTGCGGCTTTGTTTGTGGCTTGATGGGTAACGCAGACATGAAGCACAATTAACAACATGAAGGAGCCATGATGCTCTGTTATGAATAGCTTTCTTACCTAATCATGGAACCAGGGCTGAAGAAGAAACCGGAACAGAAATTCCTATTCCCCCGCAAGCTTTGTGGGACCCCATTTTCATTCTGCATTTTTGGGAACTACAGAAAAGACTATCTCCTGTTCTTTTTTGGATTATTAAAAAGGAAGCATGACAGTTTGCTTGTACAGCAGTATCTGATTTCAGATCACCTATTATGGACAGACTACATGGCAAGTGAGAGAGGTTTGTGTGACTGAATGCAATGTCATCTACATTTGTGATAGAAGTCCATCCTAGTGAATACTCTTCTCAAGGTTGTTGTGGACTTTGTGTAGTTCCCAAATGTTTCCATGGCCATACCATTTGCAGCTTTAGACACACGGCCCTAGTTCACCACATGGCTGTGGTTTCCAAGCTTTGTACTGTACAGATAACCACTAGAGCTCCTCTTTTCTGTTGGCCCGTTCTTTACTGAAATAACTTGCAGAAGCTTGTCTCTCCCATTTTTAGTGCAGAAGTGTCATATCAACCTACAGATTCTAAACATAAGTATTTTCTCTGCTGCAAAGACTCACAGACAAATACTGAAGCCTGTTGGAATCATATTTTTGACAAGGTCTACTAACTGCCTTTTACAAGACTTGCATCTTTTTCACAATAGCAGGAAATCAGCCAGATTTTCCTCTGTATATCAAAGTAATATTGTTTATGACCACAATTGTATCAGTGTTTGTGTTATTTCTGCCTAAGTCTACTTTGCATTTTTTGGCAAGATTATTACTATTAATTTTAGAAATGTACTGTGTAGCTTCATGCTGCCTAAATTATAATTAGAGCTGTTCTAAATACTTGGCTGTATTTATCTTGGGGTTAAACCCTCCTCACCCCCACCCCACACAAGCAAACTTCACTGTCAAAATGAGCCTTGTACATAAAAAGTACTCTAATTTTTTAGTGTTTCTGAAATGCTACCATCACTCTCCTAAGGAATCCCAAATTTGCTTCAGGGTAGGCCCAAGCAAATGTGAAAGTGTTGTGTGCCTAAATTATTAAGTATTATGCATTATTTTAAGTCAGATCAGGATAAAAATAGCAGTGTAACAATCAGTGACTGTATATCTGATTTAAATTCAACAAATCCAGATTAGTTTACAAAGCCAAATTGTGGATATTGCTCCAGCTTGTGCACATGTGTGCATGCACATGCTTATGGTCCCAGAGACTTCCCATACTCTGGAACAACATACCCATTCATGTCAAGCAAAGCTCCTCATTGGCCCTCTTTAAGAAAAATCTTGACAACTGGATGGGAAAAAGAAAATTCACCCCGGGGATTACTTCTGCAGTACTTCTCGACAGGGGAAAATAATTTTCTTGGGTGGCGAAAGCCAGGGAACCTTTTTGGCTAGGCTTATATAGGCCCCAGGGCCAATATCCTAGTACCTACCTATGAACCTATGAACCTATGGTGCTGGGGTATGACAGGCATTCTGTATTTGTGGAGTGCAGCACATCTGTAGGGAATGATTTAAGTAAGGCTCACTGTGACACATTCTGAGATGGGAAAATTTGAAACTAAGGAACTTAGTACAGAAGTGATCCTACTTCACAAATCTGTATTATAAATTAGGCTTTGGCCCGATGCTCAACATTTTTGTAAAACAGCAGTATACTCTGTATCACTATTGATTGTGAAATCAGAATCTAGCTATTTGTTCAACCTTTTTTGTAAAGCAGCTATGACCTTAGGGGAAAAAATGATTTTTTTACTTGGAATATACCGTTTAAACAAGTAAGCTTAGAGCTCAGTCGCAGTCAGGCTCTCGTGTATTTTAGTAACAGTTGTTTAAATTATTGCACATCTTCTTGTAATGCTCAATCTCAGCTTACTAATAGTCAGCCTTCGCTGAGTGAGCAGAGCTATATTTGGCTTATCTGCTTCCTTTTGCTGTCATTAGCTTCATGTAGCAGTCAAATCCAACCTCCTTAGCTCTTCGAGTGAAGAACAAAAAAGACTTGAGTGTGTTGAGGAGATGGAAAGAGTACTATGAGGGGATGATGAATGAAGAGAATGAGAGGGAGAGAAGGTTGGATGATGTAGGGATAGTGAATCATGAAGTGCAATGGATTAGCAAGGAGGAAGTAAGGATAGCTATGAAGAGAATGAAGAATGGAAAGGCTGTTGGCCCAGATGACATACCTGTGGAAGCATGGAGGTGTTTAGGTGAAATGGCAGTGGAGTTTTTAACCAGATTGTTTAATGAAATCTTGGAAAGTGAGAGGATGCCTGAGGAATGGAGAAAACGTGTTTTGGTACTGATTATTAAGAATGAGGGTGATGTGCAGAGCTGTAGTAACTACAGAGGGATTAAATTGATCAGTCACAGCATGAAGTTATGGGAAAGAGTAGTGGAAGCAAGGTTAAGAAGGAACGTGATGATTAGTAATCAGCAGTATGGTTTCATGCCGGGAAAGAGCACTACAGATGTGATCTTTGCTCTGAGAGTGTTGATGGAAAAGTACAGAGAATGTCAGAAAGAGTTGCATTGTGTGTTTGTAGACTTAGAGAAAGCATATGATATTGTATGAGGAAGTCAGGAGTGTCAGAAAAGTATGTAAGAGTGGTACAGGATATGTACGAGGGTAGTGTGACAGCGGTGAGGTCTGCGGTAGCATTGATGGATGCGTTTAAGGTGCATGTGGGGTTACATCAAGGATCAGCTCTGAGCCCTTTCTTATTTGCAATGGTGATGAACAGGTTGACAGACAAGATCAGACAGGAGTCCCCGTGGACTATGATGTTTGCAGATGACATTGTGATCTGTAGTGAGAGTAGGGAACAGGTGGAGGAGACCCTGGAGAGATGGAGATATGCACTAGAGAGAAGAGGAATGAAGGTCAGCAGGACTAAGACAAAATATATGTGTGTGTGAATGAGAGGGAGGATAGAGGAATGGTGAGGATGCAAGGAGTAGAGGTGACGAAGGTGGATGAGTTTAAATACTTGGGGTCAATAGTTCAGAGTAACAGTGAGTGTGGAAGGGAGTTGAAGAAGAGAGTACAGGCAGGATGGAGTGGGTGGAGAAGAGTGTCAGGAGTGATTTGTGACAGACAAGTACCTGTAAGAGTGAAAGGGAAGGTCTACAAGAGGGTAGTGAGACCAGCTATGTTATATGGATTGGAGACAGTGGCATTAACAAAAAGGCAGGAGTTTGAGCTGGATGTGGCAGAATTAAAGATGTTACGATTTGCACTGGGTGTGACGAGGGTGGACAGGATTAGGAATAAGTATATTAGAGGGTCAGCCCAGGTTGGAAGGTTTGGAGACAAAGCCATAGAGGCACGATTACATTGGTTTGGACATGTGCTGAGGAGGGATGCTGAGTATATTGGGAAAAAGATGCTAAGGATGAAGCTACCAGGTAACAGGAAAAGAGGAAGGCCTAAGATAAGGTTTTTGGATGTGGTGAGAGAGGACATGCAGGTGGTTGGTGTGACAGAGCAAGATGCAGAGGACAGGAAGCAATGGAAACAGGTGATCTGCTGTGGCCGAAAGAAGATGATGATGAGAGGCATACCAATCATCTTCCTACAAACATAAATAAATAACCCAAACCACTAAAGTTCCTTTTGCACAATAATTTTGGTACATAGAAAGGCATTCTACAGTAAGGCTTGATCACCTGCTATGCTACTGTTAGTGAGGGCTTATTCCAAAAAGGTATTCTTGCTGCAATATCTGGTGATCTAATCTATACTTAGTTCTTCAGTTGCTTATCTTTGCCTGATGCTGAGTTTTTCCACATGGTTCAACACAGTTCACAGTTTTATCCCGCTCCAAACCTTTCAACCTCAAAAAATCTGGACAAAGCCTGACATAATGGTGGACAAAGGCCAAAAATAGGGACACATTTTAAATATTGCTCTTATAAACTAAGAAAGTTGCTAGAATAACAGGATTTGTATTAGCATGCATTTCTGAAGGATATAAAGTCTTAAACGCAAATGCATGTAATTATATAGTGACTTTAATCCTCAGATCATCCAAGTGTTTTGCCAGAAAACCACAAATTTTATGAGGAATAGACCAAAATATGAGGCAAAAATCTGGACATTCTGGGAAAATCTGGACAGTTGAGAGGTATGTCCCTCTCTGCTTTGTCTCACTATACTTGGATACACTTCAGTCATATACACTACCATTACAACCTACCCCAACATCACTTTTATATTGGTCTTATCCATCGCCTTCCAAATTCTGATGTGTGTAGTACCTTTCCTTTTCCCATCTTCAGTAACTTAAATCCCATCTCAACCACTACCACTTACGTACCATGATGTCCTTCCCAAATTTAGAAACTTACATTCGGCTCGACACAACATTACATGCACCTATCATTATCAGTGCCCTTACATAAATTGTGCTCTTTAGCCTGCAACTTTCTTCAGCTATCATCTTTAATATACTCTCATTTGACATCAGAACATAAATATAGCTGTCTCACTATAAGCGATCACATGATATTCCAACTTGTCATGCATTTTTTGGGGTTTTTCTCTACTAAAACTTTATTGTCATTGATGCACTTCTCCAGGACTTTCCTCTCTGCTCTCAGTGTCTTCTCTCTCAAACTGTTTAAATTTAACCAACTCTTTCCCATTATAAACCACATTTGCTAGTGCACAGCCACCCAACACCCAATCCAAATTACACATCACATTTTTACCACTATTACTTAGCTTCATCAATTACTTAACTTACATTAATCAAAGGCAACATTAAGTTCCAATTGCCCATTACAAAATTATCTAACAAGCACAATATAAAGACCCTCACTAAACTCTATTTTCTTAAACTGCTACAAGCAGCACTAAACCAAATTCAGGCCCAACACTCAGTGCACAGTATTCCCTGACTGTCAGAAGCTAGCAATCTCCCAACCAAAAAAATTCCCAGGGTACCACAGCAATCACTCACCCAGTAAAATCCCCAGGTTAACACCACTAACCCTTACAGCAATTAAAAAAGGTTCCAAAAAACTGACTGCCTCAACATTAAGAGCAAAAAAAGAACAAATTGTCAGCCCTTGAAGCTAGGATTTGCCAAGTAAAACCAAACATTCTGGGAGAAGAAACCTGTCTTAAGGACAACTGTTGTCCTTCTCAGTACATTAGATGTAAATATACCTTATACCTGGACAGTAGGTAGGGTCCTATACAAGGGGGTGGAGTAACAATAATTGTGTCAAAAAGGTAAGCCTTGCATCAAATGCAGCAAACCAAAAGCATCATTGGATATCAATATATCTTGCACTCAGTGATCATACCAGTTAGCTTTTGTGAATATCTTACATTTGCCCCCAGCCTCAGTAACCACATTACAACTAATGCAGAATGTATTTGTTAATGGGGTACCATACAACGCAATAATAAGTTACTTTATTCTGGTACTGCTCCCAACTAACCTGTTAATAAAATGCTTCCATCTACAGTTTGGTGCAAGTAGTGAAAGGACCTAAAAGACCAAACCAGCTAGCAGGCAATAATTATACTCAAACTTATTGTAACCAACTCAAAAGTGAAATGCAAGAAGTCAATATACTACCTAATACAGTAAGCAATTACTACCCAGTTCCATATACTTTTTTCTGTAAAGCAGTAAAGAAACCACCTCATAATATCTTCTGCCAATCATTCTTAGAAACTAAACAGCACCTATGAATGAGAACTTGTCAATGATTGATTGATCTAGTTATAGCTGCAGAGATCAAAACATAGCCTTTGCTCACATATTGGAAACTTTGAGACAAATTCAAGACTCCACCTTCAACTGTAAAAAATGAGGTTAAGGGGTCAGAAATGTCCTGGACCTTCACAGCTACTAAAACTACTTAAATCCAGGAAACCTGGCCTGGAATGAATGGCAACAGCAGCCCTCAAATAATCAATTATATGAATCTTATAGACAGATCAAGAAGAGGACCAGAATTGCTAACAATGCAGCCCAAACAATTCAGAAAATAGTAAAATATTTTACAGGCAGCATCAGTGACTCCACATAATCAGCTAGTAAGACAACAGGGGGATGTAAGTTTGTTAAATACTATAGAAATGTCGTAATAAACACTATTAATGACCTAACCAAACACTATGCCCATGTTCGGGTCTCCTTAAAAATTAACAGTGACTTTTCTAAATTAAAATGCTGGGCTGTAAGCTGCTATAGCTGGGAGGATTTCATTTTGCAGCCTTGTGAAGTACTGTCAAAGTCAAAACAGCTCTTCTCAACATAAATGAAAAAGTCAACTGTAAGTTCTCAAAATTATCCCCCATCAAGATGAAAATGTCAGGTCCTTTATATCGGCACTTCTCACTCACTCAACCGTTCCTTTTCCAAAAAAGCAAACCCCAAGGAATGCAAAGATTACAGACCTATAGCAAACGTGCTCAGTACAAGAATCTTTGAAAAGCTTCTATCCCAACAACTCACGAATCACAAACAAATATGGACTTTTTTATAATAAACACCATTTCAGAAACTCTGTCAGTACCACGATAGCATTAGACACAGCCATTGACACCATTTATAACAATATCAATGATTCAAAACTAACAGGGGTCTGTTTATTGATACAAGAGCATTCATTTGGCCTTTTATTATGTTGTTAAACACCCTTCTTGGGTGCATACTGCTCCTATGAAGTATTGAATTCCTGTAACACTCCTTCCTAAATAAACTAGTGGTAAGTGTATGGTCTGGCCATTTACTTACCAACACATCAAGAAATTCCATAGACTTGCATGACCATTTATAAGTAAATCTCAAAAAATTTCAAAAAAGGATTTAATGCAAGGGCAACATATACAACAAAGCACTTGGTATATTTGGTACACTGTGAGTGCTTTAAAAGATTTTACATTGGGAAAACAGATCACACCCTTAAAGAGCGTATGAGGGAACATTCTTATAGCATACAAATGGGAAATAATACAAATGCCCTTGCTAGATATGTGGCAGTTAGTGATCGAATTCATCATTTTAGGTTTAAGGTTGTACAAACCTTACAAGTGAGTGCTAGGCTGGGGAATATTGAGAATAGAACTAGTGAGGCGAAACTTAGACGGATCCTTAAGTTGAGAGCTGCTAAAGGATCAGGTTTGAATAGTATGGTCTCAGACTGATACTTGATAAGAGGGAGCTACCCAGTTATGATGTGTTTGCCAGTTGGTATAGTTCAACTTAAATTTTATGTCTTGTTCTACCTTATTTTATGTTTTAAAAAATGTTTTATTTACTGAAAAGGACATTGCCCTTTAATATATGATGTCATCTGAATGTAAGCAATTGCTATATGTAAATGGGCACTGCTTTGGGACATGCTATTGGCAAATTTAATGTGTTATAATTAATCATATGACTATATATGATGTATGTCTGTGTGTTTTACTATCATTATGGTCTGATGAAGCCAATGTTTGTTTGGTGAATGCGTTTACCGACTTCCAAATATTTTATTAAATTGTCTAATCGAATATTTTTGTTGGATATTTTATGTGTGCCGTGCTTCTTGCTGCCATATTGTGTTTTGTTTTACTTAGGACTTTATTCTTTGACAGCTGGTTTACTCGTTGGGTGATTGTGTGTGCAATATCTTTAAAATATCAAATACAAGAAGAAGAAACTGAATTGTTGTTTATACTTAGACAAAATATTATTTTTTGAAAGAAATCAGCAAATGATTAGTGATAAAACAAAAAAGCAAAAAATACTACCTGTTTTGCTCGTTTCTCACCTTTTCATATACTAGAATAGTCCAGATCCCAGATTTGCTGATTTCAGGACTTTAGTTTGTGTTTCTGAGTTGTTCAGACCTTGTAGTGGTGGAAGGAAGTCTTTCTGCTTATCAGTGGGAGTGGGAAGCATTGAGCAAGCTATCTGTCTCAAGAGGAGTGGTTTCCAGCTCTGAAATTCTACCTTAAGTGGCTGTTTTGGGCCGATTTCTATCCCTTTCTGACTTAAAAACCCATGTTTGCTTGGGTTTGCACTTGTTTTAGCTTGGTGGATCCTGTTTCGGCATCCCACAGATTACTACAGCACCAGAAACAAGAAAGTGAGATACTTTCCAGATTCTAAGTATCTTTTTGGCCTTTTCTTGACTGTTTTTGCCATCTGCACTTTAAAAGCCATTTTTTTACTGTGGTCTGTTGTTATTTCTGCTGCATTTTACTATTAAATCATTTTTCTGTGTATGGACTTTGATTTCAGCTTAAATTTATTAATTTAAACTGCATTTACTGTTGTAGGTTTTAAACTCAAATGCGATAGCCTTTTCTGTGCATATTTGCTGTTAAATTGCATTTTTCTGTTTAATATAGAAAAAAAAATAAAAAAACAAACAAATAAAAAAATACTATCTGTTTTGCTTGTTTCCTGCCTTTTCCTATATTAGAATAGCCCAGATCCCAGATTAGCTGTTTTCAGGACTTTATTTTGTGTTTCTGCGTTGTCCGGACCTTGTTGTGGTAGCGGGATGTCTTTCTGCTTATCAGTGGGAGTGGTAAGCATTGAGCAGCCTATCTGTCACAAAAGGAGTGGTTTCCAGCTCTGAAATTGTAGCTTATTGGCTGTTTTGGGCTGATTTCTATCCCTTTCAACTGTCTGACTTAAAAACCCATGTTTGCGTGAGTTTGCACATTGTGCAGTGCTGCTTAGCTAGGGTTAAACTATTCCTGGCACCGTAAAGTCTGCTCTTCAAATTTTCCCGTAGAACTATCCAGTTTCTTAGTTTTAGCACTCGAATCTGCTTTTTCGAGCTCAGCACTTGTTCAGAACTTGTTGTAAGCACTAAATAAGCTACAAATTACTACAGCACTCAACCTTCCTCATTTGCCTAGAGGCAACAGTTTTTCTACTTACTTGCCTCACTTGTCTAGAGGAAAATAGTTTTAGTACTTATTCAGACATGTCCAAGGGTCAGCTCGCAGTGTTTTCTCCTGTCTACCTGATGAATTTGGGCATCTTGGAGCAATGTAGCAATTGCTTCATGTACACAGACAACCCTCTCCTCCTACCACCCAACACTACAACCTGTGAGAGATGCACTTATAAAGCCAAACTGGAGGCAAAGCTCTCTCCAACCAAGACTGGACTAGACAGTCAAGAGGAGAAGGTAAACACTTGCATGGCACCACATCGCACTTATCACATAGTCCCACTAAGCCTACACCACCAAAATCCACACATAGAAACACATAAATATTCACAGAGGCTCTCAATAATAATCTGCCCAAGCAACAGAGACCTCCAAAGCAGAAATGCAACCAACCTCCAACCCCCAACACAACCCAAATGACACATAGCCCACAAACTCAGTGTGCCAATAAACCACAGCCCGTAAGGCAAAACAATGTACCCAACACACTAGTCATAGGTGACTCTATAATCAGGTACACTGATGTCCCAGTAACCAGGCTAAACAAGGAGAAGGTTACTGTCAGCTGCCTTTCGGGTGCAAGGATCCACCACATAACTCACGCACTCAGGTCACTCCACAACAAGTATAAATATGACTCTGTCATTGTCCATGTTGGTGTGAACAACCTGAGACATACCACCCTGGACTACATGAAAAGAGACATGGAAGAGCTCTCTGATCTTGTAGCCCAGGCAGGTTTGATCTTAGCCATGAGTAACATCCTGCCCAGAATGATACCACAGTACAAGGACAAAATGATTGACTTCAGCAATTGGCTAAGCTTCTGGTGTCATTCTAAGGAGATCCAGTATCTGTCTGCCTGGGACAACATGGTCAACAGACCACGATGCTTTGCCAGAGATGCCCTGCACCTGTTGCTCCTGGGATTCCAGATACTGGCTAAGGCTCTTGCTGCCCCTATAGTGCCTTTTTTAGGCAAGGTTCAAATGACAAATTCACCACTGTAACAGGTACAGGCAAGCAAAAACTGAGGGTAATGGTACTCAATGTTAGAAGTCTAAACCTCAAAATGCAGTCACTCCAGGCACTCCTTAAAATGCAGAACATTGATATCTGTGCAGTGACTGAGACCTGGTTCAAAGCTCCAGAGAGCACCCCTGCATTACCGGGCTATAATTCATACCACACATTTCAGCCATCTAACCTGGACTGAAACACTAAAGGCAGAGGTATGTCCATATTCATTAAGGATATCCAAACCTCCAGGCTAGTTGCTCAGCATAATGCATCCGAGATTATCCAAGTGCAACTATCTCTGGGCAAAACTGCAATCCAAACTGTAGCTTGCTACAGATCCCCCACCATGCCCCAGGATTCCCACTCCTCTTTTCTCGATATACTGGAAAATATTAGGATTCAACCAAACACCCTAATAATGGGCGATTTCAACTACCCCACCATTAACTGGGAAAACTACTCATGTATCAACTCCTTCACTCAACACTTTCTGGGATTCATAAATTCCAATGCCCTGGATCAACTTATCCACACCCCCACCAGGGGCAACAATATCCTAGACCTAGTCATTACCAACATCAGTGACTGGTGTTCCACACCTGAGTTCAACTCCTCATTGGTCAGATCCGAACATAAGCTAATCACCCTAGATATCCACATCCCACCCCCACCCCCCATTAAGGAAACCACCATAAAAAATTTCTCCATAGCCAACTTCATGCTTCTTAAGACAGAAGTGGTAAACTTCATGACACCCATGCAGATGGACAATACAGTTACGACTGCCAAATCCTACACTAAAGCACTCTATAAGCACTTACATGAGTGCATGGATTGTGCTATTCCTAACAGAACCAAGATGCTAACCTCCAAAAAAAGGAAGTCTATCTGGTGGTCCCCTGCCATAAACAAACTCTACAACAGAAGAAAGAAACTGTTGCAAAAGAGAGCAAATTCCCATGAGTGGAGGAGCTCCCTGATCAGCCTCAGCAAGAAGCTCAGATCACTCATAAAATCCTCCAAAGCTAGTTACAAAAACAAAATCACCACTGATTCTAAGGACAACCAGAACCCATTCTATAGCTATGTCAAGAATCTCAATGGCAACACCCAGATCTGCTCTGAGTTACAGCACAATGGCATAAAATTTACAGAACCAACTGATATTGTCAACATCCTGGCAGATAGGTTCAGTGCTAACTTTACCCCTCCTCTCACCCCATAAAAGGCCCATAGCTATACTGGAAGAATGCAAAGTCTCTGTAATCACAACTATGCAGGTAAAAACTGCACTCTCTAAAGCCAAGAACACAGCTTCCATGGGACCGGACAACATCCCAGGCTGTGTTTTACATGAACTTCAAAACTAAATGGCTCCCCACCTAAGTACCATGTTCAATCATAGCCTCACTTCAGGCTTTGTGCCCACTGAATGGTGCACAGCAACAGTTATCCCACTCCACAAAGGAGGAGCCACCACTGACCCCAGGAACTATTGCCCTATTAGCCTGATGAGCCTGGTCTGCGAGGCCATGGACCGTATCATCATGGAACTTATAAACAAAGACATTGGTAACCTCCATACTCTGGACCCCACCCAGTTTGGGTTTGTCAAAGGCAGATCATGTCTCCTAAACCTGACAGATTTCTTTGAAGCAGTCACCAAAGCTGTAGATGAAGGTAAGGTAGTTCACACAGCCTATCTTGACCTCGCCAAGGTTTTCAACACCATCCTCCATTCTGGAATTATAGATAAACTCACTAAACTAGGTATAATCCCTATGTCACAAAATGGGTTGCCAACTGGCTCACTGACAGAAGTCACACTGTAAAGGTTGCAGACTCCAAATCTGACTTCAAGCCAGTGACAAGTGGAGTACCACAGGATTCAGTCCTGGATCCTCTCCTGTTTGGTATCTACTTCTTTGCAGTACAGGTTAACACAGAAGGTCTCCAGCTAATGAAGTTTGCAGATGACTGCAAACTAGGAGCCATAATCGAGTCCCCAAATGATGTGGACATCCTGCAGAAGGGTCTCACTGAGACAGATGCCTGGTGTCAGAGCCATGGCCTCAAGCTCAATGCCAAAAAGTTAATTGTCATCCCCTTTGTTAAAAACTTTGTACCCATGAACTACCACATAGGCAGCAGTCTACTTAACACCAAAAGTGTGATAAGAGACCTTGGGACCCAGGTGGGCAGTAGTCTCTCCTTTGATAATCACATTGCCACAGTGGTCAGGAAATCCTTCTACATGGCACACCTCATCACAAAAGGGTTCTCATTCAGGAAAAAGAGGTCATTGTTCCCGTCTACTCGTCACTCATTAGACCCATTATAGAGTACAACACCCCTTTTGGAATGTACCTCACAAGACATCTACAACAGCTGGAAAGGCTGCAGAAGTACCTCACAAAGAGGATTACCATCCTCAAACAGATGCCCTATGCTGACTGCCTCAAAAAACTCAAGCTTTACTCCATCGTATATCGCCTACTCCGAGGTGATCTCTGCCTAACATGCAAAGTTATGTCAAACTCAGAGCTGGTGGACATGCTCCACCTTAAGAAATACCAATCTCTCTGAGCTACATGCTCTAGGGACCTAAACCTTGTCACCACAATAAAATGAACATGCTGGAGGCATAGATTCCTGTCCCAGAGACTTCTCATACTCTGGAACAAGCTACCCATCTATATCAAACACAGCTCCTCATTAACACTCTTCAAGAAAAATCTTGATGAGTAGATGGGAAATAGGAAATTCACCCTGGGAAACACTTCTGTGGCTCTGCTCGACAGGGGCACAGGAAAATAATTTTCTTGGGTGGCGAAAGCCAGGGTACCTTGTTGGCTAGGCTTACCTAGGCCCTTGGGCCAATAGCCTAGTACCTACTTATGGACCTATATAAAGACTGGAAGACAAGTATTAATACAGAAAACACTAAAAATGAAGATATATACTGAAATTGATTAATTATAATTCTAATACATTTTTCTTATAATACAAATTTTAATCTAGGTTAATTCAGACTAGCTGTTAATATTGAAATATGTATTTGTTTAAAACAAATACTGTTTAAGAAAAATAACCAATCATTAAAATTTGGTATGAAAGTTATTTCCAATTTCCTGTAATAATTTTATCAGATAACATCTAATAATCCTTAATATTGTTGGAGAACTGGGATAATTATAGCACAGATTATTATAATTGGGTCTTAAATAACGTAGTTATGTATTTGAGAAATGGGTGTTAAGAAATTCATAAGTGCAGAGTGAAACTTGAGGTGAATGCTGGCATTCATCTGGAGAACACTTAACTAAGCTGGTTATTACTGGGGAAACCCAACTGCAATTCTTTGCTGTTCATGGAGCTTTAGTACCTCAATGCAGTACCTATAGGAAAACAATTAGGTACATAAAAAGTTTTGCAGCTTCAAAAACTGTAGCACACTTAGCAATGCAACAGAGACAGCAGGTAGAGGTGAAATATACCTCTTATTAGGCATCAGATTTAAAATTTGTTAAACACTTCACTTTGCAAATCTTTATTTTTTTGTGGTATTGTAGAGTATTGAAGTTTTCAAAACTGCCAAAAGTTTCACGTTTTCCTGAGATGGCTACCATGACTTGAGCATAGCACCTCTTAATGGTATATGACAAAAGTTATACTCATGTCTGATGTCAGAAAAGTGAGTAACATGCTTATCTTTCTGCTAACTTTGAAGCACAGTAACAGTGTTCTGTGTACTATAATATGTATAATTATTTTAACAGTCAATATGTAGTTTTAGTTGTGGGCTTATAAAAATACTTCATTTGTGATAGGTTTTCACAAGTTGTGCTTTTATCATTTATGGAAAACAATAGTAATTAGAAGGCATAGACCGGGGTAGACTATTGTGCTCCTATGGTTTTGTATTATGAGAAAGGGGGATTGAGTCCCATAAGAATTTCTCATTTCTACCTTTTGGGTTAATTGAATTTGAAAATATATAATTCCTGCTTATAACTAGTACCTGGGGCACCTGATTTACACTGCAAGCCAGCAGTAGGGAAGCTATTTGCTGTTGGCAGCATAAAGGGCACTGTATACAAATATAAAGATGATCCACATAAACTCAGGTATCATTTCTAACTTTGCTGATTGGTGTCAAATCTACATTATAAAGTAAGAACTGGATATTAACTTTGGTATCTACCTTGCTGCATCTATTCTGCTAGACATTTTTGATATCCAGTGCCCTAAGCATAAACTAGGTAATGGCTATTCCTGTCCCAGCACAACCATTTGTTTTAGACTAATGGTGACATGGTGGAGAGCAACAAAGACATCCTATAGGTTTACAAACTCTTAAGAATATCTATGGAGCAGGAACAAACTGCAGGTTTCTCCTGCAAGATCTTGATTTTGTGACATAGAGGAATGGAGCCCATTACTGCAATCCATGCTGCTGGAGTTCAGTTAGTGGCCCTGTAGAAGCCAGGTAGGAATGGACAGGTATGAAGGGGTGTGAGTGTATTACCTCTGCTAGGGGTGGTGAGGGTAGTACATATTTAGGGGTACACAGAGTTGGGCCAATGTCCACTGGTGAGGACTGAGGAAACTGCTTGCATTTCTTGGCAGGGAGCTGGGCTATTTACAGATAGTGGTTGTTCCAGTTATTTATAGATAATGCCCCTTATATAATTGTGGAAACAGCCTGTGGAGACAGCCACTTGCATGACACCCCTCCCTTCAGTGTTTGCCAAAATTCATGTAAGTGTTAGGACCAGTAAAGATAATGCCAAACCAGCCCTAATGACTGCCTGAATGATGGCCTCTCCTGGCCAACTTTCACACTGGTAATGGGGAACAATTGGGTCCCATTGGTTGGAATGGATCTGATAGGCAGAAGGACAGGGAGGCAGCATAGTTTTTATTTTTAGCAAAACCACAAAAGATGTTAGAAAACAATTCCAAATACTACGAAAAAGACCACCACAGCTACAAAAGTAGGAAAATTTAATACACACTTAGCGCCTCGGCATGAAATGCCTTCCAAGAGTAAAAAACATCATAATACATGTGCTTAAATACATCCACTAAATACCTTAATTAACAATCAACTCAATAAAACAATTAATTATTTAAATTACATATTTCCAATTACACTCTCTAGTAAGCCCAAAGGGCTCCAATGTGCCATACTTTAAAATAAGCAATGTTTCCTTCTGTAGCAGTTTATTCTTAACATTTTTATGTTCCCCAAGTAATACATCTACCTTCTCTAACACACAACTTTCAGATCATCAGTCTTAGAATTATGATAATTTAGAAAATGGACACCTAAAGGACTTTCTAATCTCTTGTTTTTTATGTCCCTAATATGTTCCTACTTAAGGTATTTAGTGGATATATTTAAGCACATGTATTATGATGTTTTTTACTCTTGGAAGGCATATCATGCCGAGGCACTAAGTGTGTATTAAATTTTCCTACTTAGCCAGCTGTGGTGGTCTTTTCTTAGTTTTTTTTTATGTAAAAGTTCACAAACATCCTCTTTTTATCAGAGAATGAATGCATTTCATCCCAGCACTAAATTTCTCACGTTTGTCAGATTGTTACCTCTTCAGTATTAAAGGTCAGCTGTTGAACAGTTCAGATGTGAATGGATATGCCAGACTCAGTGGCAGAAGTAGCTAACCATACTCTGTCCGCCATCTGATCAGTTTCAGCATGTAGCTCCACTATGCATACCACCTGAGCATTGGCCAGGTACAGGAGTTCTTGGTGAAACTGGTAATGACCTTTGCTTTTGTATAAGATCTGTTCTCTCCAGGGTGCTATGCTGTTTGCCATCCTTAGCAATCAACGAGAGCTTACAATATGATCATAAATGTTGTTGCCTGTCAAATGGTCCCATTTCACTTATATACCACCTTGGCTGACTTGGGTGATCCTTGCTAGAAGCTTTAGCTGCTGTCCAGATAAGGCAGGATGCAGGTTGGAGTGCTTCTGGAGATGGACATTCCTTTAGGAAGAAAGATTAAGATGAGCATAATGCTGGCTACCAGGCTACAATCTTCAATGACAAGGCATTCGGTATTACTAGGAAGACTTCAGCTTCCTATCCCCAAGTGGCTGCTATGCTGGGCAGTGGACAGGTTAAGCAGATAGTGTCTTGTTATCAGGAAGCTTTATCTACCTCTGAGTGTGAGGCTTCTACTTCCATTCTCATGGTTAAGTTTGACTGGAATACATTAAAGACTTTTCAAAGAGCTTTCTATAGGCTTATAAATTATCATTATCAAATGTCTGCGGAGATCACTAGGTCTGACTGTTGCTACATTGGGCTAGTCTGAAGTCACGAGTCTGATTGCAGGTATGAGCTCTGTTGCTCATGTTCTGGAAACTAGATGAGCCAGTTTGGTTAAATTTTTCATGTATATCCTTAGTTTTGTAATTTTTGAAAGTCTCTTTCAGGCAATATAAGTGTAGTTTATACTGTGGGAAATTACTACGCAGTCACAAACTTTCCATTTATTACTGAGGTTGAAGAGAAGGAAGTATATGTGCAACTTACTTCTTTTCTAAGGAATGACAGCCTCCTTAATCTTTAACAGATTATCCTCAGGAGATACCACAGTACTGAGACTGCACTCAGTGTAGATAATGCCCTCTTTGTGGTAAAAGACAAATGTTATTTTGATCTTGCCAGAGTTGTCTACTGAACAGGACACCACAAAGCATTGAATCTTGCTAGAGTGGTTGCATTGCAGCCTTTCACTGGTTTGCCTCTTACATTTTTGGGAGCAATTGCATAGTAGTTTTTCTTTGATTAATCCCTCCTCAAGCTTCCACCTATGGTGGAGAGTTCTATAGAGCCCAGCTTGTGGTCTCTTATTGTTCACAGTCCACATGATTCTGCTCTAGAAATGTGAAGTATCCTTGCTATGCAGGTGTTGCACAACGTTCTGTTTTTTTTTTTCAAGACTATATCTTGCCTCTTATTCCTTTAATGTTATTTGAGAGTCATCCTTAACTATATGAGAAGCAGTCATGTTAATCTCAATCCCGCCAGAACAACAACTATAACCATCACTGCAACCCTGAGGGCCTCCATGTCTTGCTTTGCTCCCATTACATTTCATGGTAAAATAAGACTACAGTTTCTATCAGGATTTTGCAGTCTGGGAGCAATCCACTGTGATCAGTTATCATTTAATGAACAGATGAATGCTGTTGAATCATCTCACTAATTGAGGAACATTGCCTAGATAAGTAACCTTATTCCAGAGGTCCTTGAAACTTGTCATAAATGCATACTTATGACTGACTGGATTACTTCAATGCTTTCAACCTTAGACTCTCTCTCTGTGGCCTAGACTGTGCTTGGTGCTAAAGTTTGTTATTAGTTTTAATATGTGCTCCACAACATTCTGCCATTACTCTTGTGCAGCACTGGCTGCCTGGAGCCTTGAGGTCAATTTATGCAGTATTAGTAATTGTGAACTTTGCTCTCAGAAATATGGAGTATATTTGCATGAGAGAGTTGCTGGTGCTTCAGCTGGCTCAATCCTCTTATTGCCAGTGGATGCCCAAAAGAAACCTCCAATGTAATTACACTCAGTCATCAATCTCAGCCTATGATGAACAAAACAGAAAATTTTTAGCAGTGGTAGGTTATGATTACCACTGCCAAAACTAAGATGCAGTCACTATTATGAGTGTAGGAGAAAATTTCAGAAAAATAGCTATCAAAACATTTTTAAGTAACTTTACCTATGGCCTCCAAAGTGGCCACACTAGCAATCTTGTGCCAAAACATCAGTGGCATTGGCAATACATCTTTGGCGTTTGCTCAATGTATAAACATTTTCCTAAATATGTGCATGGAGTACATCAACCAGGTGTATTTATAGAAGTCTTTTTAATGCAACAGGACTTCTGAAATGAGTAGCACCATTGAATAATAGACTTGTTTAAAATTGGTCAAATAATATTTTTAGAACAAGTGTGGTATATAATGTAATCATCTCCAAGCCAATGATGCTGCCTATTTACTGCCTTCTGTCATAGTTTATCCACAAGGAGAAGTCAGTGGCAATATAATTGTTCCTTTTTTAACAAAACATGGACCCCTCACCACCAGTTTTTAGGACTACTAACAAATGTTTTAAATGTATACTTACCTGCCAGATTTTAAATTACATTTATTAATAAAGCAAACTCTGTGTTTTAAATTTGTAGTGAAATAAAATGTAATACTCAATTATGTCACCAATTTTAGAATTTTAGACATAAAAGATCACTTGAACTGCTGTCAGTGTAATCCATCAGTGTCTGTATTCTTCAATTTAGCCACTTTGACTGCTTATACATCAAGTCTGATTGTGATAAAAATGTCCACAATAAGGTATTCACATTTGTTTTACACACATGCACACTAGTCCTGCAGAAAGACTGACTGTTTAGCTCTATGAACTCAGCATGGTAAATATTTTTATCCACAGACAATTCTTGTACCCAACAATTACAACAGTATTTAATTTGTGCATTCAAATTCCTGTTTGTGGTAAAAAAAATAATGTCCAAGTTCACTTTTTCAAGATTGTTTTGCAGAAACACACAGCAAAGTATTATGTCTTGTATCATGCAAACAAAGACTAGTTCTGCTAAGCCACTTTAAAAATGGTTTAAAATGAGCAGATATCAAGGGCATAAGGTATTTTCATCCACACCTAGCCATTGGTAGTTAAATATACTTTGTATATACATTTTATTTTTATGAAGAAATACATTATGTTAATTTATTGGTAACTTTGGATGAACAACAGGGAATTATAATAGTCACCATCATGAGGGTGTAAGAAGAAAGGTCAAGCCACCTAACAACATATGCTAAGTCAATATGAACAATCTCTGCAGAAGTAAAAGTTATCTGAATCATTTCACATTACAGAGAGCTGTTAACTAATGCAGGCTGCTTAACATTCAATGGTTCCTCCACAAATGCAGTGCCTGTTGCCTTTGAAGAACAAATGGCCTATGTTCCATTTAAAGTTGATGTGCTGATGATATCATCATAACATTTCCTGAACTATGCATCAGCTATGCAAAAAACAACCATGGAGCAGCAGTCAAAAACTAAATGTAGAAATCGTTTACAATCTGATCTTTTAGAGGAGACTACATCACATTATAAGGGATAATGGATATTGAAGATCAGGCAGTTCTGAATATTACCCACAAATGATGTGGACTATACTGAATTGACAAATGTTAATTCCTTTACATCTGCAGGAAACTACAAAAAATATCAAAAAATGTAACACATTTAGACTATATTTTGTATTACTGGCCTATCAATTAATTCTTTTTTCAGTGCAGTGAGTAAATCTAAATAATTAAAGCACTACTGCAACATAATCTAACAACCCACAAATTCTATAAATAAAAACAGAATTTTTCCTGCACAGGACAAATATCTGATTGTAATATGTATTCCAACTTTATTTCAAACTCTAGCCATAGTAAGTGATTAGATTTACTTCACAAAAATCACTTAATTCCTGCCAAGCCACAACAATTACCAAAGAGCAGCAGTTATTTTCATTTACTGACATCACCCATACCCAGCACTTACAGGTACATTGATGTCCATATACATATGCAATGTTAGACAAACAAAATTAAAAATAATGGCAACACAAAGTATTTCAAACACCATTTTACACTAACACACAGTTGCTTGCTAGCCCTCACAGTTGATATCTAGTTGGCTATCAGTAGTAATTTATGCACTTATCAGATGTCAGGCTGTAATAAAATAAAATAAAAAAAATATATAAAATAAGTTATACAACATGTTTCAAACACCATTTTATACAAACATACAGTTGCTTGCTAGCCCCACATCCCATATCTGGCTGCTTGCCAGGAATAATTAAAAAGTTCACCTCATGCAATTATCACTTCTTCTGTTTTGCACTGCAACCTTCCCTTTACCATTATTCAGGATGTCACTGACTTTCTACACCTTGCTAATGTCATTGCATGATTCATGGATCTTTCAAAGACACACCCTGCATGTTAAGGCTGATGCACAGGCCCAAAACTTCTAAGTATTTCTCAAAAAACAAAGCCAGTACCATATAGGCATATTCATTCTTATCTTTAATGTGGCAACACCATAAAAATCAGACCGGTTTCGGCAACCTTGCCTTCTTCAGTGATCACTGAAGTGCACGGCAGTGCGGAAATGGGAAATTTCCTATTCCCTACACTGTAGCGCGATCTTGGAGTTGGTATATTTAAGTAGTGGGGGTGTGGGGGGTGCAGGGGGCTTGCCACCCTGCTTACACCCTTTATTTTTTTTTGTTTTACTTTTATTTATCTATTTTTTTAATGTTTAAAGATATTCGAACACTTAAATGTTCGATCTCTAAAGGTTGATCTTTAGAGATTCGAACATTTAAGCATTCGTTTATCTAATATAGACCCTAAAAATAGTAATGCAAAATTAAGTCTAATTCATCGTTTCTTACTGATGATGTGATGAAGGCTTAGTCCAAAAGCACTTATCATTTGCATTGTCATTTGAGGGAATAAAAGGGCTTTTACAAAAATATCTTTGTGAAGTCCACTTTGTTACTGGACTGTTCAAGATACCGCCTCTCTGTGGTGAAACAGCCTTGGTGTTTCTGTCTTGCTTTTCTGAAGTTCCAGAGGAATTATCCATCCAAATCTACTTTTGTACATAGACAGCCTTGCACTCCTCCTAAAGGTAGAAGGGTTATAGGTGTTATGATAAAGATGAATGCACCAGGACATTCATTTTGCTAAACCTAGCAGGGTCAGAGGCCATTGAAAGAGAGCATTCATTTGTATATGTACGAGCAGTGTATGAAGGTGAAAGGGAAAATTGTTATATTATTGTACAGGCTGAATCAAGGGAAGAACCCAAGTGTTTGAAGAGCAGATTCAGAGAGATATGTAACCTACAGACCAATGTTACATTAGAGAGGCATTTGTTTTACACAAGAGATCAAAAGCAAGGAGAAACTTTTGCAGCTTATATTACTGACCTAAGGAATAAAGCTAAAATGTGTAGGTTTGGTGATTTAAAAGACGAGCTAATAAAGGACAGGCTCATGTGTAGTATTAATAGTGCTGTAGTGAGAAAGATTTTTTTTTTTCATGACAATGATTTAATGCTGAGCAAAGCTATTGAGATTTGTCAAATCCATGAATTTATAGAAAGGCGCATGAATATGCTTGCAAGTGATAAGAGCATGGTTTCAGCAAGCTCTAGAGTAAGTGTAGACAGCATGCAACATGTGGCAGGCAGACCCAGGACTAAGCACGTGGCAGCTGTAGCCCCTGTAGGTGTGGCAAGGAAAACCCGCAATCTTCCAACAATCAGTTAAAGTAGCATGCTCAGAGTAGTACAAGGGTGAGTCAGCAAAACCCAAGTCAAGTTTTATTGTTAACTGTTACAATTGTGGTGCCAGCCATCAGTATAAAAGAGGAAATGTGCTTAGCATTTGGTCAGCAATGCCACAAATGTAAGAAATGGAACCATTTTCAAACATTTTGTAAATCTAGTAAGCCTCATACTGTTTTAAAGAACGATCATTCGAAAAAGCAAATTGATCAAGTTGAACTGCAACAGTCTGCTTTCTATGTAGATGGTGTATCAGTGATTGGTGAAAAGACTGATGCAGTAGATTTATTGGCAAAGAATGAAGTATTTTGTACTATCCAGATGAATGGTAAATCTACAGAGTTCAAAGTCGACACTAGTTCAAAGTGTAATGTCATGTAATATTATATCTGCAGATTCTTTTGCTAAAGTGAGAGCTGGTGAACAACTAAATGTGACAAGTTGTGCGAAACTTGTATGGAGGTGAAGAAATTCAAACCGAAGGATCAGTAGTGCTTTCATGTTATGACCTATGCAGTCCTTATTGGGTCTCAGAGACAATTTGAGAATAAATCTGCTTTCTTTTACCAAACAAGTTCATCAAATAAGCACATGCCCCAGTTCCAGCTTCACTAACACCATTTTTTCAGAGTATGCTAATGTTTTCGATGACAAGATGGGCAAACTTCCAACTGTGTATTCTATGAAGTTAGACCCAGAGATCAGTCCAGTGGTCAGACCAGCAAGAAAAGTTCTGATAGCTGTGGAGTATAAAGTCAGAGCTCAGATGGACAAAATGGTGCAGCAAGGTGTAATTTGTCCAGTTACATAACCTACCGAATGGGTGTCGTCCATGGTAGCAGCTCACAAAAAGGCTCAGACAAAATCAGAATATGCATTGACCCAAGAGATTAAAAAGACATCATCGTCCTATGCATACAGTTGAAGAAGTTGCAGCTCTAATACCGAATGCCACTGTTTTTTCTGTCTTAGATGTAAAAAGTTCATTTTGGCAAGTGATGCTTGATCGCAAATCTTCATTACTGTCTACATTCAGTACCCCATTTGGAAGATACATATTTCTCAGGATGCCATTTGGAATAAATTCTGCAAGTGAAGTCTTTCAGTGTGCAATGGATCAAATGTTTTTCAGGTTATCCATGTGCCATAATAGTAGATGATTTGTTAATCAGAGTCAATGGTGATGCAGAGCATGGCAGAAATCTTAAGAGAGTTCTAGACAGAGCACATGAAGTGAAGATGAAGCTCAATCCTCTAAAGTGCAAATTCAGACTACATGAAGTTACATATGTAGGTAATTTATTTACTAGTATTGGCTTGAGACCAGACCCATCCAAGCAAGCAGTCATTCTTGAGATTTCAGCACAGATAATGTACACACTCTGCAGTGTTTTCTTGGTATGGTGAACTATTTAGGCAAGTTTATACCAGACTTCAGTGAGTTGACAGAGCCTTTGAGAGAACTAGCAAGTAAGAATGTTACATGGTCATGGTTAGAACATCACCAGAAAGCATTTGAAAACCTTAAGTAGAAAACTGCTACTACACCTACATTAAGGTAATATGATGTCAACAAACCAATAACTCTTTCCTGCGCTGGTTCAAGATTTGGTCTAGGTGCAGTCATTCTTCAAGAGGGTAGACCAGTAGCCTACCCAAACTGAAATGCAGTATGCTCAGATTGAGAAAGAACTTTTGGCAATAGTGTTTGCATGTTCCAAGTTTCATGATTATATCTATGCTCGAGATATTCAGATGGAAACTGATCATCAACCTCTAGTTACTATTTTAAAGAAGCCTATGCATTCAGCTCCAGCAAGATTACAAAGAATGATGCTTACATTGCAAAAGTACAACTTCAAAATGGTCTATACAAAAGGCAAACTTCTTTATCTGGCTGATACATTATCCAGATCACCCAGAAATACAATGGAACACCTTGACGCAGAGAATTTTGACTTAGATGTCATGGAAGTGCATAATTTTTCTGCCACAAGACTTAATGAGCTAAGAGATCACACAAAGACTGATGCAGTTTTGCAAAAGCTCAATCACTACAACAATGATGGATGGCCATCAAAGCAATCTAGTGTACCACCAGAAGTGCAACCCTACTTTTTTTACAGAGATGAGATGTTGATGGAAGATGGCATTATTTTCAGAGGTCCTAAAATTGTTGTTCCTGCTTCCTTACACCACGAATACATCCAGATTTTGTATCATGATCACCCAGGTTCTGAAGCTACCAAAAGAAAGGCGAGAGGACTAGTATTTTGGACGTCTCTAGCAAAAGCCATTGATAAAGTACTTTTCTTCTCATTCAGTATGCAATAGTACTAAACCACATTTGCAAAGAGAACCACTTCAGCTAAGTCAAGTTTCTGAACTGTCTTGGTCAACAGTAGCCACTGACATATTCGAGTGAAACAATCAATATTACTTAGTACCGGTAGACTCTTATTCATACTGGTTTGAGATCAATCTACTACCTAACCTAACTTCCACTACTGTTATTACTAAGTTGAAATATCATTTCTCAGTCCATGGGAGTCCACAAAAGTTTATCTCTGACAATGGTACCCAGTTTACCAGTCAGTTGTTTCAGAAATTTACAAGAGAATGGGACTTTGTATATGTTACCAGTAGTCCTGAGTACCCACAGTCAAATGGACTAGCTTAATGTGCAGTACAGAGTGCAAAGCAATTAGTTGAGAAATCAAAGCATGACAATACCAATGTCTTTTTGAATTTAATCCATCTCAGAAACATACCCCGTGACGATATACTTGGCTCGCCTGCTTAGAGACTTCTATCCAGGCAAACCAGAACAACATTGCCTATCAGTTCCAGTTTATTGAAGCCTAAAGCTAAAAACAACAAAGCAATCAAAGCCCAATTATTTAGAAGCATTCTTTCCAGAAGTCCAGGTACGACAAATTGAGCAGATTTCTTCATCCGTTGAAAGAAGGAGAGACACTGAGGATACAAACCGCAAAAGGTTTCGATCGTATTGGTCAAGTAACAAGTATATGTGTAGAGCTGAGATCCTATCTTGCGAAATCTGAGGGTGTGGAATACACGAAAAATTGTAGACATCCTCTTCCTGTCTAGAAAAAAGCAATCCTGTCTCCCAAAGGTAACTCCAAAAATGAAAGAACAAAATCACGGTAGAGAAATGGGAGTCAAACCACCACGAGTAAAATCCAGTTCTTTATTGTAAAAATGGAGATAAGCGCTTTCGCGTGCATCCAAAAGGCACGCTTCTTCAGATCTATCAAACAAAGTTTCTAATACCTTTTTATACAAATTCAATTAATTAAAACAATCAATCAATTGAAATCAATCAAACAATTAAACAATTAGTTAATTCATTGTTCCATCTAGGTTGTTCAATGGAAGATGCATACCAGGGCTTATTTAGTGGCTAAAGCACTTTATCTGATACTATTTGCTAAAGAAACGTATATATTATCCCAGTAAACAAGACATGGCACTAAGGCAACATTGTAGCAGGAAGTGCAGCACTGGTTTTCAACAATTTTGCGATTTTCAAATAAATCATTTAAATCATTTACCTGCTGTCATTGCTTACCTTTCTTCAACCAACTAACATCTGTGTGAGTTTAAAAATTACAACAGCATTGCATATTCAGTGAATTATATCTACTGAATATATATAAATAAATACATAAAGCATATGGACCCATCAAAATCCTTATCATAGTTGATATAAAACATGATTATTAAATAGTAAGAAACCATTTAACTATGAAATAACTATGAAATAAAAATAATAATAAAAATGAAAATAAAAATAAAAATAAAAATATAAAAATAAAAATAAAAATAATAATAATAATAATAATGGTGATGTCACAGTTCCCTTACCATGGACATGCATTATAGTGGAACATTTCTGAGCCAGCAAGGTGGGTATCATTTCCTCCTCTGCCCAATAAATGACAGCAATATGCATGGAAATATGTCTGGACAGCATGGGAGAGAGCATGCCCCCAGATGGTGTTCCTATCCTTACATATGGGGAATTTGTCACTGTATTTGATACAGGATCTTATGAAAAAATTAGATACTAAGGATGACTGAGTTGGAGGCTTCTTCTGGGGAATGAAGAACAAAGTGTGCTGTGGTTGAATGTTGCTGAACAGGAACTGCACCAAGTCATGCAAATGCTGTTTAATGGTTTGCAGTTCATGACACTGATTCCTTATGGCAGAGGCACAACATCATCATTGCTGCACAGTGGTAGACTCGTCTCTCTTTAATCACATAAAAGCCTCATGAAAATGCAGAACCACTGCATGGTTCACATCCTGTTAAGCTCAAGCTATTTAGAGTGTGGCATGCAGGCAGAGTCACAGGAGTTTGGCTTGCCAGTCCAGGGCCATGCCAATAACAAAAGTCCTGACTCATGTAAGTGCAGCTCCTCTGTGCTGTGCCTGACATGAAGGCATCAGAGCAGGTTCAGGTATAGCTCACTGTGCTGCATGCATATCATTTGTCTATTACTTTAGTGGGAACTGGAAGCTTCACGGCCATGTAGATGCATATGTGCTGAAGAACACCCTCACCCTGATTTGTCCAATGGACTATCTGCAAACACTGCCTCCCATTCCCCAGTAGTAGGCACATGGATAACTTGAGAAGCAATTTGTGTGATATGCCTCAGAAGGTAACACTACAACCTGGTCCATGTCCCCATCAGCAGTAGCATCGACACCACTATCAGAGACATATGGTCTAGTGTCACAGGCTAATGTATGGAATGCAGACATATCCACATTCAACACCAGTATGACAACATATGCCAGATGGTGTGCAGCATTGCCAGCTACAACTCTGTTGGGCCTCAACTTGGGTGCAGAAACAAAAAGGAGAGATAGAGTCTTCACCAGCAACCCTTGTTAAAACAGTACATAGGTCAGGAAATGACTTAAGTGCTTTGGTGGGGGGGAGGGGGGGCAGACCAGAAGTATAGGTATATATATCTTGATCAGTAGAGATAGCTTGCACAACAGGACCACAGATGTAGATTTTAGCAGATGAGCCTGCAATGGGCACATTGGGTAAAATTGATGTAAAGAGGTATACTAAAATTTTTAGTGGCTGCAATATTACAAAAATGCTGTACAGCAGAAAGCATAGCCATAATATGTATGAATATGCAACATCTAGTACGGGACATGCATTACTTTTTAGAGCTGTACGTCCTGTACGCACTGCAGTATTTAGCATATTATGTAGCCCTATATTCAACAGTAACCTGGCATATGTAAAACAAATTGTCTATAACCACAACAGGAAAAAGACCTATGTATCAAAATTACAAAAGACTTAACTACTTATAAGGGTTCCTACATTCAGCCCAAACAGTATTCTGGACAATGATCACATTGTGTAGCAATGCAAGGAGGGTCCTTCTCTTCATCAGTCAATAACAGGTCCATAGTTGTGTTCTGTGCATGAGGGCATTCAGGTTAATTTGACAATGTTTCATCCTCTCCTTCATTTATTTATTTATTTTACATTTGTTGACCGGGAGAGATAGAGTCTTCACCGGCAACCCTTGTTAAAACAGTACATAGGTCAGGATGATTCATATGATTCATTTTTTTGCAACACATATTACGCATGTAACTGTGGCCTTCTGTGGCACATACATCTGCAACGAGCTTAGCCCAGCACCTCTGCATTATCTGTTTCTGCATACCAAAGCACATGAAAAAGGTTTCATCCCTCCTGATGGTCTGTACTGGGCATTTTGTTTCCTGCTGCGTAACGTTCATCTTTTTCTTTCTGGTGGATATTAGAATAAAAAAAAACAAAAAATGACACAGCGTCAATTATATATGTGCATCACTGCAAAGTAAACTAACTCAGTACATTGGAACTTTGGCTACATACAATGTTATTATGTCCACCATGACATATTACTGCAAAACAACACAACACTAAATGTGTGTGTCATGTATCTGGCAGCTAAGAGGTTATACAGAAACACAATTAGAAGGGAAGCTATTACAGCAGATATTTAAAATATGATGGTACATGCTGTTTACAGACACTTTGCAGACTTCACAAATGTAGCACTTTTCTGACTTCCAAACATGTCCTGTCTGAAGCAATAACATATAAGCATGAAAACGAGGTTTAATATGCATTGATGCAGATGCATATGTCTTGCGAATACTACTACTAAATGGTTTATGAATGACTGTGCACTAGGCGTGATTATTTTACACCAGCAGGGTACAACCACAGTGGGCAAAGCATCAGTGGCATCCCCATAAAATAATGGGGCACATCTATATTACTACTATTAGTTAATGCAAAGGCACTTTAGAGGTGCACAGGAATGCAACAGTTAGTAATGCATTAGTGATTGATGTATGACAGAAAACTGCAATACCATGTCCTCGTGTGGAAAAATTGCACCATTTTACTATCCAAGATGGCAGATGCAAGACAGATCAGTTTTCAAGCTTGGGGACATGGCAGGCCAGCCAACTTGGGGACTGTATTTTGCCCTTTAAGAAAATGCTTTTTTAGGTAAGACCCATTACTAGACAACTCCACCAATGTGGACGTAGTCTAGTGTTAGGTGCAAGTCTCATTACTAGACAGCTCGACCAATGTGGACATAAGTCCAGTGTCAGGTGCAAGTTAACTGCTCATCCTGATATTCCTGCCCTCTGGGCAGCAATGACACCACAGGGGGTTCAATGTGCAGAGTTATGATCCTAAGGGACAGCAACAAGTAATACAGCAGGAGTGCAGGTATCATATGCAGTCACCTGGAATCGTTTGGTACTGTGACACTTATGTGGCCATAGATGTCTGTCTTGCTTACTGTTTGTTTCTATTGTATCCAACAGATGCAGCACTACAGCACAGTAGTGAGCTACTCAGAGAGGGAGCAGCAGTTAGCTTGTCAACAGTGTAAGCACCATGAGAGCATTACTAAACCCACCCCAGTCCCATTACTCATGTAAGTTTAAGTAAATCAGTGAGCCTCTTCTACGTATTACCAGTAGTACATTATCTCTTGATATTAACTAGTACTCCATTGAAAACATACTGCTTAGTAAAAGTCTTAATGAGTTTTTAGTTGTCATGTTGGATGCAATTGTTAGCAAGCAAAGGTTGGAAACTTAAAACAAACTAAGAAAAAGAAGCAGAATGCCACCATATAACCGCACCTTATTAAGCACAGTTAAATGCGTTTCTCTGAATGACCAAACTTCTTCAGAACTGGTTTAAAATCCACAAACTTCCTTCTTATATTGCTAAACACACAATCAATTAACTAATTAAGTACCGTAAAACCTGTAAAAAATGGGAACACGAATTAATAAAGTATAGAAATAAATACACAGAAAGTATTAAGTATAAAAACCTGGCTACAATAAAAATGCACACAGATCCATCATATCATAAAATGCTGCAAGATTAATGTACTAAAATTGTTTGCCTAAAACCAAGTGCAAGTTTAATACAATC
The DNA here is from genome assembly GCF_019279795.1 of Protopterus annectens. Taxonomy (NCBI): domain Eukaryota; kingdom Metazoa; phylum Chordata; order Ceratodontiformes; family Protopteridae; genus Protopterus; species Protopterus annectens. Next base: position 385,314,426 of record NC_056739.1, read on the forward strand.
TGAATAAATAACTCCAAACACTAGTTTAAGCATAACAAATCAAGGTACATAAAACAACCTGTTTTGAGCTTGAAACACTAGATATAGAGACCTTATCACTAAGACCTGGAACCAGGTCTTAAGTTGCCATTTCAGTTCTGACAACTCAAGAATATCATTCATAGGACCCCCATGAGACCTAAGATCCAATGGCATAAAACTAAAAGTTATGGTTAGTTTTGTCGTTAAGATGTCTGTAATGTATATTATGCTGGTCTTTTTTATTTATATCATACTTGGGCTAACTTCTTCAAAAAGGGACTTACGTTTGACCCAATAAAAAAAGCAAAACTTGAGGATGTCCTTGTTGACCTCAGATTATTTCCTGCAAATTAAACTTGAGCCTATATTTTAATAAACCAGGGTCAGAGGTCATCCCACGCACGAATCTGTGTAGAAATGCTATTGTGTTCACCCCCACACCCCCCTACTTAAATATACCAACTTCGAGATCGCTCTACAGTGGGGAATAGGACAACTTCCCATTCCACACTGTATTCCTAGTGTAGCGCGATCTCGGAGTTGGTATATTTAAGTAGAGGGGTTTGTGGGGGGGTGCTGGGGGGCTTGCCCCCCTGCATTACAGTCTTCTACCTCATTTCTTTCTTTTACTTTTAGCCATGTTCAAAGATTGATGTTTTGAAACATCGAGCATATGGTCTCGACCATATGCAGTTCGATGTTTCAGTCGTTCGATCTTTTAACGTGTAACTATATATATACATATACACACACACACACACACACACACACACATATATATATATATATATATATATATGTGTGTATATATATATATATATATATATATATATATGTGTGTGTGTGTATATATATATATATATATATATATATATATATATATATATATATATATGTACACATACATATATAAATGTATAGCTGCATATCTATATCTATACAGATACAAATACACATATAAGAGAGAAATTCATTGCAGAATAAATTAAAAGTCTCTGGTCATAAATTAACACTACTTTTGCAAACTCGACAATTTGCTGAGTATATGAAGAAATAGATTAATTATTCTACAGTATGCATTGAGCTATTTATTTTATTTAACACTTGTTTATCGGGAAAGTTTGACTGGGACAGAGCCCATTTTCAGTGGATGCCTGGGGAGAAACACTCCAGATGCATGTCTTTGGAAAATGGGAGGAAACCGAAGTACCTGGAAGAAATCCACATGAATGCAAGGAGAACATGGAGACTCCACAGAGAAGGCACCCCAGCTGAGACTTGAACCAGTGAACCTCTTGCTATGAAATGACAGTGCTAACCACTGCACCACTGTGCCACACTAGTAATGTAAACCAAGGTATAGTGACTGCTTTACACCTTTTACTTATTCCTGATAATTTCTTATGAATAGCCCAACATTTTTAAACTAGAGATAACAAATTACGGCTGCAAGTGAATATTATGCCATGGAGTACAGTGCTTACCCCAGTTGTTAGCTGAAATTAAAGCTTCAGCCAAAGTGTGGGATCTCTTGGGGTTCTACATACTGGAGTAGGTTCTCATTAGTTGTTTTTTCTTTCTTCATGTAAGTTGACTGCACTAATTTTACATACTTACAGAGCTGTCTCTGCCTTTAAGAATATAGCTTGTCTTGTTTTCAAGAGCATTGTACTACTTCATCATTTTTTCCAGGTAGTGGCTGGAATGGATCCTTGGAGCAGCCCACTCACCCAAGTAACTAATAAAATAAAATAATGAGGCAGATCATTTTCAGGTGTTGACAAAGAAATAATTTCCTTTATACCAAGAAACAAGGTTGGTAATAAAACTCTGGCATATAGTTGTATCCTTCTTACAAGTCACAAAACTTCCTTTTTCTACAGTTATCAAATTTAGACAAGACACTTCAGGCAGAGTTAAAGTACAGGTCAAAACGGAGGATACCCAATTTGCAGTACTTCATTTGTAATACATACCACAAGAGTTAGTATTAGATGTTTTCACCCTTTGTGCTTTTTCCCACAATTAATGATGAATCTATTGTGTAATATATTTAATTCCATAGTTATACACAGACTGTCATGCTACATAGTCACGGGGAATAGTATCAAATGCATTGGCCAAGTCAAAATACAATATGCTATTTTTTGATGCCTTCATATAAAGCTAATATGAATTCCTTAGAAAAAGAAACCAGCCATAACATGTACAACGTTCCCTTTTAGTAATCAAAACTGTACTGATAAATATGTAGAGTTAACATTTTTAATACCTTTTCATTTGAAATATCACATCATTACATCGTTGTCAAATTACCAGTAGCAATGACCATTGCCCTATTCATGGCTGAGTATCATATTATTACATCATTGTTAACTTATCAGTAGCAATAACCATTACCCTATTCATGGCTGAGTTCAGCTCCCAGATGATGAACTTAACATTTTCTACTAGACATCACTGCCAGTGTTTACATGTGTGTAGACTTTTCTCTTTTTTCCATGGTTGTGCATTGTACAACTGCATGTAAGGGGGCATAAACTTCCAAATTGGAGATGCACAGGAGCTTCCCCCCTTGCAGGACTTTTTAAGATTTCATTGCAGGGTTTTTTAAAAACATTTCATTAATCTGAAACTTCTTATGGAATATTTCATCTGGTTGAAGCTTCAGTAAATTTTTGTCTTGGTGAAGCATACAGGAAGTGATGGCTTCCTGACCAAGTCCACAAATAATTTGTGATCACCTCACACAAGTGCAATCACAAATGACCGAAACCTCCTGAATGTGAACAGCATTTGAGGAGGGACATACAAAACACTCTTTGCAGGGGACAAGCCCACATTCACCTCCACGATGCATAGTAATGCCAAGGTCACACTAACATAGGTAAATGAGAGAGCCTGTTACATCGGCCATTCGTCTTTCAGGTGAAAATCTTCTGATGGCACACTATAGTTTTCACAAAGGAGAGTTGATTACTAGTGTTTGATGACAGGCCTGGCTCCCAGAAGAAACATACTCATCAGCAAATTCTCTGAAGTATGCCTAAGACACTCTAGAGTGCAATTCAGCAACAGTTAGAAACCAAAAGCCTTCCATGGGGTGGAGTGTGCCTTCCATGGGGTAGAGTGAGCTGCCAGGATCAGATTCCACAGTGTGAGAGAAGGGAAAGTGAGCAGCGCCATGTGGTATAAATTTAGGGGATGAGACCCATGACAGGCAGAGTAGGAAGTGTGATCCCATACAAAGCTGGTACTGAAATTTGTAACAAATCCATAAATTTGTATCCTACAAGTGCATGAGGATCTGAAAACAACTAATAAAGGCTAAAGCACAGTGTTGATGCTTCCAAGGTAGTGACTCATGTGCATATCCTGTTTTTATACCATGCTTTGATTTATGTACCAAAGCCAGAGATCTTTTCCTATCTTATCTAGACTATTCCAGACATGGTTACCTTCATACAATTAAGACTTCTACTCATGGCAGTGCTTTTTAATGTCTCTAGTAGTATTAATATTCACAAACACTCAAACACAAATTTTTCCAATATTCCCTATTCCTGTTATACAGAGTAGATTATCAACAAAATATATTTTCATTGTAGGTGACATAGAAGGTCATACGTTTACTCATATGTTATCTGGAGTATGCTCTCCCAATCTTCACAACAGGGCTGGACAACTATAGAAGAAAACTATAAGTTCTGCTGAACAAAATCTGTAAATCCTTAATGAAATATCAAGTCCTGAAATCCAAGATCCAAGACATCACAAGTAAAACACCAGAAAAGGCAATGTATTGCAATGACAGAGTTGCATAGACTAATACTACACATACTCAGAAATGTGGGAAACCTAGGTCTGTAAATATACTGCCTGCAAGGTTATACAGTATCAAAGTGAAAAAAGAAGTAGGAAAGCAAAATCTCTCCGTTCCTCTTCATTCCTGGGGGCTCAAGTCTTGGGGGCAGCATTAAATCTAACTGCAGGTAATGCTAAAGCTGATACAATAAAATTATGACAGTACAAATCTTCAGCTAAAAGTAAACAAATGCTGCAGTTTATGTTAGTGTGAAGTCCTTGATAACATCAGTTTGAAATATATTAAAAAGGCAAACTGCTTACAGACTACACAAATGGCTTATCTGCTAAGTATCTTCACTGACAAAGCTCTGCAGTAACTTCTATAAAAGCTACATACAGCTGATGTTCTACTTACCAGTCCATTTATGCTGTCATACCACAAGATGGAGGTATTATTCTTAACAGACCTTTTGCAACTGTAACCTTTGAGAAAGAACATTTTCAAGGAATACACTTGCTTTTAGATTCCCCTTAGCAGAACAGCTAAAGAAACTCCCCAAACCCCACTGTATTTAAATATCTGCTGCAGGTCAGTTCAACATTACCTTCTGCTTCTGCTTGCTGCATACTTACTAAGCCATGCAATGAATACAAATATCTTACACAACTTAAAGAATTCGAACATTTAGCCCATACCTGTTGAATATTACCTCCATCTTCTTTTCTGAATGAGTAATTATATAATTCTATCATTCTTCCTAGGCTTCCAGGTCTTTATCACACACATCACCTGCCTTTCCACTGCAAACAAATTTCAAACTACGGTATAAATTAGCCAGTTAACTATTGCAGGATTTCCAGTTTCTAATGTCCAGCCATATATGTGAGAGATATAAATTTACTGCCTTCATTGTTATACATAAATCATTTGTATTATATTTTTCCTCTAAAGCATCTGACAGAGTTGCATTAATTATAATATGTATACAGTATTTGCATTGTATTTGAACTTGACTTATGTGCAAAGTATTTTACTGTCAGAACCAGTTTGCTCAGCCCTTTTCTTTGAAGGTCCACTCACTGAGTTTCATTTGTTAAAATATCCATTTCTTCAAAGGGGAGATGCATGGCTTTCTTCTGTTTGGTGACTGCACCCTTTAACTGTGTGAAAGAGATCATGCAACAACAGATTATGTAGAAATAGAGTGCATTTTACATAATTCAGATGGTTTTATTTTCCTCTTGATTGTGTGATTTGGATATAATACACATAAATAGCAGGGGCATGGGGACTATGGCATGTGGGAGCATAAGGATAGTACAGGGTGCTTGCCAAATTCATTTACATTTTTTTAATATACCTGCTATTTTTTTTCTTTTTTCTTTTTTTTTTTTTGCATTTTAAGTTTGTGCTATGTGATGTTTTGTTGAACGGGACTAGATCAGTTGTCTCTTGAGGTGTGGGTCTATGGTGATGTGTTCTGGAACCGTAACGTGTGATAGCCCAGGCTACAACTAAAATGGTTCCAGGAATAGTCCACACTGCCATTTAACATATGAATGCATACATAAAATGTGGAAAGAGCCCTTAGGGGTTTTACTTCAGATGGCATACAAGTGCAAAATGATTGCACAAAGTCATTAAGAAAAAAAAAAAAAACAAGTGGTCCCTGCATTGCAGACATTACCAGCAAAAAGATTTTTTTTCATATGCACATATAAAGTCTGTTTTGAGTCCTATGTGCAGTTCTCAATGTCCACTGATCACAATGGTGTAAATAAGATTAAGACTGTTCAGAAGGTCTCCCAATATATGCAAGGTCTGAACCAGAAGTCTTAACTGAAAATATTACTGGAAACTAACATGTACACAACTTGAAGAGACAGGGTTAAGACTTTTAAAGGATTTCAGTAGAGTTAAAGACAGCAGCACCTTTATAAGGAGATGTACTTAGTTGAAGAATGAATACAATTTTTAAAACTGAGGGATATAACTTGGTGGACTATACCAATTTTATTTTTTCTGAGAGGGTTGAGGATACAATGAGTAGGTTCTCGCAGATTCTATAGATTCAGTTATTGTTGAAGAATACACAAAGGCATAGGATAGACAAAAGATAGTCTGCAATACGAATAAAGCTGAAACACCAGAAAAATATTTTTCTCCATAAAATAGATACTGGTTAAATACAGTGAGTAAGATGTCCACAGGTACATCAATGCCTTCACTGTTATGGCCTAAAGGTGTCCCAACACCATACATCTTGGGTTTTATGTAGAACTAGATGCATTTCAAGTGGACTAAAGAGATTTATACCTCTTTTCTGTTGTATCTTTATGCAGTCTGTATGAAAAAATGGTGCAGGCCCTTCCATCAATTCAGGATTTGTCAAATTACATGAGACTCATCCAGTGAAAGTAGTCATGATCTAAGGTTCCTTTCAGAATGCAGTAGCCTAAAATGTTTTCTGTGGGTGGGTGGTGGTAGGCTCCTGCCATCTATCTATGTATGGGTTCTGAGCCCCTGTAGTACCCACTAATTTACATTACTTCTACATCTGAGGTGAGATGGAGTTTGCCTTGTTATTCAAGACTGCTACAATAGGAAAACTCCAGCACGTGTATGTACACGTTTGATCATGCTGTCAAACACACAAGGACAATGTAAGTTAATATTTTAGTGCTTTTCCATAACTATATAGAAAGAGAAACTATCTTTTACAGTCATCTGCTTAAAGGAAGCATACATTTTTTCCCTGATGTGAAAGAAGTTCGATAAAGATGACCCTTGATAAATCCTTCTCTCTGTAATATGTGTTAATCAATCTTGTTTGATAAAAGTTTATCTTTACCATTTAAGATATGTAGATCTATTTTGTTTTTTTGTGTGTGTGTGTGCGTGTGTCTGTAGATGAGCATGCAACCGTGTATGAAGGGAGAGGTTGATGTCGATGGAACACGGAGAGAGCTACTTATCACACAGCCAAAGCTTTGCAAGTCTCTTTTCTTAGTGCAGTGTATATCATCTTTTAGTAAACAAATATTACACATGACACCACTTCTCTATGAGTAGAATTAGGTCCTAAGAAACTGAAGAGCATCCAGGTAATACATGAAAGTGCTGCTGCTTATTTGTGTGCTCTGATGTCTCTTGTTGGCATCTGCATCATGAGGTCTCAGGTTGCAACATCTGTGTCAGTATGTCAATATACCATCTGACATCTGGAATAACAATTCATCATAGTGCACACTACATATTATTAAAAGGTAGAGACTGTACAATGCAATACCATGGTAACTGTAAGGACTTTTTCACCATAATGATTGATAGTACAGTACATTTGAACATCTGATCCACTAATGGCTAAAAATCATCCTACGTTTGATGGCATAATTCTGTCTCAGTGCTTGAAATTAATGACACAAGGGCTGATAATATCCATCCTTCAGCATTTGGTAAGGTGACATCTGTTTATGACAGAAAACCTAATTGTCATATCTTACCTGTGTGCCTTAGGCTGTATCCAAAATCTTGGACAAAACATCCTGAACATAGAACATGAGCATGGGATACAGATTTGTTATAGAGCCTCTCCTTGTACAATCACTCTAAAAAAAATCAAGTACCAAGACTAACTTTTCTTTCATTCATTATCTGATACAAACTTTATCCTCTTCATGTCTGGGGGGGAGCTGAACCCTGTCCTAGCATGTAGTGGATATTAGGTAGAAAGTAATCCTGGATAGGATAACAGCACATTGCTGGATATCCATGAAGACACATCCACTCACCCACCTTGAGCAACCATACGTACAATTTGGAGAATTGCCACTACACCTAATAGCAGGTTAAGAGGATGTGAAGCTGAAGCACCCATGAAATGCAAGTGGACACAGGAAAAGCAATGCGATTCTGCATAGAATGCCTTTTGAATAAGAAACATGCAAACATACTTATGTGTGATAGAGCAGTACTAATCATTGTGCTGTCACCCCAAGATGCTTTCCATTCCCGCTTCCATTACTTTAACTTCTATATAATACAATATAATATAAATGACAGCACGTAACCTAGTTTTCTGTCCCAGAGTAACTTGTCATTCATAAAGTTTACTTTCTTAATTCATGCAGAGAATAGACAGCAAATGCACTGCTGTCTCTGTGTCTTAACCACTTCTATACACCTGAACATTTCACTCTGAATATGACACTGTGTGAGGCAGAAATACTAGTAGGAGGTGAAACTTCAGTGTCAGAGGCTCAGTTTGCAGGTACCACATGTTCTGATATTTAAAGTGCAATGAGTATGTGAGAGATAGTGTGTATGTGACAACATTTGCATGCATTTCAAAAGGCAAAAATTATATCCCATGTCCTTATTGGCTGTGATATGATATTTTTAAGAGTAAGCTGGTATTTATTTATTTTATCTAACATTTGTTTACTGGGAAAGTCTGACTTGGATCAAAGCCAATTTTCAGCAAAGCCCTAAGGAGAAATGCTCCAAACGCATGTCTTTGCAACATGGGAGGAAACCGGAGCACCCAGAGGAAACCCACAAGAACACAGGGAGGACACTCAGACTCCACACAGAAGGCACCCCAGCCAAGAATCAAACTGGAGAACCTCTTACTGTAAGGTGACAATACAACTGCTGCACCACTGCTCGGTCCATGTATCCCTTGTGTCCTGGTAAAAATACTCTTGGCTAGACTATCACCCTCATGTTTCTCCTGGAAATAGGTCACACTTAGTGGGACTAATATGATTATCCAAAATAACTTGGTAATCAAGGAAACAAACATATCAATAGTAGATACAGAAAATCTATGAGACCAGATAAATTTCTAGGGCACAGCTGTTCTACTTAAATGGGAACTATAAAATGCAACACATTTAGGGACCTCTTGCTGCTGTGGATAGTATAAGCGACAGGTGTATGCATTTATACAACAATTTATGAAAGAAATCATGATGGCTGTGAATATTACAAAGATAAAAATCCTCACAAATGCCACTTTGAACATAACTGAGATTTTTCTCCTTGTCTTGCCTTATGTCCTTCAGTTATAGGATATGGTGTGACACTATGTTTGGGAAATTACATTTTACTACTACAGATTTTTCATGGCTAACTACTTTATGATTCTACTAAATGGAACTTGTGTCTGATCAATAGGTTACAATAAAAATAATTTGAATTTAAAGTTGATTTTCTCTGACAGTATTTTGTTCATTAGAATATGGAAGGTCAAACATAATTCCATTTATGGCAAAATGCCCCTTTAGCTTTAAGAAGGTTTCACAGAAATCTTATTTGCAGTCCAGCTCAAATTAATTGGCTAAAAGAATATTGGTTACTGAATCAGTTAGAGAAATCATGTAACAAATACCTGTTTTAGAAATACAGCCACATTTCAAGACCTTGAACAGATTTCTGATGTGCAGAGCCCTAATGAGTGTTGTAGTATTCCTGATTTGTTAAACCTGCCAAAAATCAATGCACACATCTTTTGTCTTCATAGCTGTCCTTTCCTTTTAAGCAATTCAATAAATGAGATAGGTCTGGGCAGCTTTGCGTGCAGTAACAGAAAACATATTCCTGTGGGGAATGGGTAGACCATGATTTTCATTATTGAACCTGTCACACAGCACAGCATATCCAAATTTGGTCTTGATAGCTTGTCTTGTTTTCTAAGCTTTGTGATAAACAAATCATCTCAGGCAGCTTTAACTACAGGGAAATATTATCTAAGCTACATGGGGATCGTGTATCAAGCAATACTTAATATTGATTTTGTGCAAGATGTTGACATTTAGAATAAATAACTACCTTTAGTTATTAAGAAAAATGATATATTTCAGAAACACCACACTGGGAAAACATACACATAAACATTCAGGCCTGAATGCATAAACTAGGCCATCCAGTTATTGTCGCTCATACTCATTTGACAGACTATGCCAATGCTTTCATCAGAATAACTTATCTTAATCTCAAAACCCTTTCTGGAACTTAGTGATCACCACCAAGTCCAGAAAGCAGTATGTTTCATTTATGATCATTGTACTGTTTATCACATGTCTTCTATATTTAAACCCATTCAACCTCTATTTTACGAAACAGTCTCTCCAATCACATTATAGAAGAAACAAACTGGACAAATTTACCTATCTGACAACTATGAATGTATACATTAAATATGGAACTAAATCCAGCAGTACATAGGTTCATAGGTACCAGTGGTCAGACCCTATAGGCTGTTGAACACTGACTCCTGGAAACTTGGATCATAGGCTGATGTTCCTATCAGGTATCCAAATTGCATTCAATGTGATTCAAAATTATTAAAAGAGCATACAACATACGGTAGTTTATTCCATGCAACAGGAATACATTGATTTATAGTGGCACTTATTTTTGTTTAAAGGAATTTAGCTTTAGTATCTGTGTTCTTGGATTAAAGTAAATATTTAACTTAAGTGATGTTCTTTGTAAACCATAATCATCAGAAGTTTTGTAAAGCAATATAAGATGGCCTCTGGGATGCTTATACCATACAGTGAATACGTTCAGATGCTTAAATCTCTTTATATAAACATATTTATTCTCTTATTGACAACATTTTCTTGGTAAATGTTCATTGGATAGATTCTAGGATTACTAAATAGCCTACTTTATAACTGCAAAATATTGAATATTCAATGATAGGTCAGATCTAAGTGTTGTATATTGAAACCTAACTTTCAACTCTTGCTGTGACATTTTTCATAAGTAATCCAAGTTGTTTCATGGCATTGCTGTGAATATTACTCATGTTTGTTGAAGGAATATTTACATGTTGTGATGCCCCTGCACTGGCCTAGTAATCAAAGAAAAAACACAAACGGCCAGCATAAATAGTCCAACGCTTTATTGGAAGATGTAATGGAACATAAAAATGCCTCAACAATAAATCCAACCTTCAGACCGGTTTCGGCAGAGTGCCTTCTTCAGTGAATAATAAAATATGCCCAGAATCAAGCAACATACATATTTATAGCCAAAGTCAGCCATAATTCACTAATGGTATGATCCAACCCCTATCTAGCTAATAAATATTCATGAGAACTGAAAACCATATTGTAATTGCCCATCGGTAATGAACACAATATGTATTCAATGATATGAACAATTGTAAATACATATACCATAAATATATATATTAATTATAACAGAAAAACTAATGAAAGTGAGCACAACATGATGTAACATAACCATACATCCATGGGCCAAATTCAATGGGGTACCCATCAACTGGATGCAGACAAAATTGACCTATATATAAAAGGCTCGAAAAAATATGTATATATATATATATATATATATATATATATATATATATATATATATATATAAATAACAAAATATATTAATGCAAAAACTATTGTTAGTCCAAAAAATATATGAAAATTTGTCTAATATAATTAAGGCATAATACAATGGAGCTTATTATAGCATTGTATCTATAGAACAAAAGCTAAATGGTATTGTATTCATCATAAATGGTCATTCAGACCAGGAGGAAACAAGGCTTCAAGATGGATAATCCAATATTTTTCTTTAAAACTGAGTGTGTTTTGCCATCCTTGTTGATGGCTCCTATCCCCTATAATCCTGTCAATGACAGTAAACATAAACTTAGCTGAAGGATGCTTAGTTGTATGTTGGAAAAGTGCATTTGCTGGCTTTTTGTTCCGTATGTCACTCCGATGTTCTCCTATTCTAATACGAAGGGAACACGATGTTTTGCCCACATAAAAAGCTGAGCACTGGCATGTGGCCAGGTATATCCCCCAACTACTTGAACAGTTACCAAAAATTCTCAAATCATAAACTTTACTGGTATTGGCACTAGTAAATTGTTTGATTTTATTTACCTGATTACAGGATATACAGTGTCCACACGGAAAAGTTCCCAGAAGCTGATCCCCCCCATAATGGTTAATTGCTTGTATTTTGCCCCTCCACTTTCCTGATGCTTATAATGGGAAAATAGAGAGCCCAAAGTTCTACCCCTTCTATAGGAAAAATTGACATATGCAACCCAAAATCTCCCGTAAATAATCATTGGCCAATAGAATATTCCAATTGTCATTCAAGATATTCCTGATAACCTGATGATTTCTGCCAAATGTGGTAACAAATCTCAAAGTGGAATCCTGCGAAGTAGGTGAGTGATCCCTGTATTCAAGTAATTGATTTCTCTGCTGTTGTCCTGACCAAGTACTGGCAGATACAATGTCAAAAGGGCGATATCCCCTTTCTAAGAATCTGTTAGTTAAATCAATTTTGGCATCCTCATAATCCGTTACAGAGGAGCTAATACGTTTTATCCTCAGAAATTGAGATTTGGGAATATTCCGGATAGTGTGGCATGGATGCATGCTGGATGCATGAAGTAACGTATTGTATTGGGGGTATTTACGGTGAATTTTGGTACCAAGAGTATTGTCAGACTTTGGCTATAAATATGTATGTTGCTTAATTCTGGGCATATTTTATTATTCACTGAAGAAGGCACTCTGCTAAAACCGGTCTGAAGGTTGGATTTATTGTTGGGGCATTTTTATGTTCCATTACATCTTCCAATAAAGCGTTGGACTATTTATGCTGGCCGTTTGTGTTTTTTACTATTGATTTGGCCATGCATGCTGTCCGTGCGAGTCGTGGTGTTCTGGTTGCTCTGTTGGTTCTCGCTGTTGGCGTCTTAGTCTTCGCTATCGGTAGGAGAGGACTCCTTCCTTGGAGTGTTCAGTTACTTCATCAGTTGGTTTGCTGTGGATGATTCAACCCTTCATTTTCGTTTTGGATATATTGGACTTTTGGTTTTTCATGAATGGTTATATCGTGAATGATTTCACTACTATGAAGAGCTGATAGTAGCGTTTTCAGGTACTGGTGTTATGATTACACGTGGTGACATATTTTCTCTTGGGCTGACTTTCTATTTAACAGAAAACGTATTTGGTAACTGAAAATCTTTTTTGGAACATTTTTTAGCTTAATTTGAATCGTGGACAGTAATTTTTGAGGGTCGCTAAGGATTTCTAATACCTACGTTCACATGGGCCTATATTTACTGTCGTTGGAAAACTAACTACGCATATACTGGAGCCATCTTCTGTTTGGGGACTGTGACATTATTGGTGAACTGCATATTATATATGAACATTTAAACAGGCATCTGTATGTGAATTGACCTTTTTTGGTATACATAAGATTGTGGACAACATTTAAAATAGGTCGGAAGGAATTTTCATATATATGTAACCGACAGATGTATATCTGAGGTGGTTTGCAGGTTTTTTATTATTACTAATGAATCACCTTGGTCAGGACAACAGCAGAGAAATCGATTACTTGAATACAGGGATCACTCACCTACTTCGCAGGATTCCACTTTGAGATTTGTTACCACATTTGGCAGAAATCATCAGGTTATCAGGAATATCTTGAATGACAATTGGAATATTCTATTGGCCAATGATTATTTACAGGAGATTTTGGGTTGCAAATGTCAATTTTCCTATAGAAGGGGTAGAACTTTGGGCTCTCTATTTTCCCATTATAAGCATCAGGAAAGTGGAGGGGCAAAATACAAGCAATTAACCATTATGGGGGATGAGCTTCTGGGAACTTTTCCATGTGGACATTTTATATCCTGTAATCAGGTAAATAAAATCAAACAATTTACTAGTGCCAATACCAGTAAAGTTTATGATTTGCGAATTTTTGGTAACTGTTCAAGTAGTTGGGTGATATACCTGGCCACATGCCAGTGCTCAGCTTTTTATGTGGGCAAAACATCGCGTTCCCTTCGTATTAGAATAGGAGAACATCGTAGTGACATACGGAACAAAAAGCCAACAAATGCACTTTTCCAACATACAACTAAGCATCCTTCAGCTAAGTTTATGTTTACTGTCATTGACAGGATTATAGGGGATATGAGCCATCAACAAGGATGGCAAAACACACTCAGTTTTAAAGAAAAATATTGGATTATCCATCTTGGAGCCTTGTTTACTCCTGGTCTGAATGACCGTTTATGATGAATATAATACCATTTAGCTTTTATTCTATATATACAATGCTATAATAAGCTCCATTGTATTATGTCTTAATTATATTAGACAAATTTTCATATATTTTTTGGACTAACAATAGTTTTTACATTAATATATTTTGTTATTTATATATATATTTTGTTATTTATATATATATATATATATATATATATATATATATATATATATACATATTTTTTCGTGCCTTTTATATATAGGTCAATTTTGTCTGCATCCAGTTGATGGGTACCCCATTGAATTTGGCCCATGGATGTACGGTTATGTTACATCATGTTGTGCTCACTTTCATTAATTTTTCTGTTATAATTAATATATATATTTATGGTATATGTATTTACAATTGTTCATATCATTGAATACATATTGTGTTCATTACTGATGCGCAATTACAATATGGTTTTCAGTTCTCATGAATATTTATTAGATAGATAGATAGGGGTTGGATCATACCATTGGTGAATTATGGCTGACTTTGGCTATAAATATGTATGTTGCTTGATTCTGGGCATATTTTATTATTCACAGAAGAAGGCACTCTGCCGAAACTGGTCTGAAGGTTGGATTTATTGTTGGGGCATTTTTATGTTCCATTACATCTTCCAATAAAGCGTTGGACTATTTATGCTGGCCGTTTGTGTTTTTTACTATTGGTTTGGCCGTGCATGCTGTACATGCGAGTCATGGTGTTCTAGTAATCAAAGAGCCTCAACCCTCACCATTGTCAACAGTGAGGAATGTATACACTGGGAAGATGATGGGTACACAAGTAAAGTGCAATTTCCCTTAAGAGTGCACAGAGATCACAGTCAGTCTGGGGCTGTTTTTTCCCCCTTTCTCCAGATCCCCAATAAGACTCCCCACTGGCACAGCTATAGGGTTGAGATCTCAGCTGAGTGGCCAAACTATGATCTCCAGTACCCTCTCTGTCCAACCAGTGCTTTATGTGCCTGCCCAAATAGCTGACACATGTACTCTTTGAGATTTGATTTATATACAAGCACACACACACCTGGGGAAGGCTGGTTCAGTTTTACTAGCTATGCCCCCTTCTGACCAGACTATAAGGTAGTCTCAACTGCCACCAGCCAACTTATCGGCTACTTTAAAGTCATTGACAAAGGGTGTCCAATCTTACTGTGTAATGTTACTATTAATCCAAATGGTAGTCTGACCTAGAGCAAGGCTATTTAGGAGTGGCCTGTACAGTGTCACGAAATAAATATGCAAGTACTCTAAGAGCTTAAATATCTCTAAACAGATCAGCCACAATTAAAAGGTTTAAATATATTTAATAATAAATAATAAAAGGACAAGACAATACTCAGTAAGTAATCAGTTACATCAGAGTTCAGAATCACAGGGAATATTTAAAACAACATTGCAAGACAATCTCAAATAAATAAATAAAACATCCAAGCTATACTTTACTATATTCCTATCTGAATCTAAAAGAGTTAATATGCCCAAGAAACTTACTGCAAGGCAAGTACAGATGAGTGGATGTCCTTATTAGGTCAAAGACAAAATACAAAATGCACAGTCTCTCTCTGAGAGAGTTCTTAAATTCATATCAAATATTACTGCTGGGTTAGCTTGGATAACATCACCTTTTGTTACCTGACTTTTATTTCCCAAGTTAAACCCCAGTTGTCAGAATCTAACATAATTTAGCATCTCTCTGTGAAAAATACATATCTCTCAGATGTTTGCAGATCCTGGAAGTCATAAAGCAAGAAAACACTTCTACATCTCACATCTAATAATTAGTTCTCTTTCAAGACAATACAAAAACCTTCCAGCTCTAGATACTGTGCCTGCTACTGCACTGAAACTGAGAGATAGCATCTTCTGTTTATGGCCCAGTAATTATAAAAAACAATTTAATTTCAACTATTTTCTCTGAATTTTTTTCAAGTTAACCTCCCGTGTTCCAGTTCCATTAAACATATGCATCTAAACAGTCACAATAGCGCAGGTACATTCCTGTTCTATTCCAATAGGGCATGCTGTGGTTACATTTTAGCTCAGTATTTTACACACACTTCTGTATAAATCATATCAATATTTACAAATGACATAGAATTATTTACAAACTTCCCGATAGTTGCGCTGTCAGTGTGACACATTAAATTTCTGAGTCATAGTAATCTTCAGCTTCCTTCAATGTTATATCATATAATGTAATACATTTGTAAAGTGAGGGTTTGTCAAATAATAACTTGCATTTGTTAACACTAAATAATTGTATCCCAGTACAATTTACCCAATTTAAGATTTCTTAACTTATGATTGAAACCCAATGTTGCAGTTATCGACATATTACTGATCCAGCAGTTATTGTTGGTAGGCATGAAAATAAATATTTGATTAAGTAGGATAGGCCCCAAGGAATAAATCATGGGGAAGACCAGAAATTAATATTTAGTTAATGTAAACTTACCTCTGGTAAACCAATGGTATGAAAAATCAGAGAAAGTCCAGTTATGAGGATATACCTTTTGAAATACTTATCAAAAATTGATGTTAATTGGTCTGTAGATTTTTTTTATGTCACATTACTCTTTTTGTATACCAGAGTATTACTGGATGATGTCCATGTTATCAGGACAGAACACATTTTTAACAAGTTGTTAAAATGCTGTGAAGTGCGTGGTGTGATTATGTAGTTAATGTTAGAATAGTTATTTTTGTCTGGAGTACCACATTTCAAAGTATGACATTTTGCTGACTTGGGTAGCTGAGTGGCTAAAGAACAGTTAGAAAGTAAATTCAGTTTGTCTTCCACTGAGTTCAGTTATGTGGTTTTGGTCTCCCCTTTTGTTGATGTTGTTAGACTGGAGTTAGTGTATACAAGTAAAAGGTTTTGGGATGTGGTAAGGGTGTAACCACAACCATGTTAATGTAAATTTTCTCTTTTATTGATGTATTTTTACTTATTTTCCAAGACACTGTTTAGCACTTAACTTGGATACACTGTGTTTGTTAAATACTAAGCAATGTTTAACAAAATAACACCACTCACAAAAGAAATAGTCATCATCTTCTTTTGGCTGTTCCCATTAGGGGTCGCCACAGCGGATCACCTGTTTCCATCTCTTCCTGTCCTCTGCATCTTGCTCTGTCACACCAACCACCTGCATGTCCTCTCTCACCACATCCATAAACCTTATCTTAGGCCTTCCTCTTTTCCTGTTACCTGGTAGCTTCAACATTAGCATTTTTTCCCAGTATACTCAGCATCCCTCCTCAGCACATGTCCAAACCAACGTAATCTTGCCTCTCTGGCTTTGTCTCCAAACCTTCCAACCTGGGCTGACCCTCTAATATACTTATTCCTAATCCTGTCCACCCTCGTCACACCCAGTGCAAATCTTAACATCTTTAACTCTGCCACATCCAGCTCAAACTCCTGCCTTTTTGTCAATGCCACTGTCTCCAACCCATATAACATAGCTGGTCTCACTACCCTCTTGTAGACCTTCCCTTTCACTCTTACAGGTACTCGTCTGTCACAAATCACTCCTGACACTCTTCTCCACCCACTCCATCCTGCCTGTACTCTCTTCCTCACCTCTCTTCCACACTCACCGTTACTCTGAACTAATGACCCCAAGTATTTAAACTCATCCACCTTCACCACCTCTACTCCTTGCATCTTCACCATTCCTCTATCCTCCCTCTCATTCACACACATATATTCTGTCTTAGTAAAGAAATAGTACAAATTAAAAATAGCTGCCTATATTCTAATGTTTGGGTTTTGCTGAAATATTTGAAGAAAGACTGCTTATATTTCATTTAACTGCACTCTCTTGTATTTCCGACAGTGACTTTTTTACAGGGATGGGTCAATCAGTGTAGCTAATGTGAAGTGGGATGGAAAACTGATGGTTGTAACAGTAGGTCAGCCTGTGGGTTTTCTTTATTTACCAAGGTACTGTAGTTGTTAACTGTGTCACAGATGTTTAAAATTGCATGTGATCACATGTCATTGCTTAAAGTAAATTACTTTTGATGTTGTTGCAGTCTTTGTATCTATGTTTAATAATAAATCTTTTACTATGTACTAGAATGCTTCAGTTGTATTTTAACTAAAAGATACAGATGAATAGCTAACCATGGTATGCCCAAAGGTAGTTAACCATGGTATACCTAAGGTACAAAATTTCTGCTGGCTCTTTTAATGTATGTTTTAAATTCATTGAAAGACAATGATGGTTAAAGAAATGACTTTTCTACAAATCAGTTTGTCTCAAGTTTAGTTTGTGATCATTTGCACATATTGTATATGCTTTGTGGAGTAGAAACAAAATTCTAAATAGTATACATTTAGTGACAAAAATGGACTAGTTTTTAAGCAAACTAGAGTGATTACATCCACACTAGTGAAATTCACAACTTTATGCTGCACCATTTTTCGTCTATACTACGTGTTATGCTAATTGTTACAGGGTCATGCTGAAAATATTTGTGGATTATTTGCAAAGTTTAAGTGTTACTAAGCATTCTCAGGCACTGGACAGGCTGTTACTGGATGTTCGTTAGTTACCACATTGTAGGCAGCATTTACATACAGCATGATTCCTGGACTTGCCCTTTTACAAAGAACAGAGGCATGACAGCATAGTTCCATGCTTGGTGATCCTTTATACTTTGCAAAGCTGTAACAATTTATGAAGTTCTGCATACTCTACAAATCATCTCTGAATCCTGTTCCATGGGAGAGCTGACTGGCCTAGTGGGCTAATGCACTATGCTGCAGTTGAGTCTGTCTGGTCTGGATGAGTGTTATAAATAAGCAGCGGCATCTGCACCTCCCCCTTCTGTTTCTTCACTGCAGATCAGTAGATGTCTCAAACCTTATAAAACATCCCAACTTAGCTTCTCATGCCTATTTAAATTTAGAGCATATATGTATTTGTAGAGTAGAATATATTCAGTTCACAATGCACTGAGCCATTTTAAGTGAACCATTCACCAGCAAATCTTTAGAATGGCTTAAATGTGGATTTGGGGTGGGGGGTAGGGGGCAAGGCAAGTTCACCTTTCCCCTTTGCATTTAAGCAACTAATCAAGACTCGGCAAAGATGCGATTGATGAGTCATGTTCTGACTAAATGATGTTGAGCCATTAGTTACATTTATCTGTGTATTTTGCTTTGAAAAAAAATTATACAGACACATACACATACACAGACAATATATAAGATGAACATGGTTGAAAAAGGATCAGCTGGCTCGCTTGGCAGGCTCCCATTTTGTCACTGTACTACCATTGGTTTTGTATGAGATCACTTAACAATGGTGCGACCTGGGAGTGGGAATGTTTAGGAAGCAGGCAGTGTGAAGGGTGCTGCCCCACAGGGGAAGTGCTGTGGCATTCCTCCCTTGTTTGTATTATTTTGTCATTTTTAACTAAACATTTCATCAGTCCGGGTTGATAAAATGTTAGTCAATCATACTGTCTATATGTGAGTGTGTGTGTCTGTATAAATATATATATATATATATATATATATATATATATATATATATATATATATATATATATGGGTTACCTTCAGTTCACCGAATGTCCACTTCCCTGACACGCATTTCACAGAGACCAAAACACCAACACTTCAGATCACCGACATCCAGAAAGCCGATGTTTCCCAAGTGGTAAGTAACCATTTGGCCATCTACTTGAAATTTACCCCTTACCCCAGTGGTAGTGCATTCTTGGAGTTGGCATATTTAGTAAGGAGTGTGTGGGGGTGAAACCCCCCACATAGGGGGGGCATGGGGGGCACAGCCCCCCACATCGGTGGGTTTAGTTTTTCTTTGGGTAGTTCCTTCCATCAGGATGACCAAGTGTTTACTTACCTCACGAGAAATGTCGGCTTTGCGAATGTCGGTGACCTGAAGTGTCGATGTTCTGGTCTTGGTGAAATGCATGTCAGGGAAGTGGACATTCGGCGAACTGAAGGAAACCCATCTATATATATATATATTTATGTATGTACACATACATATACACACATACATGGATCCCATAGAGATGATTGATTAGCACTTTCAATAAAAGTTGTGTATATATATTCATATATGGGTGCAGTTGCTATTAGTAAATGCTAAAAAGAGCAAACACTACAACAGGGTGTGGGAATTTGCCCTTCCTATGCAGTAGTGGAATCTGGAGATGGTGTAAATATAATTATCAGAGGGTGTGAGGGGTGCTGGGGGCTTGTACCCCTGCAAAAATACTGTTTTTCATTTTTGTTTGATCTCTTTAGATACATTTTTTCTAACATTCTTTTTAGTGCTTGCTCTTGGCTGAGACACTTTTTAATATTAATATATACTTTGTTGAATGGTACTTTGGTTGAAATCTGTTTACTTGACAGACACAGTTTGGTCAATTAAACAGTTTGTCAACAAGTGTGTGCGAATGACAATGCCTGAGTAGGGGAATATATGCTTTTCCCCAGTGACTGTGCAATCTGATAGTTAGAATATATAATTAGCAGGCTGTGTGGGGGTGGTTTGCCCCTCTGGAAAACAAAAAAAGATACTTTCTTTGTTTTTTTTTTAAAGGTTTGCATGTGCCAAGATTAATTTATGGCACATGAGTAGTAGTGTATCAACCTGAATACTATCGATCAATTTGTTTAG
>NC_056739.1:385337537-385522537 GCF_019279795.1 Protopterus annectens
TATTCACAGTGCATCAGTTGCACTGTATTTTATGTACACACATCCATACTTACACTTATATATATATATATATATATATATATATATATATACACACACACATACATATATACATATATATATATATATATATATATATATATATATATATATATATATATATTTATATATATGTATGTATGGATGTGTGTACATAAAACACAGTGCAACTGGTGCACTGTGCAAATATTGTTTTGCTTAGTTAATCTTTTTTGACACATCATCATAATTTTACTCTGCTCTTGGTGTTCATCATAATTTTACTCTGCTCTTGGCGTAGTGGCAACAGTTATTCTACATCTGTGGTACATCATCAGACTTGCGAAGACTATCCTCCCCACCTTAATCTCCTCTATATATATATATATATATATATATATATATATATGCTAATCACTAAAAAGTACAGCAAAAGCTTGACTCTGCACATGGGAAAGACAGATTTATTCATTCCCAAAACATGCTAGTCCAACTAAACTCATCCCTAAACCATGTCTACACTTAGCTTACAGTAAAAAGCTAAAATAAAGAAAAACACGAGCTACACTTCCCATTTATTCCATCTGAAAAAGTAGCAACTTAACACAATGCACACAAAGTTCACACACCCCACAAAAAATCAACACACTTATTTTTACTGTTTCAAATGGCTAAAGTTCATGCTTATTAGCATAAAAAATTAAATAGAATGAACAAGGACATGCTGACTGCAACCAGCAAATGGGAATTATAGCAAATTAGGCTAAATTCAGAATATAGAGGCTAAAGAAACAAACTTAAAATATATGTATAAAATTAAAATACTCATAACCCTGCAAAGTGTATCAAAAACTGTCATTACAAGAAAATAAATACATAAATAGAAAAGATTACAATGACCCCAGAACATAAGAGTACAAAGCTACCCACGAAATCCCATTTACAAAACCCATCATAATACACTGAAATCAGTGGGGAATACTATAACATAAACAGCAAAAATCAAAAGTAGATAAATATAATGCAAAGGGATCTGGTATGTGTAATACAAAGAACATCTTGTAATCTTGTACTGCATAATTATGAGAATTTGCCTTTTAATCAGTGGCATAGTCACCTGCCACAAATCTCCCTTATTAAATTTACAGCAAAAGATATTTCATGCATTACCTACAAAATTCTGTCTGTAAATATATACATTCATACCCTGCCATAACACAATGTTTATATAATTGTGAATATGTGCAAATCAAATAGCATATCAGCGACAGGGAAAGTTCTTTATCAAAAGGCAAAATTATCCGCAATTTCCCACAATTAAGTTAAGCTTTGAAAAAGCTTCTTATTTAAAGGACCTACTATATACACCATCCACAACTATACCTACTCCTTACTTTTAGTAATCTTAACGAATGCCACCCTTTTGAAAGTTTGTCCATGCCTCTTAACTGTACCTCCGTGCAAGGAATATTCCTCATTTAGAATATTATGTCCACATTCTATGCTGTTCCACACTGAAAGAGTCTGCCACACATTAAGATTTAATATTGATTCATAATAATTCATAAAAATAATCTTTTATAAGTACAAAGTAACATAATTTATCAATGTTGTGAACTTCCTGGTTAAAGTCATTAGTAAGCTGTTAGTAAGAGTTTCACATTTTGTTCCAAATTACGAAAGGCAGTGTTTCACATGTTGAAGATGAAAGGGTGAGAACTGTAGATGTGTCTATTGCAGGTATGTTCTGTAGACAGATACAATAGAAG
Organism: Protopterus annectens; assembly: GCF_019279795.1. Classification (NCBI taxonomy): domain Eukaryota; kingdom Metazoa; phylum Chordata; order Ceratodontiformes; family Protopteridae; genus Protopterus; species Protopterus annectens. The sequence goes on from NC_056739.1 coordinate 385,339,325, forward strand.
GTAGCATGTGTAAATTACCTTTCCAGATTCAGAACTATATTACTTGGGACCCAGTTTTATTAATATATGCTGCAGTTTACGGTTGTAAGAGTTAAACATTAGCAGTACTAACAGAAGCTGAAGAATTCCAGAACATTCTGCAGCTGTTAGATATGAAATGAGGAGTAAGGGCATTTCTGTATACATTTAAAACACATATTCAGAACATTGTTTTAAGATTATAGAAATTGGGATGATGCCACCTTTACAAAACTATGCCAATGAAAATTTCTATTAAAGTGGGAAAGCTTCTGGCAGTGACACTTAGGTGCTTTGAGCACATACTGAGCTGAACTGAGGAGGGCTACCAGCCACAACTCTGTGTTGAGATACCAGATGACCAGAGGCCTAAAAACCTTAAGTTGCCTGTTTTCTTGATTACTTTTTACTATTTATTGTTTATTCTTACTATGTATCACACCTTTATAGTCTGCTGCCTAAATGTTTACTGTCTTTTATTACTATAAATGAACCTGCACTGTTGTACTGTAATTGTCTGCCTTACTGGACCTGTTAAATCACTTTTTGAAATGGTTTTCACTGTTTGCAAAGCTTTTTGCTATTTTGACTGTTTGTAAAGTCTAGACAAAAATGTAAAACTGAACTTCTTGGAAAACACAAACAAACAACAGTCTTAAAAGAACACCAAACTTTTATTCTTCCAATTCAGTAAGCGCTTTTGTCTCCAAAAACTGAGACCTCATCAGACTGAATATGCACCTTTACAAAACACATTTAAATACTCCATTTAATTAATTAATTCATTCATTAATTAATATCACATGACTTTTTTTGATTAATGTCTTAACCATTTCCTTTTCAAATAAGCCACAAAGTCTTCGTGGCTGTTCAACCCTTGTGGGTAACATGCATTCAACCTGAATTGCCATAAATATTCAAGACAGCCAAGTTCCTCCTGTGCATTAAACATTGCATCATACCCTTTTATTTCTCCTAACACCAGTAACTTAAAGTCTGTCTGACAGTTCCCTGTTTTATAATAATTACCCATAGCATCATTTTCATCTCTTGGCTCTCCTGCCCATTTGTGTTCATACATCCTTTTATTTAACCCTCTACTTGTATGGCCTACAGATAATGACCCACATGATCTGCAAATAATTACATGCACTGCATACTTTGATTTGGATGTAAAACTCCCCTTTATATTGATTTTATAATTATTGATAGCAATTTTTTTGATACCATTATACACCAGATCACATAAATTGCAAGCTAAACATTTATGAATCCATTCATTGGCAACCCTTGGCTCTTTCACATTTAATTTATACTGGAAGAAGTTCTTAAAACTTCTTCCCCTCTTCTGTATATAAATTGGACATTCTTTCACTGCCTTATAAACTTCTTGGCAGCTTTTTAAAATCTTTCAATTATTATTGATAATCCGCTTTATAGCTGACGTTATCTACGCTATTAGAAATTTGCATAACAACAATGTAATCAGCATTCTTGCACTTAGGTGTAATAGAACTTGCATTTTTCCTAATAGCACAAATTTCATCTAATTTGTCCTTTACTAAAACCTCTGGGTAGCCTCTTGCTACAAATTTACTACATAAATTAGTGCTTTCCAATTCAAAATCATCTTCGTTCATCGTTAACTTATTAACTCTCATTAGCTGCCCCTTAATTACATTTTCCTTCATTTTTTAGGGTGCATACTGCTAAAGTGCAAGCACACATTATTCTGCATATTCTTTTTATTAATCTTAGTAAATAGCTTCCCATTTTCTTTAAACACTGTTACATCCAAGTATGCTATGCTAGAACAATCACACACTGATGTAAATGAAGGTCTAACACAGATTACATTACAGCATAATGGAACGAGTCCACAAAGTAAGGAGAAACAGGAAGATCAGGACACATCTGAAGAAGAAATATGGACATGGGAAAGCAAAATAGATTTAATATGGTGTAATATTTATGCAAAGGAGAAAGCAAAACTAAGCAATACAAAAAGAGCAGCAACAAAGATATCTGAAGTGAAATACAGGCAAAGGAATATTGACATGGGAAACTTTACAAGACAAAAAAATAAGAAGTCAAAGAGGCAAAGCAGGAAAGAAGATTAGTAATGGAAAATTTAAAGAAGTAGAAACTGAGGTTATGGAGTGCCTGCTAAGTGAAGGATTCAGTGTAGGAAATCTAACTTAGAAAGCACCACACCAGGATAGAGCAATGAACATCCAAATTAAGGAGAAACCAATAGAATGGGAAGCAACTGATCAGTTGCCATATGATGATATTTTGGAGCCTTCCACAATAAACCAGTATAAATATTCACTTGAAGCTGGACAACAAGGGAAGGAACAGGAAACTGTGGCAACTCTGATGCAGTCAATGTTGAGGAGCAATAGGCCAGTGAGTTCCCATATGACAGAGCAATGGATGACACAGGATGAAATTGAAGAGAATGTGCCACAGGAAGATGTCATATAACTTTCTATAGAATGCCCGCAGGAAATGGAGAACAAAAAAATGTGCCCTCAGTTTAGAAGAAAATGAGCTAAGAGAAGAGCTGCTTGATTTAATAGAGATAGATAGACATAATAAGATCAATGAAAGAAATAACAGATAAAAACACTGCTCAATTCCAACAAAGCCTAGAATCATGAGATAACTAAGTACGTTAAAACAAAAGTGGTTTATTTAATAAATATTGTGAGTGTTTTCGCGTTGTGACCAGCGCGTCTTCAGACATCAAATAACAATAACAAAACATAACATTTAAATGCAGTAGACAAGCCAGTCAGCAATCATGGTATAAAATAAATGAATCAATATCAATTAACAATTAACTACCACATGTAACAGTGAGCTAATCAAGCTGTGTCTGCAACAAGAACAAAAGCAGAGATAAAGAGTTGCAGAGAAAAACATTATGGTGTCCTGAATCTCAAATATCAAATATAATATACAAAACAGATCATGAACAACCTACATAATATATACTGCAGAATTCAAAATGCATACCTTATACTTGTTGGTTTTTATATATATATATATATATATATATATATATATATATATATATATATATATATATATATCCAAATGATTAATCACTATATCTGTCCAATACAAAACGACACAATAGTAATTAAAAATATGGCCCATATGAAAGCCAACTTCATATGTCCACGTGACTGAAAAAAAGGTCAAAAGTTTTAAAGTGATGACACTTCAGTATAACTCAACTATAGTGAAACATCTATGCATATAACATTATGCGAAGAATAAGAGATATAAAAACATAAAATATAAAGCGAGATACAAAGACCTCGGATATAGTAGCAAAAAAATATATATATATGTTAAAATATATACAAAAATATAAATAAAGTAAGACACAAATAAAAACATGCATGATTAAGAAATTCATGTATGATTATGGGAACTCTAATTGTTTGCACATATACAGGGGAGATCATTATTTATGAACAAGAGGTCTATTCTTTAAGAAGAGTTTCAATTAAACCATATAATTGAGACCATAAAATTCATCTGCTTGTAGTTCAATAATCTATTTTTGCTCAATCTGCTCTGTCATGTTAGTATTGTTCCCCATTCTAGGGGTCTTTCCCACAATCTGAAGAACATAAAATCCAAAAGCATGCTGTGATCCTGCTTCAGAAATGTGTTTTGCAGTTACAATGGAAACATCTTGTTTCCTCATCTTATAAACATGTTCCTTGAACCTCTCTCTCAAAGTCCTGTTGGTCTAATCAACATAAAACTTGGAACATATGGTGCAACTAGCCAAATACACCAGGTTGCTAGTTGAATAATCAGCATAAAAATAAACTTTATACTGTCTCCCAAAAGTTGGGTGGATAAATATATCCTTGTTGGCCATGTATGAACAAATATTACAATGTCCACAGCCAAACATCCCATTTCTATTAATAACTTTCAAACATTGTAGTGTCATCTGCAAATAGCAAAGTCTTCTTTTTGGAGATCTGCAGTTTTTATATGTAATTCTTGGCTTTAGACCTACAATTCAGTTAATATGTGGGTCAGCTGTTAAAATATGCCATTTCTTATTAGTGAATCTCAAAATATCTTTATTGCCGGAGCTGAAAGAAAGTACCAATCCACAATCCTTCCCCTGTGTACCTGTCTCTTGGACATTCTCAGATGTAACTGCTTTCACAAAATAGGGTTTCCCCCTATGCCTCCTCTCTTCCACCATGACTTTGAAGTCAAGTTCACACTCCTTATTCGTGTAACCTTGATGTCTAAACTCATTCATTAGCTGTCTGGATGATGTTACAAGTGTATCATCATCATTACTGAGTTGGGACAAGTGTAAGGCTTGACCCTTTATCACATTTTTAAACCCATACATGGATTGCATGCTTGTCCTCTCCAATAAGTTATTTCTCAAACATGATTTCCTATAAATTCCAGTACATATTCGATTGTTAACTCTGGTGAGGGTTATATCCAAAAAATTGATCTGATCAAATGAGGTCTGCATAGTGAACCTCAGGAAGGAAGTGGTAGATTCTAAATACCACCTATACTGTTGGAGGGTCGCAGTATCTCCTGTCCATAAAAAAATATATCATCAATGAACCATTTGTAATAAAATAAATGTTTTTTAAATAATGCATCACTCAAAGCATGCTCCATTTCCCATTGTGCCATCACAAGATTGGCATAGGAGTTGGCACATGGGGTACCCTTGGCCACTCTCATTTTTTGTATATATATGGCACACCATTAAATAAGAAGACATCGTTTTCCAGTATCAGTTCTACAAACATAATTAATAAATTGATCTTATGTTGTGAATAATCTGAGTTTGAACCAAGATATTTCCTCATGTACTCAATACATGTAAACAGAGAGCAGAGATCCAAAGTCACAAAAACAAATGCATCTGGTAAAGGCTGCTTCTCAATGTGATTATATGAAGATCTCAAAAAATTACATACATAATTTAAAATGGTGTCAGTCCTCTCTATCACAGGTCTCAGCTTATTCTCCACATAGATAGAGATTGGTTCTGTAAGCCATCCTTTACCAGATACTGTAGGTCTAAACAGAGGATCATCAAGTGTTTTATGTATCTTAGGAAGCCCCTTTAATATTGGTATCATAGGAGTCTCAACCAATAAATAGTCATAAAGGTCTTTAGTGATATAGCTACTCAGGACGCAATCCCAAAGATCTTCATGTACCCAGCATATAATACATTTGACACAATCTGAGTCAATGACATCATAGGTGTCAGAAATCGTTAACGTGTCATGCATTCTCTTAATATAATAGCCTTTATCTAAGACTACTATTGCACCATCCTCATTATCTGGGCAGATCACAAGATCTTCATTGCTCTGAAGTTGCTTCAAGGCTCTATTCTGAAATTTCTATACATTATAAAACTTATTTTGTCTTGCAGACTCTTTATTATATAAACTAAAAAGATCAAAGTCACATGATTTCAGAAATGCTTCAACTGATGGATTCAACAAAGGGATAAAAGTACTGGGTCTTTTAAAGATGTTTCTACTAGTGCAATCAGTTGGAAACATGGACCTCAAAATAACATTCCTACAGAACAGCCTAATGCCCACGACAGTGTCAGAGAAGTTACTCTGTGTTGCTGGAATAAAAGAAAGCTGTGTAGACAACCCATACATCTATTCATCTGTCAATACATACTTAGATAAGTTAAACAGTAAGTTGCTGTTTTTGTTTCTAGAATATCTTTATTGCAGATTTTTGACTGTGATCTCTCAAGGAAATCTTCCATTTCCTTCCTCTGCTTCTTGACCTGTCATTTTTTGAATACTGCTTGATGGGTAAAGGAAGTGTAGGAAGGACTTGTCTGTCCATGGACAAATGTACACTCCCAACGTTTGGTCTCTCATCAGTGTCATTGTGTACATTAGTTATAACATCACTGGTATTGTCCAAATATTTACCAGCATCTGTAGAAATTATAATGCTTTTCGAAGACACGTTAGATTCAGCTGATAGATGACTTATAACATCCTTATCCTGACAATTAATTTCAGTGGACTTTATATCTTCTTTAGTTGTATTATTATGCCCAGCCTCTCTTCCCTCACAGGACCATGAGAAAACATTCCCCATTTTGAAATCATCCAAGTCTCTTTCTAATTTATGTTGTTTCTGTGACTGTAACTTCCTCTCATATAGACACAGATTGTTCAAAACATCCTCTAAGACTTTGGTCACTACAACAGAAGGAAAACTGTTCAATAATTCATGTCTCTTACTATTTACTTCAGCAATTCAGCTCTCCTGTTTAGGTTTTAAAATCTATTAAAAGTCCCATATAATTGAAACTCATCTCTATATTAATCTTCTGCCAATTCAACAGAAGGTCAGGAAAGGCTGTACCATAGGTCGGCATCTTAGAAATGCGAAGACCACTTGGAATTACTTTATGATAAATACATGCTTCAAGATGCATCCTTTGCCATTGCACTTTCTTCAATTTAAAACTCTCCTCAAATCCTCTCTGTGTCTTGAGAAAACTGCAAACATCAAACTCTACAGAGCCAATATTATTTTCATTTCTACTGTTGTCCAACAAAAGTAGGGGTTACCTTCTATTCTTATAGAGTCCATAAACTCCTTTTTTGAAAAATACTGTTTACTGCGTGACATTGGAATATAATCCAGCTCAAGCTCGGATCCTTCAGCCATGTTCCAGGCAGATGTAGAATAGATACAAGTAAATGAAGAAAATCACCATGTACCACTAGGATAAAGCATTTGACCAAGTACATGGTAAACCAATAAATAAAAACACTGCTCAACTCCAGCAATGCCCAAATTTAACAATTTTAAACAATTTTAGAAGATCTCAGTTTTGTTACACTGATGAAACAAAAAACAGTGCCTGAATGGCAGTAGAAACACCATAAGCTCCACACAACACTTCCAGGTACCAAAATCTTTACTGAGAACAAATAAAGATTTTGGTACCTGAAAGTGTTGTGTGGAGCTTTGTGTGGAGCTTATGGTGTTTCTACTGCCATTTGGGCACTATTTTTTTGTTTCATGGTTGCTTACTGGTGTTCCTTCAAATGGTTTTGTGTAGTTGTTACACTGATGTCATGAACTAATCACTGAACTGTTCAAATACGTTAGTGACACTTATTTAAAATTGATAATACAATAGTGTGCATTTAGTTTCTATGGTTACCAGGGCAGATAATTTCCCAAGCCAGGAATAGGGTTCTTTATCATGTTGCACTCTGTGGAACCGTGATTTTCTACTACAGAAGTACTGTAGTTTAGTTTTATAAACCGTGAATCCTTCATGAAGTTAACTACTGCATGTTTAATACATAGCAAGGGAATGCTGCATAACAAATCTTGGTTTTAAACATTGTTTCATCAACAAATGTGAAGTACTTCTCTTCAAGAGATAAGCACTTTGGACTTGTAAATTCAGTTCATAAGAGGCCATTTAGAGTAAAGCTAAATGATTCCATAATTTTTGATGTTTGGTTTGTTGCTGATACATCCACATATGATCATAAAAGCATCACTGTTTGAGGAGAGAAGATGCACATACACATTGCTGCTTTGTAGAGATTAAAGTCTTAAGATTTTCTTTGGCCCATGTCATTTTTTATGAAAGGAGGTTGGCATAAGCTTACAGAGAGCAGCATGCATTTACAACGTGTCACATTATACTTTAGGTTAAACTTGTTATTCAGATTTAATTGCTCAGGGCAAAGATTTCTTTCAGATAACTACTGTTCAACTCCATTTGCATGCTTGCCTCTGCCTAAACCACATGAATATGTCAAAGTGTCAAGTTAATTTTAGAATAACTTTATTAATATCTGCAAGACTACAGTTTTGTCATATTTATATCACAGGCCAATTAATGACCTGTACAAATACGTGATGTGCATTTAAAGTGGTCAGTGTGAGAGTGCATTTTGTACTTTGCTTAAAATGGATACAGTGAATCCTGAAAATTAGAAATAACTACATTATACATTTCACAGGAACACTTTTACAGTTGCTGTGTTTTGCTTATTAACCATTTGAGTGCATAATACTTTCTGCTGTTTTTCTGATTTAAATATTTTTTGATATAACAATTTGTATATAAAAATGCTTATCAATTTTAATGATATGAGTCATTTTTTAATGTTCTTTTTGATTTGTGAATGACAATTTATATTATTTTTAATATCTTAATACTATATATATATATATATATATATATATATATATATATATATACATGCTTAGCAATTCCAGATAGACTAATGGAACCATTTTGAGTTTATTGAACTCCAGGATGGAGTCATAGTCCAGCTCATTAATGTGGTACATAGCAACTGACTTGTAGGGAGACAACACAGTAGTGCTAATAGCGAGAGTAGGTAGACAGCTGCACTTCAGGAAGCTAGGCAAGTTGAAGCTGAAACCTTGTAAATTAAACAGAGTGGCATAACCAAGATTCTACAAATAATGGCAAAGTGGCAGTCTTGCACTATATTGCATGAAGCTCATGATGAGGTGAATGAGAAATGCAGCAGGTAGCACAAACTATCACTCATATTGGCATGAAGCTAATACATGCAGCAAAAGGAAAACTGCATAGGGGTGGCAAGGAGCAATGAATGGGTGTGCAGCAAGCTGGATACCTCACTGATTCATTAAAAAAGGTGAAATGAGAAGGGTGTGCGCGCGCGTGTGTGTGTGTGTGCATACACACACACACACACACACACACACATATATATATATATATATATATAAAGAGAAAGAGAGAGAAAGAGATTTATATACAGATATATATATATATATATATATATATATACACACACACACACACACACACACACACACATATATATATATATATATATATATATATATATATATATATATATGTTTACTATCAAAATGCCGCTGTGCACGGCTATGAAGTATTCGAACACCATATGTTCGAATACTTCATAGTTCGGCAGGTTATGTGAGTGAATGTTATTATTGCGAATGGACTGTGCATTCACAATTATAACATTCGCTCATGTAAGAGGATCGTGGTACAGTGCAGTTAGGGAAATACATCCCTTTCCTCACTGTAGTGCGATCTCGGAGTTGGAATATTAAGTTAGGGGGGTGTGGGGGGTGTGAGTTTAGGCTAGTTAGGTAGGGAGTTAAGGGAAGGGTGGGAGTGCTGTTGATTGTTGAAGCGAAACTTGCATACGCAATAGGCCGGGGGAGTGTGTTTGACGTAGTTCTACAGTAGTGTAATAAAATGTATTTTTAGCAGTGTCACAGATATGAATATGCCTTGGTGTATATCTTGTAACTCTATGTTCCTTTGGTTAAAATTAGTAATACTCCTGCTACAACATGCACTTACAGCTGTACTTATTGCATTTCTGCACCTGTTCACATACACACATCTATCAGTGAATGGCAGTCCACTGACACAGGACAGCCACCCCCCAACCATTGTAACACCAAAATTCATACATTACTGCACTGCAGAGGATGCCACCCACTGACACAGGATATCTAGATCCCCATCATCCAGGCAATCCTAGACAGTGTGCAAAACATACAAGGCCCCCACAGTGTATTGATTCCACAGTACCTAGCCATGTCCTACTGTGCCAGACAACTTTCATTGTGACCCAGTTACCACTGTGCACCCACACATGCCTTTCCAATCATGCTGTCCTGTTACGGTCAGGAGAAGGGTGTCTATTAACTTTTACATGACCTTGTTTGGAAGACAGTGCTGCTGTAGGAGGAACTATACTAATACATCAATATGGGAATACTGCAAATGATATGATATGAAGGGCCTCAAAGAGGGAACTCAGCATAGCAGAGAAAATATAGCAACAAGAGGTCATCCCCTGTCAAGCTCTACACTCTCAGGAAGAATGATTTCTGCCATCCTTGCATGGTGATACTGAGTGGACAGGCATCATATCAGGAGGTGTCACCACAAGTTCTACCGAAGGCAAAATGCAATCTCTTTCTAATTGAGACCAGATGGTTAGGTACCCAGACTGCAAGAGACATACTGCAACTGACTGCAGTCATGCAATGGTGTGTGCATTAAACACTGCCTGTATTTCTTGGGCACATTGGGCATTTACACACAGGGAACCATTGCCAAAGGTATGAGCTTATGGGGCTTCAGCTGTCAGTAACATGCTCACCATGGGACATGGGTCTTGCAGAGTGACCATTATCATAGGTACTATTAAATATTTATACCCACAGGGCATACTACCAGTACCATGACAAGTGCAGAGGATTGGTTAGAACACAAAAGGCAGAAGTCAGACACTTCCAGGTACAACAAAGATGCAAATATATACACAGGTCACAGTCTCAGGCACACTGATAGTGTCTGCCTCACATCTGGGAAGGCAGTTACCCACAGTCAGGATGAAACGTTTGCCTCCTGCAATCACATAGATAGTTAACTACACAGCATGGCAAATGGGTCTATATTGCGAGAGTGAAAAGACGTTTACGCAAATATGTAAACGTTGAACCGTATAGCTCAAAGTGGACTTAGAGCAAAAGCCAAAAACCGCGAAAATGGAAATATCGAATTTCCATGGTTGGCCTGTCTGTGGATTAGTTGCATAAGGTAAGTGTTGGATAGTTACAGAGTTTAGGATAGGGTGTGGGTTAAGGTAAGTGCTTAGATCAGTAATGTATGTTAGATTTAGTGTAGGGTTAGAGGTAGGGTTTTGTTAAATGTATGTATGTAGGTTATTTATTTTGTTTGTGTATATTTTCTTAAGGGAAATGTGTGGTAGTTACGGACCTTAGGGTTAGGGAGGGGTTAAGGATAGTGCATAGATAGTTTTGTATGTGGGGTTTAGTAGTGTTGGAGGTAGGGTTTTGTTAAATGTATGTACGTGGATTATTTGTTTTGTTTGGGTGTATGTCTGTAGGGGACGTGTGCGGTAGTTAGTTGTGTATGTGGAGTTTAGTGTCAGGTTAGAAGTAGGGTTTTGTGCTTTACTTTAGGTTAGAAGTAGGGTTTGGTTATTGTATGTATGTGGTTTATTTATTTTATTTGGGTAGGTAGTATATAGGTAGTGGTGGGGTTGGCCGACTATGACAGTTCGATTTTTATTTTTTCGCTGTTTAGTGCATTCGGGATTTTCACATTTCGTGGTATAGGGGTCAATATTTTGGTATTCGCGCATATGGTTTTTTGCTTTCATAATATAGACCCATGGCAAATTGTCCATCCAGGTTGCGGGCATATTTCTCAACTTCAATGATCAAGCATTCTAGATAAAGTTAAAAACTATGGAGAGAGAAAGCACCAATATCATGGACAATTTTAAATATTATTCAAACTGAATTAATAGAACAGGTTTTAAAACAATAAGTATGAAACTCTAATGTTTGGCATTCTTGACTGACTGTAATCCTTATTAATGCAACAGAAAATTGAAAATTTTATAAGGGATGCCTATTGAAATGTCAGCAATAGAAATGCCAAATGCTGACATGCCCCCTCCCAAAAAAAAATAAATAAATAACGGAAACACATTAGAAAAGCAAATCTCTAAGATAGCTTTTCTTAAAACTTAATTTTATACTCCCACACCCCATAGACTTTTATATACCAATTCTGAGATTTCCATACCTCAGAGAAAAGGGAATATTCCAAGAATTGGCATCTTGGACTTAGTATATCTAAGTCTGGTCTTTTGGCCATTCAGTCTATGTATTTTGGGACTTGATCTATTGGGTCCTGACATTTCAAACTGTTACCAAAATATTAGATTTTAGCAAGGATGTTGTGCAATACCAGGGACAAGTGAAAGGCATGTGTGCATACCTCTCAACATCTTAGAGCAAGAAATCTGGAAACAGCCGTTAATAAAAGTGGGACAAAGGCTCAAAAATAGGGACAATTTTTAAATATTCCTCTTAAAAAATTAGAAGTTTGAAAGAATAACAGGTTTTGCATTAGCATGAATTTTTCTGAGGGATGTGAAGTCTGAAACTCAAATGTCTGTGATTATTTTCTAGCTTCAGTCTTTTATAATTTGCCAGAAAAACACAATTTTATGAAAAACAGACCAAAAATATGAGGCCAAAATCTGGACATTCTGTGAAAACCTGTACAGTTGAGAGGTATGCATGTGTGTGTCTCCACCATGATGTCATGGCAACTGCTAGGCGTGCCAGGCAGAAGTAGAGGAGTTCTCTGCATTGGACATACAGGTACTCACTGTAAGGCAGACTTGTGGGATGACATGGCATTGTCCACTGTCCCAGCCACCCAATGTCAAATTATCCAGTTCCTGTTTGAAGGAAGATAATGCATCTCATTGCTTGATTTGCAGTGGAATATATTCTAGAGATGGGGAAGGCATTATGTAATGAAACTGTCTTACCACCATATTTTTTTTTGCTGATAAAATTTTACATAACTTTGATTTGTGGTGATACAAGTATCCAGGCCCACTGGTTACCGAATGGCATGAAAGACAAGGTATAAATATCCCCACAGAAGACTGTAAGATACTGACTAGAGAGATGGTGCTTTCTCAGTCTTTTCCTGCAGCTTAGTGTTTCTAAAGCAGTGATCTTAGTTAGTAGCCTCTGGTACCCTTCATTTCATATGTCTAGTAAGGTACATCCCAAACAGGGAACTATATTCATTAATTGGCCTAATTAAGTCTGAATTTAAAGGGAAAATTACTTCTTTAGATCTGGATGATATTTCTTTGGCAATTAGCTGTGCTAAGTGGGAATTCCTGACTGTCATTTCATAATAATCAAAAGAGAGGGAATTATCAACCTAAGTTCCAAGGTCCTTAACAGCATTCTCATTTTGGGGTGTGGTGTTGTCTATGTTATATACTCGGGGAGGATTGTTTAGCAAATGTGACAATATTCCACTTTTTAGCATTTAATCTGAGTCCATTTTTAGTACACCAGGTATTTACAAGTTTAAGTTCTAGCTGAAGGGCTTTGGCCTCAGTTGGGAACTCGATAATAACTTCCAGTTTACAGTCATCTGTCTTGGTTCATGGTCTAGAAATCTGGAAAGTAAATACTGAACAAGAGAGGACCCAGCACTGAGCCCTATGAGATCCCACTGGTCACTGCTACCCACACCATGTGGGTTCTAGTAAAAGCCAGTTTGCTATTTTTGTGGCTCCATGGAGGGACATAAGCAGTAGTTTCTTGCACCCCAGTATTGTTCTTGAATATGGATGCCGTGGTGGCTACAGCGGGTCATGCTACTCTACTACTGCAGTGTCCTAGGACTGCTGGCTGGTCTGTCTGATGACATTATTATTTACAGCATGGTATGAAAACCTAGCAGGCTGTATTGAAGACATAATACAGTTCCTCCATACATGTCCAGGCAGTAGAATATGAATTTCAAGCTGAACACATGTTCCACAACATTTCTGCCTTGAGTGTGGCTGGCAGTGTTCTGCTGTTTGGCTATACCTTATAACCAAATATAGGCATCCCAGATATGGGCATCAAGGCAGGGATCCAAGGGTAAACTGCATTACCTGTAACACACTACAGAAATACATCAGAGTTTGATAAAGTTAGTATTGTGTACCTTTATGTGCATGGCTGTGGATATGAAGGTGTTCCTGGACAGCCTACTAGGTGGCCCTGTGGTATCTCTCCATGCAGGAAGAATATAATACAAATGGCTCTATAACAGATGGGAATAATGGGAAATGCTACAGGGCTACATAGACAAATGGGTTAGTAGCCTCTTGGTGTATCACACTATTGCTACAATCTAAGGCTCACGGCATGCTGGAAGGGTGGGTTATATTGCAGAAGCCACATGGGGGGTGTCATTCTCCATTGGAGTATGAGGAAGGCAGATGTGCTCATCCACTTGTGGAAGAAGTGACTTAAGTAACGTTTTGAGAATTCCAAAAGCTGATGCCTGCAAAATATCCAAGGTTTCTCCATCTCATTTCTAACAGGTCCCTTGTAGCTAGTAAGTTAGGTACTATATATGCCTTGGTATCCATGGGTAAAGGAAGCCCATGCACTCTACCAGTTCCTGGCTATGGCCTATACATGTTAACCAATGCCTATATAAGGAGTGTTATCTATGCTCAATTGATCCCAGGCCTGTTGGTCTAACAACTGGTGGGAGTTAATCTTTGAAGGTGCTGATTTCATCTGTGCAGGCAGTCTTCTCAAACTGGGGAGACCACTGCCTGAGCTTTGCAAATGTTGATTTATGTACATTACTGTTGAATTGGCATCCCAGATATGGGCATCAAGGCAGGGATCCAAGGGTAAACTGCATTACCTGTAACACACTACAGAAATACATCAGAGTTTAATAAAGTTAGTATTGTGTACCTTTATGTGCATGGCTGTGGATATGAAGGTGTTCCTGGACAGCCTACTAGGTGGCCCTGTGGTATCTCTCCATGCAGGAAGAATATAATACAAATGGCTCTATAACAGATGGGAATAATGGGAAATGCTACAGGGCTACATAGACAAATGGGTTAGTAGCCTCTTGGTGTATCACACTATTGCTACAATCTAAGGCTCACAACATGCTGGAAGGGTGGGTTATATTGCAGAAGCCACATGGGGGGTGTCATTCTCCATTGGAGTATGAGGAAGGCAGATGTGCTCATCCACTTGTGGAAGAAGTGACTTAAGTAACGTTTTGAGAATTCCAAAAGCTGATGCCTGCAAAATATCCAAGGTTTCTCCATCTCATTTCTAACAGGTCCCTTGTAGCTAGTAAGTTAGGTACTATATATACCTTGGTATCCATGGGTAAAGGAAGCCCATGCACTCTACCAGTTCCTGGCTATGGCCTATACATGTTAACCAATGCCTATATAAGGAGTGTTATCTATGCTCAATTGATCCCAGGCCTGTTGGTCTAACAACTGGTGGGAGTTAATCTTTTGAAGGTGCTGATTTCATCTGTGCAGGCAGTCTTCTCAAACTGGGGAGACCACTGCCTGAGCTTTGCAAATGTTGATTTATGTACATTACTGTTGAATTGGCATCCCAGATATGGGCATCAAGGCAGGGATCCAAGGGTAAACTGCATTACCTGTAACACACTACAGAAATACATCAGAGTTTGATAAAGTTAGTATTGTGTACCTTTATGTGCATGGCTGTGGATATGAAGGTGTTCCTGGACAGCCTACTAGGTGGCCCTGTGGTATCTCTCCATGCAGGAAGAATATAATACAAATGGCTCTATAACAGATGGGAATAATGGGAAATGCTACAGGGCTACATAGACAAATGGGTTAGTAGCCTCTTGGTGTATCACACTATTGCTACAATCTAAGGCTCACAACATGCTGGAAGGGTGGGTTATATTGCAGAAGCCACATGGGGGGTGTCATTCTCCACTGGAGTATGAGGAAGGCAGATGTGCTCATCCACTTGTGGAAGAAGTGACTTAAGTAACGTTTTGAGAATTCCAAAAGCTGATGCCTGCAAAATATCCAAGGTTTCTCCATCTCATTTCTAACAGGTCCCTTGTAGCTAGTAAGTTAGGTACTATATATACCTTGGTATCCATGGGTAAAGGAAGCCCATGCACTCTACCAGTTCCTGGCTATGGCCTATACATGTTAACCAATGCCTATATAAGGAGTGTTATCTATGCTCAATTGATCCCAGGCCTGTTGGTCTAACAACTGGTGGGAGTTAATCTTTTGAAGGTGTTGATTTCATCTGTGCAGGCAGTCTTCTCAAACTGGGGAGACCACTGCCTGAGCTTTGCAAATGTTGATTTATGTACATTACTGTTGAATTCTGCTAGCAATGTAAGTTTTTTTCACTTTGTACTACTTTATACTCAGCATCTGTGGAATTTCAAGCCTGGCTATAAGCAGTGACTTTCTTTCATCTATCCTTACTTGTGTATTGTACCTACATCTGATGGCACTTCATTTGCATGCCATTATACTATAATTTACATAAGTATTTTCCGTTATCTTTTGCACTATACCCATAGTGCTACAGGGTTCTATGAATTACTAGTTTATATTTTCATTTTTGGCATTTTCTTCATATAAAAAGCCGTGTAAAACACAATGAAAGTTTTAATCCAAGAGCACTTAAGCAGATCACATTCAATGACAGTAAACTGAACAGTTTGAGTGCAATGGGAAGAGAATTACTGGGAACTTGTGGTAGAGACTGATTGTGCTTCAAAAGAGTTCAAAGTGAGCTGGTTGTAGCCATCTAAGTAAAGGTATGCTTCTGCTGGTGGTCTGCTAGTTTGAGAAAAAGGAAGACCTAAGTTGACTGCTTGTTTGGGCTGATTTAAATTAAAATGATTAAGAATTACATAGGTCTAGGGCCTAGGTTCATTCTGAACAGCTACTGTTTTGACTCCTGTCTGCTCTGCAATATGCTTAGTGCTTGAAGTGCAGTATTTTTCTGCCATATTAAATGCTGTGATTAAGTGCTGTCGAGTGTGTGGATTAAAGGATGGTGCTGATAAACGTTATGATAACATATCCATCATCAGTAGACAGTGAAATCAAGCCAAAATATCATTACCTTGTACAGATAATATAAAATAATTAATTGTTTGCTATATGATGAATTATTTACTTTGAACAAATTCATGGAAAAAAAATTAGATGCCGATATGTTGTCAACTTTAAGGACATGCATTTTTGTTTTTTGTTTAACGATGGGAAAAGTACAGTTATGTAAGTAAACTTAAAATAACAGTAGATGTTTGAATAGATCACTGTTGCAGTAACCCAAGCTCTATAGGATCAGCTAACTAGCTTCCAAAGCTTTAAGGCTCTTTACACACTCCCTAGCCACTGTAATGCTTGGTAAGTGTGTACAAAGAAGAGCTAGTTAGTAAAGTAGAAAGGATTTGCTAATGGGACACTTATTTGTCCAGCCTCTAAGTACTAGTCAGCTGATCTCTTGAAGCCAGCAGGGAAGAGAGGACTTTGGAGGCAATAATGTTTGGAGTTTTGGTGCCCTAGCCACTGACTTTATAGTGGTCTCCCTGTGTTTTGTAGTGGCTAGGGCATGTGAAAGGTGCCCTAAAGCTTTAGAAGCTGCCCAGCTGGTTTAATCCTGGTAGGATACATCCCATATAGCTTAGGCTACAGCAATAGTGATCCAATGATTAACATAAGCTGTGTGCTTCACATGGCTGCCATACTGGCACCTGGAATGCATTTGAGAGCATTACAGGGCCAAAGGGCATTTTGATCATCCTGGAAGCCTCTAACTTAGCTGGAATGCATTTTTTTGCCACAGAACCATGTTGTAGCTATGATATTAATGCCCAGTATAGATATAGTGTTGCTGTGTTCTAAGGATGTAGAGGCCAAACTGATGTTGCATTGTTATTGCTTGTTTGTTTAGGCCACAGGGAAAGGCCTACTGAAATTACACCAAAGTTATCATCTTGTCTAGTAGTATTTAAACATTTGTAAGAGCTCATAATACTAAATATTCCACTATGTTTAGGATGGATTACAAAAAAGAAAGGAGAAATCAGCTGGAGTGTCGGCCTGAGAGTGGGCAGGAGTCTATCACAAATTTGTCAGTTCAACACGATGAGTATTTCATCCACTACAAAATATTTCAGCAGAAAGACAGTGGAATAGTTTGCCAGGAAGTATAACTAGGTAATCTCATAGCAACTATTACAACAACATTAAGTTTCCATGTTGCTTTACAATAGGCAGGAGATGTCACTTACTTGACAGAATGATAGACAGACAGGCAAATAGAGAATTGCTTTAGCAGCACAAGAATAAGTTCCCAGAGAAGAAAATTAGGGTGGACGCAAACCTGACATAGTAGGCGAGTTTGATTCAACCATAGGTGTTACTCTATATTAATGATTTTATTTATTACCTTCACCCTGGATCTAAAGTGGTTTTGTATTGAAACTTTCAAAAGGTAGGATAGCTACAGCAGCTTTTTACTTTAAGCAACAATCTTAGCCTACATAAACGTTTTGAACCAAGCAAATGGGGAACAGCTGCAGTTATTCCCCTGCATAAGGGAGGACCTTCCACAGACCCAGGCAATTAATGAGCCATAACTTGACCCAGCCTCTTATGCAAAACTATGGAAAGACTTACCATGGAAGCAATCAATCAGGACTTAGGGAACCTCCAAGGACTGAACCTATCTCAGTCTGGATTTGTCAAGGGAAGGTCATGCTTACTCAGTCTAGTAGAGTTTTTTTGAAAAGATCACCAGTGCAATAGATGACATATCTCAACCTGAACAGAGCTTTCAACATATTTGTCCACTCAAGTATTATAAAAAAGCTAAATAAACTGGGAATATACCCCTATGTCACTCGCTGCATTGCCAACTGGCTTTACAGATATGATACAGGAAATCAAATGGGGGGAGTTACCGCCACAAAGAGACCAGTCACCAGGGAGTCCCCAAGAGTTCTATACTGGACCTCTCCTGTTTGGGATCCACTTTTCTGAAGTGAAAGCCAATATCAAAGGGTTCTATCTGACTAGCTTTACAGATGACTGCAAGCTAGGAGCAGTCATTAATTCCTCAAATGACTTGGCCATTCTGCACTAAGGTTTGTCCAAATAAGTAGCAAGTGCCAAAATCTTGGACTAACACTAAATCTCCAAAAAATGCATTACTGTATTCTTTGGTAGGCCATATGTTTCAAGGACTATTAAATTGACAATATAATCCTAAGATATGACCCAGTTCACTATTTGGGAACATATGTTGACAGTGGCCTACATTATGGCCAATATGTGTCCACTTTACTAAAAAGTTCTTCTATATTGCACAGCTTATAAACAAAGGGATTGTGTCTAGGTCTAGGGATATCATTGTCCACCTTTACTCAGCCCTCATTAGGGCTATATGATGCCCCCTTTGGCATGCATCTGTCTATACACATCCAACAACTGGAATGCCCACAGAGATAACTTAATAAAAGGATAGAAGGCCTAAACAACATATCCTACATGGACCAACTCAAAGTCCTGTCACTATACTCAGTATCCTACATACTGCTAACAGGTGATTTATGTCTGGCATACAAAGCATAATCCAACCCAGTAGTGATGGATTTACTGCACATCAGCAAGTCAAATTGCATCAGAAATACTCAGTCAAGGGTTATAAACCTCTTCTGCAACACCAATAGAATGGTTTGGAGGGGCAGGTATAGCTCACAGAGGATACTGCTGCTCTTCAACAGACTCCCCCATCCATATAAAACAAGGTTCATCCTGTTCATATTCAAGCACAACTTAAATTTATGGATGGAAAACAGAAAATTTAACCAAGGACTGCCCCCTGTACTACTAATATGCTTTATCCCATGCATGGGTCCCCTCAAACTATCTATTACATCATCTCAGTTATTCTTATTAGGGGTAATATATAATTATCAACCATGTGATGGGTAAGACCACTCTCTAACCCAAATGGGATAGGTTAAATCGTGCACCAAAAGGGAAATTGGCTAGGCTTAAAATGTCCCACAAGGGCAATTAGCCTAGTGCTTACCTATGATCCCATGAACAATAGGGGTCAGTTGCCCAGCAGGAAGCAACTCTATTCGAGGAAGTGGAAAGGGAAGTAGAGGTTGGGGATGAGGGGCCAGACAAGAAATGAAACAGTCAACTGTGAGGAAGAGGACTGAGCCAGTAGGTGGTACAGTGAATAGGAGGAGGAGCCAAACATCTACTAATCTTGATGTCACAACTCAGTCTGTGGTAAAGGGTCAAACACTGCATAGGAGTAGCACAGGGGCAGTTAAGAGTTTCAATCTCTTAGACAATGAAACAGAATATGTGCAGGATGAAATGGAAAGGATGGGTGAATATATTTACCCTATATTGAATCATTGATTAGTGAGGAAACTGTCAAGTTTATAGAGGTTGCTAAGGGATGAGGGTTACAAGCAAGGAAAGGATGTGCCTGAAAGTTAGGTTCCACAAGGAACATGCATTCAATGAGCTGCCACACTGAGATCACTTCACATATTTCCTTAGTCTCTATGCCCCTGAGTGAGGAAGAGATGGTTCAGACTTGACTTTAGAGCACCCTGGGGACTGTGTTGGATTATTCATGGGATGGGTTGGAAAAAGTGATGTGGAAAAATGCTCAGAGTTGGTAGATGGAGCACAGAGCTGCCCATCTATTGCAAACTGTTAAAACAAACACTTGGCAGGTTAGCTATGTGGAGCTATTTGATCTCCTTGACCCGGATGGAGTCCAATGCATTACAGAAATGGAGTAACAAAAGGCTCAAAACCAGCTGGCTACAGTGGTGGTTTTGGACAAATGCTAAAGCACCACATCTAGGACAAATTTTATTGTATTTGCATTTGCTTTTCGGGGTAGAGCCTGATATCTATGGACCTTTTTCAGACTCAGACCAGGAGCAGTGTCTGGTTAAGAGACTTACTCAGAGTCACACAGTTAGGCAATGGAAGCTAATGGATACATGAGAAAACTGGTCTATGGTTTTAATGTATTACAAGGCCATACATTTATAAAAGTACTCTACTCAACCAAGACAATTGATTGCTTACCAGCTAACTGTAAGGAATACCCACAGGAAGTAAGAGAGTTGAGAGTGGTTGCAATATGACCAGCAATGTGGAAAGCTCAAAGCAAAAAGCCAAAATGTTGAGGTGACACATGATGCAGGCGCTAATGGTAGAACTGAGTTGCTCTCCAATATCATGGTGGAACATCAGTGTCAACAGATGTTCATGGATAGTCTGTCACCATACATATGTATGCTCACATGCATACCCCTCATTTCTCCAGATTTTGGAAGGACTCCCATCATTTGTTGTCAAACATCTGTTCCATCCCTGCTAAAACTGGAAATTATTTTGAGAATTTGTAAGTTAAAAGTATCAATATTCAAGTGTCCGTAATTTGGGACCTTTCCATAATTATTTTTAGTTTGCCTGTGTTTCTCCAGGTAAAAGTTGAGAGGTATGCTCACATTGTAGGGGCTAATATCCCACCATGTATGTCAAGAGGAAAGACATTTGAAGGTAATGGGAGGTTGGCATAATGGTTAAGGTGTTTACATTACAGTTACAAGGTACAGGGTTTGATTCTCACATGGGGTAAATGGCTAGGCTTAAAATGGCCCAGAAGGGCTGTTAGCATAGTACTAAACTAACTAGTGTAATAGGCTACATTTTTAGGTCAGATGGATGGCTGCATTATGAACGTCATACCTTTCAACCTCTTAGCACAAGAAATCTGGACACAGCTAAAAATAATGGGGGGACAAAGCCCCCAAAATAGGGAAGTGGTACCTACAAAAATTTAAGTGGAATTTCAGCTGATTCATCACTTTTTACCTTGAGACTGGCAAAGCAAATGGTGGCACTGACAGGGAGGCCAACTATTGTGCTGTTTGAACCACTTGTTTGAGAAACAGTCCATGACTGGTTAAACTGGTCATAGAGTCTGACATTCATTTTCTGATGTTTCACCCACCATAAGATTTTCACCTTCTATGTATAAAGTTGGAATATTGCTTTGACTCATCTGTGTCAATGGGGAGTGCAAGACCATGTGCTAAATTCAAGAAGTCTAGTATGGTCATGTACGGGGTATAGGAGGAAATACCTCTGGAAAGAAGGGCAGACATTACCATATCAATTCCTTGAATATCTGGAAAGTTAAGAAGCAGATAAAACAAGGGGTAAAATGACCTTTAAAAAGCTTTGTCAGGTACTTTGAGTCCCCCTGGTACTAGAAGCTAGAAGGCCTTGTAAAAACATTGACTTTTCTGGCACTGGAGACTGATTTGGAGGTCCAGACATTCAGATTGCCTGGAATGAAATTAGAAGCCTTCAGGACTAAAGACCAATTAACTGGAAGGCAAGAATAAAGCCAGAGTTATGCAGGTAATGTTCCTTTTAGAAAAAAAGAAAAAAAGAAAAAAGAAAAAAAAGGTAATGTTCCTTTTAGGGCTGATGAACTTTAAGTATAGGACCATACTTACAAAGAGGCCTTTTATATCATATTATTAGCTGGCTTAAAAGGGAGAGGGAAACATCGATTAGAATCCCAAGTGCAGTAAGAGCAGAATCATCAGCTAAGTCTAAGTTCTTACAACTCCAAAATAAAATACTGTTTTGGCAGGATGATTAGCTGGATGGCTCAAATATGGAGCTGCACATGGATGCATCAAGACCGATAGGCACAGTAGGCTAAAACTGAAATAATTCATTTGCAGAACCATGGACTGAAGCTCATGTTTAGCTGACATTAGCTATAAAAGACATTGCATTTTGGGAACTGATGCCAATATGGGTGACATTGGTGGTACAGGAACCACATCTGGCTAATAAGAGAACAATGTTTTGTACCAATTACCATGTGGTAACTTAAACACTGAGGAGCAGGTCTTTCAATGAAATATGAAAAGGTCCCAAGAAAGCTGATTTTGGCAGTCCTGCAATGATTCGAAGTTCCAGAATTACTGGTAGAATTAGGGTAGGCTGTACATAAGGGCCCAATGACACAAGTAATAACTGGATTTAGACTCACAAAGGAGTTTGTAATGGGAGCGGGGGGGGGGGGTGCATCAAAGTTCCGCTCTGAGCCTGTTGCTAATTATACTGCTGATAGACTACACCAGCAAACAGATGGGAAGGGACATCAAGAAAGCTGCTGTGTGTAGACAATGTGTCATTACAAGCAGACTCTGAACAGGAACTTCAGCAAATGATAGGGGAATGAATGCAAAACTGAAGGCATACAGAAAGAAACTGAATAGAGACAAGATAGCTGCCATGGCAGCAAATGGTGGAAATCAGAAGTACCTGAAAACTGAGATAGAAGAGAAAACAGTGGAACAGGTGAAAAGCTTTAAGTATATGTGATGGATGACTGAAGAGAAGTGATGCCTGAATAAGGTGGTGAAAGATAGAATCAGAGGGGCTGTAGCTAACTGGCACAGTGGCAGGGGTACTGTGTACAGAGGATGCCACACACCGTGTGTTAGGGTAGTGTATGACAGAAGGATGCCACACACAGTGTCAGGGGTAATGTGTGACAGAAGAATGCCACACACAGTTTCAAGGGTAGTGTGTAACAGAAGGATGCCACACACAGTGTCAGGGGTAGTGTGTAACAGAAGAATGTCACACACAGAGTGTCAGGGTTGTGTGTGACAGAAGGATGCCACACACAGTGTCAGGGGTAATGTGTAACAGAAGAATGCCATACACAGCGTCAGAGGTAGTGTGTAACAGAAGGATGCCACACACAGAATGTCAGAGGTAGTATGAAACAGAAGAATGTCACACACAGAATGTCAGTGGTAGTGTGTAACAGAAGAATGTCACACACAGAATGTCAGGAGTAGTGTTTACAGAAAAATGTCACACACAGTGTCAGGGGTAGTGTGTGATAGAAGAATACAACACAGAGTGTCAGGGATACTGCATGACAGAAGGATGTCACACACAGTGTCAGGGGTAATGTGTTGCAGAAGGATGCCGCACACAGTATCAGGGGTAGTCTGAAACAGATGAATGTCGCACACATAGTGTCAGGGGTAGTGTGTGACAGAAGGATGCTACACACAGTGTCAGGGGTAAGGTATGACAGAAGGATGCCACTCACAGTGTTAGGTGTAGTGTGTGACAGAAGGATGCCACACCCAGTGTCCAAGGTAGTGTGTGACAGAAGAATACAACACAGAATGTCAGGGATACTGCATGACAGAAGAATGCCACACAGAGGGTCAGGGTAGTGTGTGACAGAAAAATGCAACACAGAATATCAGGGATACTGCATGACAGACGAATGCCACACACAGAGTGTCAGGATAGTGTGTGATAGAAGGATGCCGCACACAGTGTCAGGGGTAGTGTGTAACAGAAGAATGCCACACACAGTGTCAGGGGTAGTGTGTGACAGGAGGATGCCACACACAGTGTTAGGGAAGTGTGTGACAGAAGAATGCTACACACAGTGTCAGGGGTAGTATGTAACAGAAGAATGTCACACACAGAATTTCAGGGGGTAGGGTATGACAGAAGGATGTCACACACAGTGTCAGGGGTAAGGTATGACAGAAGGATGCCACACACAGTGTCCGGGGTAGTGTGTAACAGACAGATGCCACACACAGAATGTCAGGGGTAGTGTGTAACAGAGGAATGCCACACACAGAGTGTCAGGGTAGTGTGTGACAGAAGGATGCTACACACAATGTCAGGGATAAGTTATGAGAGAAGGATGCCACTCACAGTGTCCGGGGTAGTGTGTGACAGAAGAATGCCACACATAGAGTGTCAGGGTAATATGTGATAGAAGGTTGCTACACACAATGTCTGGGATAGTGTCTGACAGAGGAATGCAACACATGGTGTCAGGGGTGGTGTGTGACAGAAGGATGCCACACACACAGTGTCAGGGGTAGTGTATAACAGAAGGATGCCACACAGAATGCCAGGGGTAGGGTATGACAGAAGGATGGCACACAGAGTGTCAGGGGTTGTGTGTGACAGAAGGATACCACACACAGTGTCCGGGGTAGTGTATGACAGAAGGATGCCACACACAGAGTGTCAGAATAGTGTGTGACAGAAGGATGCCATACACAGTGTCAGGGGTAGTGTGTGACAGAAGGATGCCACATACAGTGTCAGGGTTAGTGAGTGACAGAATGATGCCACACACACAGTGTCAGGGGTAGTGTGTGACAGAAGGATGCAACACAGAATGCCTGGGGTAGGGTATGACAGAAAGATGCCACACAGAGTGTCAGGGGTAGGGTATGCCAGAAGGATGCCACACAGAGTGTCAGGGGTAGTATTTAACAGAAGAATGCCACACACAGAGTGTCAGGATAGTGTGTGATAGAAGGATGATACACACAGTGTCTGGGATAAGGTATGACAGAAGAATGCCACATAGAGTATCAGGGGTAGTGTGTGACAGAAGGATGTCACACACAGTGTCCTGGGAAGTGTGTGATAGAAGAATGCCACACACAGAGTGTCAGGGTAGTGTGTGATAGAAGGATGCTACACACAGTGTCAGTGGTAGTGTCTGACAGAAGAATGCCACACAGACAGTGTCAGGGGTAGTGTGTGACTGAAAGGTAATGTGTACAAAATAGTAGTACATCTTACTTTTCAGTTTCTTTATTATTCTTGCAACCAGTATATTTGCATAGTACAGAAACCTGGGCTGTGAAGGCAGAGCAGGTAAGGAAGCAAGTGATGTTTGAGATGATGTGCCTGAGACAGGTGGTAAGATGTGCATTGTTCAAAAAGTAAAAAAGCCAGTACAAAGGTGTATCAGGTGCTACTTTTAATAAAAAGTTAACATATACAGACCAATTTCGGCATACATAAAAAGCCTTCCTAAGTATAACTAAACCAAAGACCCAGCACTCCTTATATACACACACCCATGTATAACAAAAATCATTCATTGGCTGTTCACAATTGCTCATTCAATCCAGGGGGAATCAAACCCCCTAGCTTAATTAACCATCTTTTTTCTTTATTATTAAGAATATTGTGCTAACCAATTTTATTAGTTCTGTCCCCCTTGATAATATCAATAATCGTAAATCTAAATGATGCTGCAGGATGAACAACCACATGTTTATATAATACATTGGTAAGCCTTTTTGATTTAATGTCACTCATGCTAACTGATCCTAAACTTCACAGGCCTGGACATCTGGCCCACATAAAAGGCCAAACATGTACAGGTGGCTAGGTATATGACCCAATCAGACGAACAGTTAAAAAATTTAATGTCATAAACATGACAAGTGTTACGACTATTGAAAGTTTTTGTCTGATTGAGTCTAATACAGTGTGCACAATAGCCGCAATTATAACAGCCCTGAAGGACATCCCCCGATAAAGAAGATTGTTGAAGGGGGGCAACCATCCAGGCTGGCACCTTATAGTAATTAAAATGAGATACCAAAGACCTACCCCTCCTAAAACCAAAACACCATTTGTCCCCAATAAATGTCCTGATCCTCTCATCTGCTTGTAAGATATTCCAATTCTGTTGTACAACTTCACAAAAAACAGCAGTATTCTGATCATATGTGGTAATCATTCTAATAGGGGTTGATTCAGAAGTGGATTTATCTTTATATCATAAGAGCTCCTGTTTATCCATACCACTCACTTCCCTACATGCCATTGTGATCACTCCAGATTTATATCCACGTTCCTTAAATCTCCTAATCATATCCCTCTTGTGATGATTATGTTGATCCCTGTCAGAGCAAATGCGTTTTATTCTCATGAACTGAGACTTTGGAATATTCTGGATGACATGTGGTGGATGATGGCTGCTGGCATGGAGGAGGGAGTTGTACTCAGGAAATTTGCGGAACACCTTTGTCTCCAAAGACCCATCGGTGTTTTTAGTCGTGAGAACATCCAAAAAGGTAATATGATTTAGATCTTGTGTGCAAGTAAACTTAATACCCCATTTATTCCCATTAAGGTATCCCAAAAATTCTTGTAAATACTCCAAACCCCCCCTCCATATGAGCCAATAGCCAATGAATGATCTTTGTTATAAATAGGTGTATGTATATAAGGAGTGCTGGGTCTTTGGTTTACTTACACTAAGGAAGGCTTGTTTTTATGTATGCCGAAACCGGTCTGTATGTGTTAACTTTGTATTAAAAGTAGCACCTGATACACCTTTGTGCTGGCTTTTTTACTTTTGCATCATTGTCTCTTTAAGCCGTGCACTGCTGTACTTGCAGGGGAACACACTAGACTGCAAGATGTGCATTGTGGGACAGTCATTGAAATAATGACAACAGAGCAGAAGTTACAGTAACTCCAACTGCAGAAAAGGTCAAAGAACATATTATGGTGGTTTGGGCATGTATAGGAAAGTGATAAATTATTTGGAAGAGACAGGAAGGAGGCAAAAGGACGTCCAGCAAAGAAATGGATTAATCTCATGATAGAAGACCTGCAACATTCAGGCATGACTGTAAAGGAAAGTAGGAGTGGCAATGAATCAAGAAATGTGTCAAGAGTTGACACGATGCCGACACCTCTTGTAGAAACAATGAATAATGGGATTAATAATGATAATGATATAGATTTAAGTTTGTTTATTAGGGTAGTGCACTAATCCCATTGGATCAATTTCAGGCACAGCCTAGGTAATTGCAATCACAATGTAAATGGATATACATAGTGGGAAAGATACCAGCAATAATACATACAATCAGTTATATAACTAGAGTCTATATGACAGCCACAGGTCAGTCAAGAGAAGTGTACAGGTAAGTCAAAAACAGCAGGGGAGAAGTTGAGAGGGAGTAATTAAAGAATATGTATCTACTATTGTACTACTGTATCTACTATTTCCCTATAAACTCATCTCCCCTTACAAGCATTCTACCCTATCTCTACCCATCCAAACCCTTAGAAATCTAATAACATTCAGCTCCAATAGTAAGCAATCCAAGTATCTCTCCAATAGTTTTCAACACCTAATCACTATCCCTCTATCTGGTGGCATACACCCTAACCCTGGCCCACATACCCCCCCACTCTTCTTCCAAATCTACCCTTTTCACCACTCTAAATGCCCAAAGCATAGCTAACAAGATTCCCAACCTCCATGCCTGGCTTCAACACAATAAACCAGATATATTGTCCATTTCTGAAACTTGGCTAAAACTTCATATAAAAGACTCAGAAATAGTACCACCCAACTATTCCATTATCAGAAAAGACAGAACCCACAAAACGGGTGGAGGAGTAGCTCTACTTTATTCATCCTCCTTATCAGTTACTGCCTACACTAAACCCATCCCCCAATTCACCAACGCTGAATTAATTCTGGCCCTACTTCAAGTAAATAGGCGCAAGCACATATGCATAGCCTCACTATACATTCCCCTAGGAGACAATATCTCAGTACTCAAAAATATCTATCTTGGCTGTCCACTAATATTAGCAATGAAACTATAATACTGGGTGACATCAACATCAACTGGTCCTCCATTCAGTGTCTCTCTCAAACACCTTAAATATCAACCTTTATAATTTCTCACAACTTATCAACTCTATAACCAGATCCTCCAAAGACTACTCCAGCGGTAGTATCCTCGACTGGATCTTAGTCTCTCACACTCATTATTTCTCTGACAGCGGCATATGACCCGACTCCCTCAGCGATCACCTTCCCACTTTTACTCAGCGCCTTACTTCTCCCCTTCAATTATCTCACAACTATATCTCCACTCGCTACCTCAAACATTTCAGTCCCACTATCTTCTCTAACTCTTTAAAATCAGTAAACTGGAGCCCACTAAGAACTCTATCCCTAGAAGAAGCTGTTACCTACTTCAGCTCAACTTTCTTACACCTGTTAGACAGCTATGCCCCCCCCTTAAATCCAAAAGAATAAAAAGCAAAACTGTCCCTTGGCTAACCAAAAATACACTAGCTGCCATGCAGCTCAGAGATAAAGCCTGGTTACACCACCAGAAAAATAAGACTCCCTCCACCCTCAATGAGTGCATATCACTTTGCAATAAAGTCAAGAAGCTTGTTACATCAGACTGAAAAACATATTTCATCTCATTACAAAACAACCATAAAACAAATCCACAAAACTTTGGAATGGTATCTCAACTCTCCTTAACCCTGGGAAAAAAAAAACCTTTTCCAGACCCTGATGCTCTAGACATAGAACTAGCTACCCAAGTCAACTCTTTTTTCATAAACTCAATCTCCCAACTAACCTTGTCCTTCTCTACCAACTCTACACCCCTACCTCCTTATCCCCTCCCCTAGACTCACTATCACCGTTACTCCCTAATACCTCCACCTTCCAAACTCCTCCTTTCTCCATAAAACCCATACCCATATCTTCCATAAAAAAAAACTTCTCCAAAAACTAAAACCATGCTCCAATGCCCCTGATAACATACCCTCACACTTTCTAAATATTGCCAATGAAGCCATTGCCTTACCCATCATTATACTATCAACCATTCTATCCAAGAAGGTCATGTACCCCAACTATGGAAAAAGGCCTTCCATATACCAATGCATAAAGGGGGTGACAATAATAATATTACAAACCTCCACCCTATTGCCATCCTATCCCCCATCTCTAAACTCCTTGAAAAATGTATCCATCTACAACTTCTTCCCTACCTCACCGACAATCATTTACTTACTCCAACACAGCATGGCTTTAGACCTGGCCACAGTACCACCACTGCCCTTCTTTCCTTCTTAGAAATTGTTAACAAAGCCCGTGACTCTGGCTGCATAGTATCCACCCTCCTACTTGACCTCTCTAAGGCCTTCGATACAATATCTCACAACCTTCTCCTAGCTAAACTCTCTAAACTTATCCCTTTCCAGCCTTAATTGGTTCAATAGTTATCTCTCAAATAGATGCCAAGCAGTCAAATGGAAAACAGCCACCTCCTCCTTCCTTGATACCCCCACTGGAGTCCCCTCCTCTTCAATATATTTATAAATGATTTCCATCACTCAATCCCCAATGCAAAACTCATCCAATATGCTGATGATTCAACCATAATCTGTTCTGCCACCTCCATCCCCACAATGATAAAGCTCACACAAGAAGCTTTCTCTACCACAGAACAATGGATACTAGAAACTCACTTAGCACTCAATGCCTCAAAAACCAAACTAATGCTATTTACCCCTACTAAAACAACCATCACTGACAAGAATTCATTTTCCATCAAAAGCCATAACAAAACAGCTCTCAAATTAGTATCTCTGGTGTCCTCATTGATGACCAGCTCAAATTCACCTCTCACCTACAAATAAATATAAAAAAAACACCAAGAACTTGGCATGCTATATCACCATAATCGTTACCTTACTCCTTCTACAAAGTTTATTCTCACTACCACATATCTCATCCCTTCTCTTCTTTATGGCACTGCACTTCTAACAAACCTACAATCCTCTCTCAAGACAAAACTCTCCTCTTGCTATTACAAAATTGCAAAGTTTGCCACAAGCCAAAAGTCTTCTACCCATCACTGTCTAGCCCTTCGTCAACTAAATTGGTTAGAGCTGCCTAGTTATCTATCCTTTATTCAACTTACCCATGCCCATAAACTTATTTTGAACCCCACCCTTTGCCCCTACCTATCCTCAACCTTCAAAATGCACCTGCCTAACAGATTGTTAAGAACCAGCAATCAGAACCTAATAGAACTCAATAAACTTACCCACCCCTCAGGCAAAAATCTCCTATCCTTTGTCCTTGCACATCAATGGAATTCACTGCTTCCATCCATCCGTACCACCACAAACTTTACTTCCTTCAAAAACTCACTCCACTTACACCTAATTTCTCAGTGGGAATGGTCCTGCTCCCACCCCTCTTAACCTCCTCTCTTCATCTCAGTCTTCTTTGATTCCATGCATGGTTTTAGCAGGAACCGATCCATGCATAAACAACCTACTCTTAACTTACAATGCTGATACTTTTTATCTCAGAAGTTGTCTCTATAAATTAAATATTTTATCTGCAACTAGTATAACCTAAACTTTGATTGTCATTTTTCCATTAGATATTGTATGTTTGAATGCATTTCATACTAATACTTTTGTACTTACGATTATAAAAACGTCTAATGTAAACTTGTTGTAATTGTTTTGCTTTTGGAGCTTTTCTTCCCAGAACTCCATTGAAAATGGGTTCTTCTAGGCCCAATGGACTATCCTGGTAAAATAACTGCAAATAAATAAATAAATAAAATAAATAAAGGGGAAGTAAAAATGGAGGGGAGAACAACAGTTTCTAGTTGTGTGTTCAAGAAAATGTGCTAACTTTGTAAGAAGATAGCCTTTAATAGCTTGCAGTCTGCTCTTTGTGATGTATCCTGACTTTTGTGTTGGAAGTTTGTGAGCCGAAATCTGAATTTAGTGTAACTGAGGAGGTCTTCCAGAGGTACTATAAGATATTCCCATAATTCAGGACCAAGAGTGAAGAATAATACATGGTTAGAGCAGTGTAGTTTGGTTAATGGTATCTATAAATTAGGAAACGATTGTGAATGAGTTCTAAGGTTATATATTGTGGTTTCGGTGAGGAGTTTCTTTGTGTGCAGTGAAAGTAACGCCGGTCTAAAACTTTCTATAGTATTGACCTCAATAGAAGGTTTGCTATCTGTTTCATTGGAAGTCATTTGCCTACAGTGTGAGGCAGTGATGGTCTTGCTTGAGGGAAGTTTGCAATAACATAATATAGCTTATTGGAGATGGTTTGTAGGGTGATAGTATTTTCTCTGATGCTGCAGTAATTATGGGTAGACTGTATTTTAATAGTGTTTGCTGTATTTCCTTGCCAATTGGTGCTCTTGTTGGGGCTGATAGGTAGGAGGAGATTTTTCTTGCCCAGAATAGTAGAGAATTTATTTTTGCCTGCATTTCTTTTTTTTTTTTGGTGTGATGACAGCTCAGAGGTTGATCTAGGACTGCAAGATATGAAAAAATAATAGGGTGTTTTGTCTCGAATGAGAAGTTATTTAGGTCTGTAATGTGAAATACTTTGAGAACTTTGGATAATTTCTGATGAGTACTGATGATCACAGTGTCTTAGATGGGTGTGGAAGCAGTTTTTGTTTAATAAGTCATTTACTGAGGGAGTAGAGGCCCGCTTGGAGTTGCATTTGGATTTGTGAGGCTGGACTTGAAGACAACCATGTCATCTGCATATAAGATGATGGGTAGGTGGGTAATGTCATAAGGGAGTATACGGATGAAGATTAAGAGTAAGGGTGCTAAACTGGAGTCACGGGGACTCCTTTAATGAAAGGAGCTGTTTTGGAAAGTGAATGTCCTATTTTTACTCATATGTGTTTGAAATTTTTTGAATCATGAGAGGATGTCAGTAGTTATGCTAATTTCAGTCAGTTTTTCCCACAGTAGTCCATAAAGTCAAAGGCCTTAATAGAGCTTATGAATACTGCTTCTATAGGGTTGCCTTTGTCTGTATCATCAGTGATTGCGCAAAGGTTGGTCACTGCAAAATCTATGCTTTTTTTTTTTCTGAAAAGGTGGTAATGAGTCAAAGGATAACTTTTATCCAGACACAAGTCACCTCTTAGCAGTCTGTAGGATACAAAGTTTAGTGACAGGGCTTTCTGTTGTTCCATGCACAACATGTTATTTAGGCCCTGCATGCTTTTAGTAAGGTATCTGTGTGAGCATTTCAATTGTTGCACATGTCTGGAGAAATACTTGCCCATGGGGGGGCATTATATTCAATGACTGGTCTAATGAGGACTAAAGTAAAGGGGAGGAAATGATATCCCTCGATCTAGACACAATCCATTTATAAGCTGTGCAATATAGGAAGGACTTTCTTATAACGATGGACACATGTTGGTCAAAAGTTAGGTCACTGTCCACATTAAGTTCCCAAATCTGGAAATGTGTCAATTCTTAGGGGCATATTATCAATAAAGTAGTTCCTTGAGGTAGATGACTTCCCATGTACTTTTGCTACCAGTTATTTATTTATTTGGGACAAACCTTCCTGCAGGTTGGCTAAATTGTTTGGGGATTCAATGACAGCTTCTAGATTGCAGTCATCTACAAACTTAGTCAGCCAGAGCCCTTTGGTATTGCCCTTTACTTCAGTAAAGTAGATGACAAACAACTTCTTCCCTACCTCACCGACAATCACTTACTTACTCCAACACAGCATGGCTTTAGACCTGGCCACAGTACCACCACTGCCCTTCTTTCCTTATTAGAAATTGTTAACAAAGCCTGTGACTCTGGCTGCATAGTATCCACCCTCCTACTTGACCTCTCTAAGGCCTTCAATACAATATCTCACAACCTTCTCCTAGCTAAACTCTCTAAACTTATCCCTTTCCACCCTTAATTGGTTCAATAGTTATCTCTCAAATAGATGCCAAGCAGTCAAATGGAAAACAGCCCCCTCCTCCTTCCTTGATACCACCACTGGAGTCCCCTCCTCTTCAATATATTTATAAATGATTTCCATCACTCAATCCCCAATGCAAAACTCATCCAATATGCTGATGATTCAACCATAATCTGTTCTGCCACCTCCATCCCCACAATGATAAAGCTCACACAAGAAGCTTTCTCTACCACAGAACAATGGATACTAGAAACTCACTTAGCACTCAATGCCTCAAAAACCAAACTAATGCTATTTACCCCTACTATAACAACCATCACTGACAAGAATTCATTTTCCATCAAAAGCCATAACAAAACAGCTCTCAAATTAGTATCTCAGGCTAAACTACTAGGTGTCCTCATTGATGACCAGCTCAAATTCACCTCTCACCTACAAATAAATATAAAAAAAACACCAAGAACTTGGCATGCTATATCACCATAATCGTTACCTTACTCCTTCTACAAAGTTTATTCTCACTACCACATATCTCATCCCTTCTCTTCTTTATGGCACTGCACTTCTAACAAACCTACAATCCTCTCTCAAGACAAAACTCTCCTCTTGCTATTACAAAATTGCAAAGTTTGCCACAAGCCAAAAGTCTTCTACCCATCACTGTCTAGCCCTTCGTCAACTAAATTGGTTAGAGCTGCCTAGTTATCTATCCTTTATTCAACTTACCCATGCCCATAAACTTATTTTGAACCCCACCCTTTGCCCCTACCTATCCTCAACCTTCAAAATGCACCTGCCTAACAGATTGTTAAGAACCAGCAATCAGAACCTAATAGAACTCAATAAACTTACCCACCCCTCAGGCAAAAATCTCCTATCCTTTGTCCTTGCACATCAATGGAATTCACTGCTTCCATCCATCCGTACCACCACAAACTTCTCTTCCTTCAAAAACTCACTCCACTTACACCTAATTTCTCAGTGGGAATGGTCCTGCTCCCACACCTCTTAACCTCCTCTCTTCATCTCAGTCTTCTTTGATTCCATGCATGGTTTTAGCAGGAACCGATCCATGCATAAACAACCTACTCTTAACTTACAATGCTGATACTTTTTATCTCAGAAGTTGTCTCTATAAATTAAATATTTTATCTGCAACTAGTATAACCTAAACTTTGATTGTCATTTTTCCATTAGATATTGTATGTTTGAATGCATTTCATACTAATACTTTTGTACTTACTATTATAAAAACGTCTAATGTAAACTTGTTGTAATTGTTTTGCTTTTGGAGCTTTTCTTCCCAGAACTCCATTGAAAATGGGTTCTTCTAGGCCCAATGGACTATCCTGGTAAAAATAACTGCAAATAAATAAATAAATAAAATAAATAAAGGGGAAGTAAAAATGGAGGGGAGAACAACAGTTTCTAGTTGTGTGTTCAAGAAAATGTGCTAACTTTGTAAGAAGATAGCCTTTAATAGCTTGCAGTCTGCTCTTTGTGATGTATCCTGACTTTTGTGTTGGAAGTTTGTGAGCCGAAATCTGAATTTAGTGTAACTGAGGAGGTCTTCCAGAGGTACTATAAGATATTCCCATAATTCAGGACCAAGAGTGAAGAATAATACATGGTTAGAGCAGTGTAGTTTGGTTAATGGTATCTATAAATTAGGAAACGATTGTGAATGAGTTCTAAGGTTATATATTGTGGTTTCGGTGAGGAGTTTCTTTGTGTGCAGTGAAAGTAACGCCGGGTCTAAAACTTTCTATAGTATTGACCTCAATAGAAGGTTTGCTATCTGTTTCATTGGAAGTCATTTGCCTACAGTGTGAGGCAGTGATGGTCTTGCTTGAGGGAAGTTTGCAATAACATAATATAGCTTATTGGAGATGGTTTGTAGGGTGATAGTATTTTCTCTGATGCTGCAGTAATTATGGGTAGACTGTATTTTAATAGTGTTTGCTGTATTTCCTTGCCAATTGGTGCTCTTGTTGGGGCTGATAGGTAGGAGGAGATTTTTCTTGCCCAGAATAGTAGAGAATTTATTTTTGCCAGCATTTCTTTTTTTTTTTTTTGGTGTGATGACAGCTCAGAGGTTGATCTAGGACTGCAAGATATGAAAAAATAATAGGGTGTTTTGTCTCGAATGAGAAGTTATTTAGGTCTGTAATGTGAAATACTTTGAGAACTTTGGATAGTTTCTGATGAGTACTGATGATCACAGTGTCTTAGATGGGTGTGGAAGCAGTTTTTGTTTAATAAGTCATTTACTGAGGGAGTAGAGGCCCGCTTGGAGTTGCATTTGGATTTGTGAGGCTGGACTTGAAGACAACCATGTCATCTGCATATAAGATGATGGGTAGGTGGGTAATGTCATAAGGGAGTATACGGATGAAGATTAAGAGTAAGGGTGCTAAACTGGAGTCACGGGGACTCCTTTAATGAAAGGAGCTGTTTTGGAAAGTGAATGTCCTATTTTTACTCATATGTGTTTGAAATTTTTTGAATCATGAGAGGATGTCAGTAGTTATGCTAATTTCAGATAGTTTTTCCCACAGTAGTCCATAAAGTCAAAGGCCTTAATAGAGCTTATGAATACTGCTTCTATAGGGTTGCCTTTGTCTGTATCATCAGTGATTGCGCAAAGGTTGGTCACTGCAAAATCTATGCTTTTTTTTTTTCTGAAAAGGTGGTAATGAGTCAAAGGATAACTTTTATCCAGACACAAGTCACCTCTTAGCAGTCTGTAGGATACAAAGTTTAGTGACAGGGCTTTCTGTTGTTCCATGCACAACATGTTATTTAGGCCCTGCATGCTTTTAGTAAGGTATCTGTGTGAGCATTTCAATTGTTGCACATGTCTGGAGAAATACTTGCCCATGGGGGGGCATTATATTCAATGACTGGTCTAATGAGGACTAAAGTAAAGGGAGGAAATGATATCCCTCGATCTAGACACAATCCATTTATAAGCTGTGCAATATAGGAAGGACTTTCTTATAACGATGGACACATGTTGGTCAAAGTTAGGTCACTATCCACATTAAGTTCCCAAATCTGGAAATGTGTCAATTCTTAGGGGCATATTATCAATAAAGTAGTTCCTTGAGGTAGATGACTTCCCATGTACTTTTGCTACCAGTTATTTATTTATTTGGGACAAACCTTCCTGCAGGTTGGCTAAATTGTTTGGGGATTCAATGACAGCTTCTAGATTGCAGTCATCTACAAACTTAGTCAGCCAGAGCCCTTTGGTATTGCCCTTTACTTCAGTAAAGTAGATGACAAACAACTTCTTCCCTACCTCACCGACAATCACTTACTTACTCCAACACAGCATGGCTTTAGACCTGGCCACAGTACCACCACTGCCCTTCTTTCCTTATTAGAAATTGTTAACAAAGCCTGTGACTCTGGCTGCATAGTATCCACCCTCCTACTTGACCTCTCTAAGGCCTTCAACACAATATCTCACAACCTTCTCCTAGCTAAACTCTCTAAACTTATCCCTTTCCACCCTTAATTGGTTCAATAGTTATCTCTCAAATAGATGCCAAGCAGTCAAATGGAAAACAGCTACCTCCTCCTTCCTTGATACCACCACTGGAGTCCCCTCCTCTTCAATATATTTATAAATGATTTCCATCACTCAATCCCCAATGCAAAACTCATCCAATATGCTGATGATTCAACCATAATCTGTTCTGCCACCTCCATCCCCACAATGATAAAGCTCACACAAGAAGCTTTCTCTACCACAGAACAATGGATACTAGAAACTCACTTAGCACTCAATGCCTCAAAAACCAAACTAATGCTATTTACCCCTACTAAAACAACCATCACTGACAAGAATTCATTTTCCATCAAAAGCCATAACAAAACAGCTCTCAAATTAGTATCTCAGGCTAAACTACTAGGTGTCCTCATTGATGACCAGCTCAAATTCACCTCTCACCTACAAATAAATATAAAAAAAACACCAAGAACTTGGCATGCTATATCACCATAATCGTTACCTTACTCCTTCTACAAAGTTTATTCTCACTACCACATATCTCATCCCTTCTCTTCTTTATGGCACTGCACTTCTAACAAACCTACAATCCTCTCTCAAGACAAAACTCTCCTCTTGCTATTACAAAATTGCAAAGTTTGCCACAAGCCAAAAGTCTTCTACCCATCACTGTCTAGCCCTTCGTCAACTAAATTGGTTAGAGCTGCCCAGTTATCTATCCTTTATTCAACTTACCCATGCCCATAAACTTATTTTCAACCCCACCCTTTGCCCCTACCTATCCTCAACCTTCAAAATGCACCTGCCTAACAGATTGTTAAGAACCAGCAATCAGAACCTAATAGAACTCAATAAACTTACCCACCCCTCAGGCAAAAATCTCCTATCCTTTGTCCTTGCACATCAATGGAATTCACTGCTTCCATCCATCCGTACCACCACAAACTTCTCTTCCTTCAAAAACTCACTCCACTTACACCTAATTTCTCAGTGGGAATGGTCCTGCTCCCAC
This sequence comes from Protopterus annectens, assembly GCF_019279795.1. Lineage (NCBI taxonomy): Eukaryota > Metazoa > Chordata > Ceratodontiformes > Protopteridae > Protopterus > Protopterus annectens. The sequence goes on from NC_056739.1 coordinate 385,376,845, forward strand.
ACCTCTTAACCTCCTCTCTTCATCTCAGTCTTCTTTGATTCCATGCATGGTTTTAGCAGGAACCGATCCATGCATAAACAACCTACTCTTAACTTACAATGCTGATACTTTTTATCTCAGAAGTTGTCTCTATAAATTAAATATTTTATCTGCAACTAGTATAACCTAAACTTTGATTGTCATTTTTCCATTAGATATTGTATGTTTGAATGCATTTCATACTAATACTTTTGTACTTACTATTATAAAAACGTCTAATGTAAACTTGTTGTAATTGTTTTGCTTTTGGAGCTTTTCTTCCCAGAACTCCATTGAAAATGGGTTCTTCTAGGCCCAATGGACTATCCTGGTAAAATAACTGCAAATAAATAAATAAATAAAATAAATAAAGGGAAGTAAAAATGGAGGGGAGAACAACAGTTTCTAGTTGTGTGTTCAAGAAAATGTGCTAACTTTGTAAGAAGATAGCCTTTAATAGCTTGCAGTCTGCTCTTTGTGATGTATCCTGACTTTTGTGTTGGAAGTTTGTGAGCCGAAATCTGAATTTAGTGTAACTGAGGAGGTCTTCCAGAGGTACTATAAGATATTCCCATAATTCAGGACCAAGAGTGAAGAATAATACATGGTTAGAGCAGTGTAGTTTGGTTAATGGTATCTATAAATTAGGAAACGATTGTGAATGAGTTCTAAGGTTATATATTGTGGTTTCGGTGAGGAGTTTCTTTGTGTGCAGTGAAAGTAACGCCGGGTCTAAAACTTTCTATAGTATTGACCTCAATAGAAGGTTTGCTATCTGTTTCATTGGAAGTCATTTGCCTACAGTGTGAGGCAGTGATGGTCTTGCTTGAGGGAAGTTTGCAATAACATAATATAGCTTATTGGAGATGGTTTGTAGGGTGATAGTATTTTCTCTGATGCTGCAGTAATTATGGGTAGACTGTATTTTAATAGTGTTTGCTGTATTTCCTTGCCAATTGGTGCTCTTGTTGGGGCTGATAGGTAGGAGGAGATTTTTCTTGCCCAGAATAGTAGAGAATTTATTTTTGCCAGCATTTCTTTTTTTTTTTTTGGTGTGATGACAGCTCAGAGGTTGATCTAGGACTGCAAGATATGAAAAAATAATAGGGTGTTTTGTCTCGAATGAGAAGTTATTTAGGTCTGTAATGTGAAATACTTTGAGAACTTTGGATAGTTTCTGATGAGTACTGATGATCACAGTGTCTTAGATGGGTGTGGAAGCAGTTTTTGTTTAATAAGTCATTTACTGAGGGAGTAGAGGCCCGCTTGGAGTTGCATTTGGATTTGTGAGGCTGGACTTGAAGACAACCATGTCATCTGCATATAAGATGATGGGTAGGTGGGTAATGTCATAAGGGAGTATACGGATGAAGATTAAGAGTAAGGGTGCTAAACTGGAGTCACGGGGACTCCTTTAATGAAAGGAGCTGTTTTGGAAAGTGAATGTCCTATTTTTACTCATATGTGTTTGAAATTTTTTGAATCATGAGAGGATGTCAGTAGTTATGCTAATTTCAGTCAGTTTTTCCCACAGTAGTCCATAAAGTCAAAGGCCTTAATAGAGCTTATGAATACTGCTTCTATAGGGTTGCCTTTGTCTGTATCATCAGTGATTGCGCAAAGGTTGGTCACTGCAAAATCTATGCTTTTTTTTTTTCTGAAAAGGTGGTAATGAGTCAAAGGATAACTTTTATCCAGACACAAGTCACCTCTTAGCAGTCTGTAGGATACAAAGTTTAGTGACAGGGCTTTCTGTTGTTCCATGCACAACATGTTATTTAGGCCCTGCATGCTTTTAGTAAGGTATCTGTGTGAGCATTTCAATTGTTGCACATGTCTGGAGAAATACTTGCCCATGGGGGGGCATTATATTCAATGACTGGTCTAATGAGGACTAAAGTAAAGGGGAGGAAATGATATCCCTCGATCTAGACACAATCCATTTATAAGCTGTGCAATATAGGAAGGACTTTCTTATAACGATGGACACATGTTGGTCAAAAGTTAGGTCACTATCCACATTAAGTTCCCAAATCTGGAAATGTGTCAATTCTTAGGGGCATATTATCAATAAAGTAGTTCCTTGAGGTAGATGACTTCCCATGTACTTTTGCTACCAGTTATTTATTTATTTGGGACAAACCTTCCTGCAGGTTGGCTAAATTGTTTGGGGATTCAATGACAGCTTCTAGATTGCAGTCATCTACAAACTTAGTCAGCCAGAGCCCTTTGGTATTGCCCTTTACTTCAGTAAAGTAGATGACAAACAACTTCTTCCCTACCTCACCGACAATCACTTACTTACTCCAACACAGCATGGCTTTAGACCTGGCCACAGTACCACCACTGCCCTTCTTTCCTTATTAGAAATTGTTAACAAAGCCTGTGACTCTGGCTGCATAGTATCCACCCTCCTACTTGACCTCTCTAAGGCCTTCAATACAATATCTCACAACCTTCTCCTAGCTAAACTCTCTAAACTTATCCCTTTCCACCCTTAATTGGTTCAATAGTTATCTCTCAAATAGATGCCAAGCAGTCAAATGGAAAACAGCCCCCTCCTCCTTCCTTGATACCACCACTGGAGTCCCCTCCTCTTCAATATATTTATAAATGATTTCCATCACTCAATCCCCAATGCAAAACTCATCCAATATGCTGATGATTCAACCATAATCTGTTCTGCCACCTCCATCCCCACAATGATAAAGCTCACACAAGAAGCTTTCTCTACCACAGAACAATGGATACTAGAAACTCACTTAGCACTCAATGCCTCAAAAACCAAACTAATGCTATTTACCCCTACTAAAACAACCATCACTGACAAGAATTCATTTTCCATCAAAAGCCATAACAAAACAGCTCTCAAATTAGTATCTCAGGCTAAACTACTAGGTGTCCTCATTGATGACCAGCTCGAATTCACCTCTCACCTACAAATAAATATAAAAAAAAACACCAAGAACTTGGCATGCTATATCACCATAATCGTTACCTTACTCCTTCTACAAAGTTTATTCTCACTACCACATATCTCATCCCTTCTCTTCTTTATGGCACTGCACTTCTAACAAACCTACAATCCTCTCTCAAGACAACACTCTCCTCTTGCTATTACAAAATTGCAAAGTTTGCCACAAGCCAAAAGTCTTCTACCCATCACTGTCTAGCCCTTCGTCAACTAAATTGGTTAGAGCTGCCCAGTTATCTATCCTTTATTCAACTTACCCATGCCCATAAACTTATTTTCAACCCCACCCTTTGCCCCTACCTATCCTCAACCTTCAAAATGCACCTGCCTAACAGATTGTTAAGAACCAGCAATCAGAACCTAATAGAACTCAATAAACTTACCCACCCCTCAGGCAAAAATCTCCTATCCTTTGTCCTTGCACATCAATGGAATTCACTGCTTCCATCCATCCGTACCACCACAAACTTCTCTTCCTTCAAAAACTCACTCCACTTACACCTAATTTCTCAGTGGGAATGGTCCTGCTCCCACCCCTCTTAACCTCCTCTCTTCATCTCAGTCTTCTTTGATTCCATGCATGGTTTTAGCAGGAACCGATCCATGCATAAACAACCTACTCTTAACTTACAATGCTGATACTTTTTATCTCAGAAGTTGTCTCTATAAATTAAATATTTTATCTGCAACTAGTATAACCTAAACTTTGATTGTCATTTTTCCATTAGATATTGTATGTTTGAATGCATTTCATACTAATACTTTTGTACTTACTATTATAAAAACGTCTAATGTAAACTTGTTGTAATTGTTTTGCTTTTGGAGCTTTTCTTCCCAGAACTCCATTGAAAATGGGTTCTTCTAGGCCCAATGGACTATCCTGGTAAAATAACTGCAAATAAATAAATAAATAAAATAAATAAAGGGGAAGTAAAAATGGAGGGGAGAACAACAGTTTCTAGTTGTGTGTTCAAGAAAATGTGCTAACTTTGTAAGAAGATAGCCTTTAATAGCTTGCAGTCTGCTCTTTGTGATGTATCCTGACTTTTGTGTTGGAAGTTTGTGAGCCGAAATCTGAATTTAGTGTAACTGAGGACGTCTTCCAGAGGTATTATAAGATATTCCCATAATTCAGGACCAAGAGTGAAGAATAATACATGGTTAGAGCAGTGTAGTTTGGTTAATGGTATCTATAAATTAGGAAATGATTGTGAATGAGTTCTCAGGTTATATATTGTGGTTTCGGTGAGGACTTTCTTTGTGTGCAGTGAAAGTAACGCTGGGTCTAAAACTTTCTATAATACTGATCCCAATAGAAGGTTTGCTATCTGTTTCATTGGAAGTCATTTGCCTACAGTGTGAGGCAGTGATGGTCTTGCTTGAGGGAAGTTTGCAATAACATAATATAGCTTATTGGAGATGGTTTGTAGGGTGATAGTATTTTCTCTGATGCTGCAGTAATTATGGGTAGACTGTATTTTAATAGTGTTTGCTGTATTTCCTTGCCAATTGCTGCTCTTGTTGGGGCTGATAGGTAGGAGGAGATTTTTCTTGCCCAGAATAGTAGAGAATTTATTTTTGCCTGTATTTCTTTTTTTTTTGGTGTGATGACAGCTCAGAGGTTGATCTAGGACTACAAGATATGAAAAAATAATAGGGTGTTTTGTCTCGAATGAGAAGTTATTTAGGTCTGTAATGTGAAATACTTTGAGAACTTTGGATAGTTTCTGAGGAGTACTGATGATCACAGTGTCTTAGATGGGTGTGGAAGCAGTTTTTGTTTAATAAGTCATTTACTGAGGGAGTAGAGGCCCGCTTGGAGTTGCATTTGGATTTGTGAGGCTGGACTTGAAGACAACCATGTCATCTGCATATAAGATGATGGGTAGGTGGGTAATGTCATAAGGGAGTATACGGATGAAGATTAAGAGTAAGGGTGCTAAACTGGAGTCACGGGGACTCCTTTAATGAAAGGAGCTGTTTTGGAAAGTGAATGTCCTATTTTTACTCATATGTGTTTGAAATTTTTTGAATCATGAGAGGATGTCAGTAGTTATGCTAATTTCAGTCAGTTTTTCCCACAGTAGTCCATAAAGTCAAAGGCCTTAATAGAGCTTATGAATACTGCTTCTATAGGCTTGCCTTTGTCTGTATCATCAGTGATTGCGCAAAGGTTGGTCACTGTAAAATCTATGCTTTTTTTTTTCTGAAAAGGTGGTAATGAGTCAAAGGATGACTTTTATCCAGACACAAGTCACCTCTTAGCAGTCTGTAGGATACAAAGTTTAGTGACAGGGCTTTCTGTTGTTCCATGCACAACATGTTATTTAGGCCCTGCATGCTTTTAGTAAGGTATCTGTGTGAGCATTTCAATTGTTGCACATGTCTGGAGAAATACTTGCCCATGGGGGGGCATTATATTCAATGACTGGTCTAATGAGGACTAAAGTAAAGGGGAGGAAATGATATCCCTCGATCTAGACACAATCCATTTATAAGCTGTGCAATATAGGAAGGACTTTCTTATAACGATGGACACATGTTGGTCTAAAGTTAGGTCACTGTCGACATTAAGTTCCCAAATCTGGAAATGTGTCAATTCTTAGGGGCATATTATCAATAAAGTAGTTCCTTGAGGTAGATGACTTCCCATGTACTTTTGCTACCAGTTATTTATTTATTTGGGACAAACCTTCCTGCAGGTTGGCTAAATTGTTTGGGGATTCAATGACAGCTTCTAGATTGCAGTCATCTACAAACTTAGTCAGCCAGAGCCCTTTGGTATTGCCCTTTACTTCAGTAAAGTAGATGACAAACAGCAGACGTCCCAGCACAGAACTCCGAGGAACTCCTCTGGTGACTGGTCTCTTTGTGGAGGTAACTTAACCTATTTTAATTATCTGCATCCTATCCGCGAGTCAACTGGCAATCCAACAGGTGATATTGGGGTTTATTCCCAGTTAACTTAGCTTTTCTGCTATGCCTGAGTGGGGAACTGTGTCCAAAGCTTTGAAGGTTGAGATATGCAGGGTACCATTTGCCTTCATCCATTGCTTTGGTGGCATTTTCAAAAATATCCACCAGGTTGAGTAAGTATGACCTGCTCCTGATGAGCCCAAACTGAGACGGGTCCAGTGTTTGGAGGTTCCCTATGTCCTTACTGATTAGTTCCATGAGAAGTCTTTCCATGGCTTTGTATATGAGGCTGGTAAGACTTATGGGTCTGCAAATGCCTAGGCTTGTGGAAGACCAGAATTTCTAGGCTTTTCCCCTACAGTGGGAAGTATGGAGATGGATTAGAAGCAAGAGAAATATTTTGGATTTTGTTTAGGTAGTACTTTAATTAGGGGTTATTTTCCAGATATCAGGCATTGTCTTTCCAGATAGGCAGAGACTGCATGAATGAGGGCGAAGCTAAGGCAGGCTTTGCAGCGATCCAGGAACCAGGGTGGAATTTATCTAAGACAGCAGGAGTATCAGTGGAAATTTGGTAGAGTTGTGTTTTGATGTCCTTTGTCTTTAAAACTTTGAAATTGTTGAGAGAAATGAATAGTGGTGGTGGTGGTGGGGTTTCAGCTGAGAGAAAGAGAAAGTGGCATGGAGGTAGGTGGAGGGGTTTGTGGTAGGTTAACAAATTCACTGAGGAAGTCAGAAGTGTGGCTTGTAATAAGGGGGAATATTAGAGGAATTGTCAATGGTGTTAAGTCTAGTGAGTAGGTTAATTTCTTTCCAGAAGTGTTTGGGTTTGTACAGGAGGGAGTTTTGTATGAATTTATAGAAGCTGGCCTTGTCTGTGGATAGCTTGTTTGGCCTGGTTACCAAAATTGTTATAGTATTAATGGGGCTCACCATTTGGGTTTGGTTTCCAGTTATAAGCAAAATGTAGAAAAGAACAATCCAGGCACCTCCAGGTTCACACTCCTTTATTATAAAACTTAGAATTAAGTGCTTTCATCTCTGCCAATGGAGACTTCATCAGAATTATGAAGGTAACAATCAAAAGCCCTTTATATAACCATTATATGCATAATTGACAGCTCTTTTAACCAATCCAGACACTAAATATCACAAAACATGCAACTTCCATTTAGATTATAAAACTCCACCATCTCTTTTAAAAAACATACAATTGTACCAGTATAAAAACCTCTTATTTAAAACTTTTCTCCAATAAAGGTTTTCTTATATATGTATATACATTACATTATATATGTTTCATATGGTGTCAAAACAATAACCAGAATATTGACAAATCTAAATTTATTTGCTTTTTCATGTAGCATAGGAATAATGGATATAACATCATTTATCCCCGGGGGGAACATAGCTGCCAGTCTTATCTGCCACTCAGTTTCCTTTTTCTTTAACAAATTTCTCCAGTCACCACCCCGAGGTTCAGGTTTTACATGCTCCAATATATCAAGCACAAACTTTTTAAAATTCAAGCAATTTTGATAATGCTTAAATAAAGCATTATTTTGTTTTTTATTTTTTATATCATTTCTATGTTCATATATTCTATTCTTGAAGGGATGCTCGGTCTTGCCTATATAGAATGTGCAACATGTGGAACAAGTAGTTAAATATATCACTCTACTGGTGGCACAATTTCCCTTCTGAAATCTTATCTCACTTTTCAGTCTATTATTTAATGTTATACTAGCTTCCTGATTTATATATGGGCATTAATGGCAGACACCACACGGATTAGTTCCACTATCAGAATTTCACCTGGACTGTATTTTGTGTTCCAATAACCTTTTAAAATTTGCTCCTGTCTTGTTAAGAAATCTCAGACCTTCTCCCACCTTTTCTAACACCTCATTGTTCACCCTAAAAATATTCCAATTTTTTGAAGGGCTTTTTTTGTCACCTGTTAAATTATTATGTTCAAGTATGCATGCCTTTTTGTATTGATCTTTAGTGACAAGTGATGCATTACTATATTTTTGTAAACCCACCCCTAATAGGGGTTTATAAATGATACCCCATTTTTCATGTACTTCCCTTTTTATTTCTAACAACCAGTTCTTGTGGTAAACTTTCTCTTGAAACATCTCACTAATTTTCTCAAGTTCTTTCAGCACATCTTCTCTGTGAGATGTCATCCTTGCTACTCGTATGGCCTGTCCTCTATTCTCTTTTTTGTATTATAGGGTGACTACTTTTAAAGTGCAGATAAGAGATAAAACACGTGTTTTCTATAAACTTTTGATTTAAATCCATCATTGTAATGGGATATATACTGTATGTGTCTAAATAACTAATTCTATTCTTATCATAATGATATGTAAATTTCAAAAACTCTGTTGTTTTACCCAAGTAATTAACAATTTCCTCTGCTTCTTCACAAGTACCATTCCAAAGGTCAAAAATGTCATCCAAAAATCTTGAATACATTTTTATTATGTTCCAATAATGTCAAGCTTTGTATCTATGTTTCATGACATATTTCAGTTCCTTTGCAAACCACTCATGTTTGAATGACTGTAGTAGTCTTTATAGGGGAAAATTATACTTCAAGTAGAATGTTTGAATTAGAGTGGATGCTGCTTCACTGGGATCTTCTAAGGATACTAGAGGGTCCAGTCAAAGGAATAAAAGTGCTGTTTAAGTATGGCTATGCTTTTGTTGGTTTATGGTCTTAATTTTATTGGACTGGTGGTCAGCTTAGTTCTTCATAGTAAATGTAATGGGACAATGGTCACTGAATGATGCAGTCTTATGAATTATAAGGTTGGAAATGGTGGTAGGGTTGATTGAGATGAGTAGATGAAGAAGGGAGTGTTTAGCAGAATGCTGGACTGAATAAGAAAGTTGGATGGTTAAGTGGACAAGGTGAGTTCAGCCAGTATTTCCAACATGTCATGAGTATGGGATCTTATGAAGCTTAGGTTGAACTCATTTAAAATGAGTACACTTTTTGCTGTGCATGTCATAATATGAATGAGGGATTTGGCTTTGGTAAGGGAGCTTGTGGTTTGTGGTGGGCAGCTGTAGTAAGGAGAAGGCATTTATTGGAGGAGCACCCAGTCAGTGTCAGATTTTGAGGTGCCACTGGCTTGAGAAACAACAGTGAGGTTCAGGAATGACAGAGTAGAAGAGCACCCCTTCTTGATTTGGCTCCTAGTCTGGAGTCATGTCTATAGTTGTAATAAAGCAGTGGGTGTTGGAAGTTGGGGGAGTCAGTTTTAACCAAGAATATGTGACTCCAAGTATGCAAGGATAGTGGCAATAAATGAAAATGCTAATTTGGTCTAGTTTATTTTTAGTTAGCACAATTTAGCATTTATGAGAAAGCAATATTACATGGACAGCAAGTGAGATTGCTGGTGGGTTATGGCAGAGTTGAATGTTGCTTCTGATAAACAGTATGACTATAATTAGCATATATCTAGAAGTATTTGGGAAATCATTGTTTAGCCTGGAGGGCCCTGGACATGGTGTATGGGAGGAATTAAATATGTTGATATTCTGTAGAGTCAACAGCTGATTTATCCACACACTTTAGTCAAACCCCCCCCCCAAAAAAAAACATCTGATTGGAATTTGTGTGAGATCACCACATTGCCGAGGATGGGGAATATGCCCTTTAGCTGTTAGAGTTGCATGCTCTAAAGTTGTCTCTCTAAGTCTGCTCAGTGCCATGCCAGCTTTTTTTTTTTGATTTTGTGTGTGTTGACATTAGCGAGATCAACTTTTCCATTTTTAAGTGTTTTTCAGCACACACATTTATTTTATAGGTTCATAGGACATAATTAGGCTAGCAGCCCTATAGCCTTTACAAGCCTAGCCATGTTAATCCCAAGTTTCCTCAATTGTCTTTGGTTAGATGGATGTAATTCGCTGAGCAGTTTTATGGTAAACACCAGCTACCCCTGTCCATGAGGGACATGGGTGACACCCCTGGGGTGAATTTGCGGTCTCCCATCCATTTGTCCAGGTTGCACTTAATAGGATCAGTGAGGAGCTCTGCTTCTTGTGAATTGGAAGTTTATCAAGAGTTGCAGCAGTCTCTGAGACTGGTCCCTGGGTCAGGCACAAGTCGCCTCTCAGCAGCCTATATGATACAGAGTACAGTGACAGGGATTTCCGTCTATCCACGTGAGTCATGGTTTGGAGGCCCTGTATTTTCTTGGTGAGAAACCTCTATAGCCTCTCCAGCTGCTGCAGGTGTCTGGTGAGGTTCATGCAGAAGGGAGCATTGTACCCTTTTAATGGTCTGATGAGGTTAGAGTACAGTGGAGTTATAACATCCTTAGACCTGGATGTGATGCCCTTACTTATGAGATGCACAACACAGAAGGCTTTCCTTACCCCTGTGGAAACTTGGTGGTATAAGTTCAGATTGCCATCTACCTGTGTTCCCAGATCTTTAACCACTGGGTTTCAACTTAGAGGGGGTGTTGTCAATATTGTAATTAGCAGGGAATTCTACTTTGCCAAAGGGGATAATAATGCCTTTTTTGCATTTAGTTTTAGACCATGGCTTTGGCATCAGTCATTTGTCTGTGTTATCCCCTCGTGTAATATGTTAACATCCTTGGGGGACTCAATGATTGCACCCAGTTTGGAAATCATTAGTGAACTTAGTAAGCCAAAGGCCATCTACATTAGCTTGGACTTCCAAGAAATAGATTCCAAATAGTAAAGGGCCCAGCACAGATTCTTGTGGTCTGCCACTGGTGACTGGTCTACTGGTAGAGGTGGAGTCACCAACTTTGACAGTATGTGTTCTGTCGGTGAGCCAATTGGCTACCCATCTAGTGATATAAGTGTTAATCCCCAGTTTTTTAATTTCTCCAAGTGTTTTGATTTTCTAATTGCATTACAGGAATGGGCATCATTCTTAAGTCAAAGTATGATTAAAGTTCATGAAATTGGTATTGTTTCAATCTTTGATGTCAGCCAGAAGTGCTTTTCGCAGAACCTGCAGTGTTCCCAGTAATGACTCCTTCTGTAATTTGTATGGAGTTACATGGATTGGTAACATATCTAAATACGATTGTAGATTCTTTTTTATAAGACCTGTTGCTCCAACTACTATTGGAGCTGTCTAGGTATCTTTCTTCTACATTGCTCTCATTTCTGCCTGAAAATCCTGATATTTTATGACTTTATGTCTTTCTCTACTCAAGACATTGTAGTCACTGGGTGTATCAATTTCAATAATCAATACTACTTTTGTCTTCTGTTCATGGACCACTATATCTAGTTTTCTCGCATCTGTCTTTTGAACTGTTGATAATGGGTGATCCCATGTGATGTACACTTCATCATCTTCTATGATGCTTTGCGACTCATGTTTCCAGTGTTTTTCAGCTACATCAATACCATAATGATTGCACAATCCCCAGTGCAACAGTCTTGCCACATTATTATGCCTTTTAGTATACAATCCTTCTGCCATTAGTATGTCACAACCAGCTACAAGATGTGTGACTGTTTCCAGTTCTGTTTTATAAAACCTACATTTGCCTGTTTCTCCCACATGTTCAATGGACTTTGTAAACCAATGTGTACATACCCACTGTCTTGAGCCACCAGTATTAACCTTTCATCTTTTGGTTTGAATTCGCCTCTCCTTAACCATCCCTGCTTTTGATACTGATCAACATGAGGTTCTTCCAGGAGTTTTCTATGCTTGCAACTATATTTATGCGTTTTCCACATTTCTTGCCTTCTCATCTGATTCTTCACCTTATATTCTCTCTTTTGTTTTTGGCACATTCAGTTGCTGCCTGATTTTTATCTCCTTCTGGTTTGATTTCCACTCCCACTTTATGCCGATATGCTTCTACTAAAGTAAGCAGGGAAGTCATCTTAAATTTATTCTCCTAATGTTTAAGAACTTTCACTACATTTGGGTCTTGTGAAGTCAACAGATATGTGTGGAGTCCCACGATTACAGATCTATAGATGTAATCAAGTTCGAGGAGTCCCATACCTTCTTCAGAATGGGGAATATATAATCTTGGCATGCACTGATTTTTATAAATCATTTGATGAGCATGAAACATCTTTCTTGCTTTCTTATCTAATCTATCCAACACCTTTTGGGGCCAGTCAATCACTCCAAAACTGTAAGTTAGGACAGGAGGAGCAAATTGGTTTATAGCTTGAATTTTGTTTCTAGATGTCAACATTGTTTTCAGAATTAACTTAAGTCTTCTAAAATATTACTTACTAAGTTTTATTTGCATTTGTTCATGTTTTATTGTTGATCCTTCATCAATTCCCAAATATTTATAAATTCCTCTTGCTCAAGTTCTTTTATATCACATTCTTGTCCCAAACTGATGTTTTCTTGCTGCTGCAGCTTTCCTTCTTTAAATGTTGCTTTTGCACATTTATCAAGACCAAATGACATTCTTTTATCATCTGAAAAAGTTTTGACTGCTTGCAGTTATGCTTTCAGTTTGTCATCTGATGAGCTATAAAGTTTTAAATCATCCACAAAGAGAAGATGAGTAGTCTTTACACTTTCTTGTTTTCTGAGCCAAATTATAGCCATGGCCTAATCTGTTAAGTAGACAGCTTAATGGGTTAAGGGCAAAGCAGAATAGTAACAGTGACAGGAAGTCACCCTGGAATATTCCTCTTTGAAATATTTTCCCTGGAATAATAATTTGTCCTTTATCTTGGCTTAATTGCAAAGTGGTATGCCACTGTTTCATGGTCGTTGTAATATAATTGATCAGTGTAGGGTGTATCTTATACATTTTAAGCACTCTTTTATCCATGAATGTGGGATACTGTCAAATGTTTTTTTATAGTCAATCCATGCCATACTTAGTTTCTTCCCCTTTTTACAGTTCTCCGTTATGACATATTTAGAAACAAATAATCCTTTGTTGCATATGACTTTCTTTTATCATTCTTTTGTTCTATTGCCAAGATTGAATGTTCTGCTAAATGACTATAAACTCTGTTGGCATCAAATCTGGTGTATAGTTTATACATCGTCGGAAGGCAAGTTATTGGTCAATAATTTTTAGGATAACTTGCAGGTTTACTCTTAAGTATTGTAATTGTTTTCCTGTTCTTAACCAGGACGATGTGTGTTTGGGGTGTGCATATAAGAAGTTCTTACTCATGGCTAAATCGTCATACAAAGATGTAAATACTTTTAGCCAGAAGTTAGGTTCTGCATCTGGGCCTGGGGTTTTCCAATCGGAGGCTTTTCTTAACTTTATTTCTTTCTTTTACTGCTTCTATCCATTTCATATCTTTGTTATGTCCCACAGGATCTTCATGGATATTTCTCCAAAATGTATCTATTTCTTCTTTTTGGGTGGTCTTTCAATTCCTTTTCCCTTGTTTTCCAGTTCTCTATAGAACTTTTTGGGATCATCAACAAATTCCTTATTTAGTACTTTTCCTTTATATTTATCTGCATATCTTCTAAGTTGTTCCACCTGTGCTGAGATTTTTAGTTTGTTATTTGCAATAGTGTAAGATAGACCCTGATCTGTTCCAATACTGTGCATTGCTTTTATCACATCTATCTTTCTGAGTATTTTTGTAGATCTGTTCCCTCTTCTATACTCTTCTAACAGTGACACTTCTTGTCTTAATTGTTTTATAGTTTTCTCTATTCGATACTTCCATGATGGTATTCGATTTCTCCCCTTCCTTTCCCTTACTACCCTGTGTTCTTGTGGTAGAATTTTATCTGTTATTAATTTAGCTGCACAGTAACATAGTCTGTTTACTTCTGTTATATCGCATGGATCTCTATGGATAGTCCTAATTACTATGTTCATTTGTTTTATCAAACTTCTAACTTTTTGGGTTTTATTGACCTTCTGTAGTCTATTTCTTTCATTGATCTTAATATGTCTATCTCTATTAAATCAAACAACTCTTCTCTTAGCTAATTTTTTTCTAAGTTGAGGACACATGTTTTGTTCTCCATTTCCTATGGACATTCTATAGAAAGTTCTATAGCATCTTCCTGTGACACATTTTCTTCAATTTCATCCTGTGTCATCCGTTGCTCTGTCATATGGGAAATCACTGGCCTATCACTCCTCAACATTGACTGCGTCAGAGTTGCAACAGTTTCCTGTTCCTTCTCTTGCTATCCAGCTCCAACTGAAAATTTATACTGGTCTCCTGTGGAAGTCGCCACAATATCTTCATATGTCAATTGACCAGTTGCTTCCCATTCCACTGGTTTCTCCTTAATTTGGATGCCCATTATTCTATCCTGCTGTGGTGTTTTCTGAGTTAGATTTTCTACACTCAATCCTTCACCTCACAGGTACACCATAACTTTAGTTTCTATTTCTTTAACTTCTCCAGTGCTAATGTTCATTTCTACTTTTCCTCTTTGTCTTCTTATTTTCTGTATTGTGAAGTTTTCCATGTCTGGATTCCTTTGCCTGTATTTCTCTTCAAATATCTTTGGTGCTGCTCTTTTTGTATTGATTACTTTTGCTTTTTCCTTTGCATAAATATTACACCATATTAAATCTCTTTTTCTTTCTCATGTCCATATTTCTTCTTCAGATGTCTCCTGATCTCCCAGTTTCTTCTTACTTTGGGAACCATGCTGTGATGTAACCAGTGTTAGACCTTCTGCACCAAATCCTTCACTTTGCAGGCATTCCATAACTTCAACTTCTATTTTTTTAATTTTCACTTTACTAATCATCTTTTCTACATTCCCTCTTTGTGATATTATTTTTTTATTGTGAAATTTTCCATATCTGGAAGCCTTTGCCTTTGTATTTCTCTTCCAATATCTAAGGGGCTGCCTTTTTTGTATTGGTTAATTTAGCTTTTGACTTTGCATAAATATTGTACCATATCAAATCTCTCTTTCTTTCCCATATCCATATTTCTGTTTTATACCTTTCAGAAATGTCTAGGTTTTGTTGGTTATATTTTTGCACTTCCTCAGATGCTTCTTTTTCCAAACAAATCAAAGTGTTTTGGCCTATACAATGTTTTCCACAAATCTGTTGTATTAATGAACAGAATGTTTTTATTTGAAGCTTCTGACAGTTTTTCTTGTGGAAGTATTTTTCTTTCCTCTAATTTCTCTCTTAATCTTTTTGCATATCCTGTGTCGGGAAATTCTGTGCTTTTTGCATAATAGTAACAATACATAATTTCTTTCCTGCCTTCAATAGTCCACTCTATTGTCCATATGGCTCTGCTTTGGCCTATCAGTTTTTGTGATTTTTGTGGACTGATACATCCTTCTGCAAGAGGGGGGTATATTCCCACTGGACCTGGCCTGGCCCCATTGTTGGAATGCTTTCATATTTTGTGAATTCTACACTGTCATTTTTCCACTCCTGACACCAGTGTGCCAACCAGGACTGGGCACTTTTTTATCCTGGGTTTTGTGCACCCGGCTATCTTTTTTATTTTTTGACCTACTTCTGTCCATAATATATTCTATATAAACACAATGTATATATCAGAGTCGTCTTGGTGAGATTTTGTGAAAAACAGGATCCACCCCATGAAGGTACTCAGCAAGACTTGAGGATTAATTCAGTTTCAGCAATACTACTCTCCTTTGCTTGCTGACTTATCATTTCTTCATTCATATTCCATATCCTCAGCTAGGAGAGTTTCACAATGATACCTGAGTGGGGGATTATGTCAAAAGCCTTGACTAAGTCAAGATAGGCAGCATGCACTGTCTTGCCTTCATCCAGGGCTTTGGTGACTTCCTTGAAGAATTCTACTAGGTTTAATAAGCATGATCTACCCTTAACGAAGCCAAGCTGGGTTGGATCTAGAGTTTGAAGGTCTCCTATGTCCATGTTGATAAGGTCCGTGATGATTCTTTCCATGGCCTTGCAGATGAGGCTGGTTAGAATTATGGGTCTATAGTTCCCAGGGGTGGTTGATGGCCCCCCTTTGTGCAAGAGGATTACTGTTGCTGTTCTTCACTTTGCTGGAACAAAGCCAGTTCTCAGGATATGGTTGAAGAGAATGTTAAGTGTGTCCACTAGGTCCTGTTTCAGACTGCTTAATAAGCAACCTGGGATACTATATACAGTTATATTTAAATGAGCTTCTGTGAGGAAGGGGTTAAATCAATATGATGAATAATCTGTTAAACCTTAATTTAGTACTAGTAAAATATGGAGTTTCAAGCATTTGATTTGAACAATGCAAGTGAACATTCACGCAGTTCTTTCCTTAATCCTGCCAGTGAACAAGAAAATTTCAGTAAAAAAAATGTGGAAAAGTTTAGGACTTGAATGCAGTTCAGCTTAGGTGTGTTTGCTTGTGGCCAGCAGATGCCACTACAGTTAGCTTTTGATAAATTCATTCGATAAGCTAGAATTTATTGCATTTTTTGAGGTTTTATGGCAAGCCATTTAGTATAGATTTACAGAAAACTGTCAACAGACAGATGCAACAATGTTTGCATAATGATCAAAGTGCTTAGGAAGCACAGCAGCACAGTGAATAGTATTGTTGCCTCACAGCAAGAGGTTTCCTGGTTTGATTCTTTGCTAGGGTACCTTCTGTGCAGAGTCTGCAGGTCCTCCGTCTTTTCCCGTGGGTTTCCTCCAGGTGCTCCATTTTTTCCCCTCATTCCAAAGACATGCAGTAAGTGGACTGGACACTCCAAATTGGCCATAGGTGCAAGTGTGCGGTGTGGTAGAACTACTGTGGTAGGGGTAGCCACACAGTAGTGTAAACCTTGGCTCTAGATGATTGTCACTGTTGAAATGACACCCCAGTCCCATATGCAAAATGTGAAAAAAGGGGTCGTGGATGGATGAAGTGCTTATCTCTAAGTAACATCACTCAAATTTTTCAACTAATAATCCTCTGGGTAACAAAACTGCTGCCTGGGTCACTCATCCTCCTAATCATCAATAAGAACTTCTCACGATCAAAATACATATATAGCCAGGATATGAGATTTCCATGAGTGCTCAGAGGTCCCTTCTGTTCATCATTTTTTTTTTTTTTGCATGGTGCCACATGTAGTAAAGTCAATGAGTTACCCAGCATGTGAAGTCACCCCAATGAAACATGTCAGCTTTTTAATTCTAAGTATTAATACAAATTTTTCCAACCAAAGTACAACCTTGGGAATTTGCAAGTATGAAGCTGTGTGTGAGTAACCAGGAAGAATATTTTAGATATTTTTATGAATTCCAAGTTAAACCAGAATGTACACATATTGCTTTGATAAGACAGGGATCATGATCTATTAAAAAACAGCCTTAAATAAGGAGGAAATAATTAGAACGAGATTCTCACAGATGACAGAAAGACAAGCACAGCAAGAGAGGGGCAATAACTAATAGTGTGGAAAAACAGTGGTATGGTAAAAATGAAATATATGCAAAATGGAATATGTAAAGCACAAATAGGAAATTATACATATGTATATATAAAACAACTGCAAAGAGAGACATAGATACTGTAGTGCCCCACATGGTAGGCTAATATGTGGGAAATGGTGCACAGGTAGAAAAGGGGTACAAATACCATTCAGGTGATAGAGGGAGTCTAAATGGTGAACTAGAAGGGGTATGCACAGTAAGGGATGCTGTTGAGCAAAAATGGCTCAGCAGGCCTGTCGAATAAATGAACTTGTTTTTTAGGTGCAAATTATCATTTAAACAAGAATGTAATTCTGCACTTGAGATTCAGAATGATATTTGGCATTCATCAGTAGAAAAAAGAGGGAGAGTGAGTTGAGTCTTAACACTGCGTGAGAGCTTCTCCCCTGTGGTGTAAAGGGATAAAGTCCTTACCGTGAGCCAGAAAACTTCTGTTAGACTAGCAGGCATGAGAACTGGAGGTAGCAAGGGCCAGAAAGATGATAGTGATGCAGCTCTCCCATTCTAGGGGGGAGGGAGGAAGCTTGGCTCACAAATTTGGTGACACCCATTGGGAGCTCTGGGTCATACAGGCAATGGAGTCCAAGCCAGAAGAATGCGCTTTAACAGGTTAACAGCATCAGTTCAAGGATGTCATGCAGGTAAGCTAGTATGGTCTTTTGAAAAGGAATGGAGGCTTAAGTGTCCCTCAGAGCTACCATGTTTCAGTTACAAGCTACTGCACCTGTGAGGGAAACCCCCGAAGTCCACTTGGATGATGTTTGACAGACTCTCGCACTAGGACTGGTTAAGCCTGTACCCTTGGTTAGGAAGAAGTGGGCAAATTGGTCATTGAACTGATAACAGGCAGAATGAGAGGGTATATATATATATATATATATATATATATATATATATATATATATATATATATATATATATATGTATATATATATATATATATATATATATATATATATATATATATATATATATATATATATATATATATATATATATATATATATATAAAAAAAAAGAGCATGTTAATCTGTAATTATAGAGGAAAACATCGGTGACTATTCTTTTCTTGGCTCCATAGCAGGATGAAGCCCTGATTGTGAGCCATATGATCTGGGATTAAATAGTGACTCAGGCGTGGGACAAGGCAGCATGGGAGAATGGAAGTGAGTTGGCACTAGTGGCTCACACATTCTAGGGACAATGAGGGGTCCAGCCCAGTGCATTACCAGCATGTGCTAGAGAAAGAGATGTTTGGCATACATTATATAGGCTGGAGATAAGGGCTTTGCCTTTGCAAGTCTTATCTATGCAGCAGACTTCATCCCACAGGTGCAGGAATGTGCATACCTATAGGGAAAGATGTAGTCAAGCATTACACAGAGTATATCAGCTGCTGAAAAAGATTAGAGTCAGAAAATTGAACACCCCCCTCAAGGCTGACTGGACAATGGCACTAACATGACGAGGTCTCTCTCTCTCTCTCTCTCTCTATATATATATATATATATATATATATATATATATATAACTTTCCTGATGAGGAAGGAATGGGCAATACTTGTGCTAGTGTTGATTAGATGTCAACAGGCCTGTGGACAGAAAGAGCTACTAAAAAGTAAGAGACACTAAAATAAAACAGATGGCTGACTGGTACAGCACACGAAAGAAGTTAGTTAATTACAACAGGAATGATGGATGTGTTACTTAATCTATATCTGTATATTTTGTTGGTAAGCAAAACAGTGAAATGTGAACTTTCCACCTTGATTAGAATGTTAATCTTGTGCAAATCTACACACCACATTATAGAGGATCAGGGGAAAAATAAGACAGTTTCTATAAAACAAAGATGATGGGAAATACATAGCTGATTGTGATTTAATAATACCTGGATCCACTTTAAGCAATATTCCAACATCTAAAAGGTTGCCTCAAGACTATCTGCAAAACCCAAGTAGCAGATAAATGGAAATGCTTCACTATATTTTTGGATATTCATTATCTATTACCTGAGTTTTTACAAAAGAATGAACCAGCCTATTTATATGAAGCAGAAGACATTTGATAACCTGCTTGGTGGAAGACATGTTAAAATAAAATTCAAAATCAAATTCTGAAGAACAACATTAATGCATGAATCCTATAATTCATATCACATGTGAAGTATGCGCACAGGTCTGTATGTGTTACATATATTTGCATACATTAACTGAAGGTGACATACAGAAATCTAAAGCTCCAACAGAAAAGTTAGAATGGGGCTGGTCAGTAATCATCCTCATGAGTGAGGATGGATCTAGGACTATTGAACGAAAGTTCAATAGTATGAATCCACAATCACCAAACACACTTTAACGAAAGTGCTTCAACCGAAAAAGTGCTTTCGTTAAAGTGTGTTAAAAAATAGAGTGAACAAAGAACTCAAACTGCCAGGTAAAGCACTCTACTTACAAGGCACAATTAGATATAAAAAAGTATAGAGTGCACCATGAGCTGTAGAAATCTCCAAAAAGTTCCTTGGTAGAATGAAGAAGCACAAATTTATAAAATAAATCCACTTTATTAAAAGTGAAAACTGCAGAAACTGGTGTGAGCGCTTTCGCGTTGGCTTGCAACGCTTCATCAGACATAAAAAAGTACTACAGAATCCATCTTTAAATATGTTAGAATCACATGACATTACATAAATTTAAAAGGGCAATAAGAAAAATAAAGATAAGAAAAATAAGAAAAATAACTGTTTATACATAGATTTCATATCATTGAAAATTGTACCAAACAAAAAACCACATAGTAATAATTGTTTAGTAAAATTGTGAGAATTAAAAAACTCCTTATATAAGAACTCCATGTTAATGTTTGAGTGACCTGGCTGCTAAAGAAGGCTTGATACTAAGGCTATCGTTAAGCCCGAACCTGTGTGCTTGGAGTTTCAAGATCCATTTGTTTTCTCTTTCCTCTACCTTATTCAGTAAATTACCTAGCCTTGCATCTGTATGAACTAGTTCCAAGACTAGGAATTTGAAAGTGTGTGTACTTCCAAGCTCAGTTGTATGTTTGGCCAGGGTGTTGAGTGTATTGTTCTTGTTGATGGCATATGTGTGTTCCCTTATGCGCTCACGCAAAGATCTGGTGGTCATACCTACATAAAATTTGCGACAAAGTTGACACTCAGCCAGATAAACTAAGTTAGTAGATTTACAAGTGGCATAGTGTTTGAAGATGTAGGTTCTCTGTGTGGTAGGATGTGTATATGTATGAGTGTGAGAGCAAGAGATGTGTCTGCATTGATTGCATGATTGGCAAGCAAAAGTTCCCTTCTTGTGAGTATTATTTGACTGAAAACTGTGAGGTCTATCATAGCACAAAAGTCGATTGAGAGACAGCATATTTCTATAGGCTATCCTAGGTCGAGTCTCAACAAGAGATCTGATGTTATCATCTATCAATAAAAGGTGCCAATGTTGATTAAAGGCATAAGGGAACACACATATGCCATCAACAAGAACAATACACTCAACGCCCTGGCCAAACATACAACTGAGCTTGGAAGTACACACACTTTCAAATTCCTAGTCTTGGAACTAGTTCATACAGATGCAAGGCTAGGTAATTTACTGAATAAGGTAGAGGAAAGAGAAAACAAATGGATCTTGAAACTCCAAGCACACAGGTTCGGGCTTAACGATAGGCTTAGTATCAAGCCTTCTTTAGCAGCCAGGTCACTCAAACATTAACATGGAGTTCTTATATAAGGAGTTTTTTAATTCTCACAATTTTACTAAACAATTATTACTATGTGGTTTTTTGTTTGGTACAATTTTTAATGATATGAAATATATGTATAAACAGTTATTTTTCTTATTTTTCTTATCTTTATTTTTCTTATTGCCCTTTTAAATTTATGTAATGTCATGTGATTCTAACATATTTAAAGATGGATTCTGTAGTACTTTTTTATGTCTGATGAAGCGTTGCAAGCCAACGCGAAAGCGCTCACACCAGTTTCTGCAGTTTTCACTTTTAATAAAGTGGATTTATTTTATAAATTTGTGCTTCTTCATTCTACCAAGGAACTTTTTGGAGATTTCTACAGCTCATGGTGCACTCTATACTTTTTTATATCTAATTGTGTTAAAAAATACATTACATTTAGGTTTTTGCAGGGGGGCAAGCCCCCTGCACCCCCTACATCTCCCCTACTTTAATATTCTCACTCCGAGGTTGCACTACAGTTGGGAAAATGGAATTTTCCCTTGTCCCCACTGTAGTGCGATGTCCGCAACAGGCATACTTACATGAAAGTGCTACTTCGGTAAAAAGCACTTTCTCGCAAGTATGCCCAGCTGAATCTGTTTCAGTGATGTTGCCGTTCGGGGATCCGTACAGATCCCGAGTGAGGACGTGGACAAAAACCAAGGGGATTACAGTGTGACCCAACACTGCCTACCTCATTACTTTCAGCCTTTCATGGATGATTTGGGAGCTTCTGTTAGACCGTAGGGATGAGGAAAATAATGTGCACAATAATAAAAATTCAACAATGCTCGTTATAACTATTGTGTGCAGGGTAATAAAAATACTGCCTCGTATATGACAAATAATGTTTTTAAGCTTAATTTTTTGTAGTCTGGCAATTTTTCCTCCCTGGCATGTAGCAAACAAACTTAGCTGAATTGTGTGGTTACCATGAGCAAAACTGCTTGTTTTTGGGCTAGTGCTTAAAAAGAATGTTCTTCGGAGTTACTGATACCTACACTCTATCCATTGGGTGTCAAACTGGTACCTACTTATGTTTACCATTGATCCTGTAGGTGTCAGTGATATGAGTAGTCATTTTATACTTTATATCTATCCATCTCTCTGTCTCTGTCTCTCTCTCTCTCTATGTATATATATATATATATATATATATATATATATATATATATATATAAAAATATAAAATATACATCTGATATTTATATATATCTAAGCTCACTGAGCTGCTATTCATCAATACATGGATCGTCTGACTCCAAATCACTGGCTCCAATTTTATCAAACCTTAGATATAGAATTTAACACAGTTCATCCAGCAGGAAATCCAACACTCTTCATTTCTGTTTTTCCGTCTTCTGTTTTTGTACTTCGATGGATCGGGATCAATGAAAAGGAGTTAATGATCTAAGGAATGATACATACTAATTCAACGCCTTTGTGTATGTGTAATGTATGTATTTATGGGATGCCTTTATTGCCAGCATTTTTAGAGTAAGGATCTCAAAGTATTTAGAAAAAAATAAAGCATTCTTAGTGCCCATAACACAACAAGTAACGAACTTGCATTTGGTGTAGAAGGCTATGGGTTCTATTCCTACATCAGGTAGATGGATTGTTGTCATTGCAGTGCAGTATAAGGGGGCGCTGCATTACTGAGTGTGTCATCCTTCAGATGAGATGTTAAACTGAGATTCCATCTGCTTGAGTTGGTGGTAGCTCAGTTGGATACCAAAGATCTCTCAAAACCTATTAAAAAGAGCAGGAGAAGTTCCCCAATTCCCTGGCCAGATTTCTCCCAGTAGCAGAAATACTACCTTAATTCTCCCCCAAAAGAGAGGCCACTTGCCTAGTGGGACTAATTTAGTCAGCAAAGGATAAATAAAGGTAACTACCTCAAGACTATGGATAGCATGGCTAGGTAACAGATAATTTTGACTATCTAGTTGTTAGTTAGGAGTCTATGATACTGACTGCCTAAAGTTTTTTTTTTACATATATGGCTGATTGATACAGTAATAGTTGTATTTTTCTGTTTTAATGCACAGAGGTTATTGTTTAACTGCCCTTCATGAATGGTACTGGTAGGTGCTGTTTTTATTTTTTTATTTTTTGTAAGTTTGATGTATTGCTTGACATTGTGTTTAGATCTTCTGAGTATGAGTCAGGGGTGTGTCTAACAAATATGCAACAGAAAAACAGAGAAAAAACTAACATGGTTCAATTTAGTATCGGTACATGAAAGGCAGAGGTGCAGTACAAAGGACATAAAGTCATTCTTACTTTGGAGACTATTTATGCTTAAAAAAGTTGCTCATTGTAAATGATTTACATTGCTACTTTGGACAACATTCCATTTTTAGAAGTTGAATTTTTTGGTCATTAAAATCATTCTGTAACAATGTTATTAACGTAGCCACATATAAAAACACAGTCCAAGTAGAAACACTAAATAAATTAGTTTTGCTAGTAGAAAATGTAAGGGGAATACAAGTTATGTGAGTGTCCTGGATTAAATATATATTCTATGAAAATTTCAATTTCTTCCCATCCAAACTACATTTCAGAATTTCATGATACTTCCATACAAATAAAAGAACAGTTTCACTGCTTATCACATTGGGATTCATAAAAGTCTGCAGGAATATTATGACCATAGCACATAGCAAATTTGCTGAAACTATGTAGGAGTCAGTAGAAAGCTATTTTTTCAGTGATAACACTCCCTTTTAGGGCAAAAAAAAAAAAAAAAAAACAACCATTGCAGCCTGAATATGAAAATGTCATCCAGTGTCATGAACAAGTTTAAAAATATGGATAATAGTGCAAGACACAGGTTTATAAAATTTAACTGCTAAATGTATGACTGCACAGTTCATAAGTTTAATGATTATAAATTCCACATTTTCTTAATTGGCATTTTAGGACCTAGTCACATGAAAAATTCATCATTATTATGCAATTCACTTCTGGAAGATAATACCATTGTAGATATGCCCAGTCACATTTAGAGGGCTGTTAGTGTTGCCTGCATCTCAGAAGTGATGACATCAACATTAATGATGAGATTAGAAAAGCTGAACATAAAATAATTTATCTGCAGCAAGTGTCACTTTAATGTTGAATGATGTTTTAAGATTAATTGATACACAGACTTAAGTTTCATGAGATTAGATCAAAGCTCTTCCTGAAGACATCAGTAGTGAGAGAAATCAGTTAACATGCAGCATCTGTGTAATGCCTTTGATGGATTGTTTAATGTATTTATCCTGTTCTGTCAGAGTCTGTTTTATAAGAACTTGCATAGATTATGAGCATATAGTCAGTACAATAATTTATTTTCAGACAGTAGGCTATGCACTTTCTTATGTCTGATAGTTTGTATTATGCATTGCTCAGTGTAATTTTAAAAGAATCAGGACTAGGTTGGGATACAAATAGTGGCTCAAATGACTTTTTATCATACCTGTCTTTCCTGCAGGTAATCATTTATGAATGTATGCATTCATTGAGTGATACCCACTTTATCCTAGTCAGGATTGTGGCTTATCTCCCTTTTGTATAATAACATGATTTCAAGTAATACTTTTATTGTATTACTTTAAGAAGAGTCAACTTTGAAATTATATATTATATTTATTTTAGAGACAAAGCATTAACTGCTATAAAAGATAGAGATATTTTGTTATTTGCCTGAGTTTCTACAGGATCTTTTAGGAATATCAATTAAATTAAAATACATACAATGGGAAGTCACTTATCATAAGAACAATTTCTACAGGCTAGACTTATAAAAAGGTTCCTCGATAAGTGGCATGAATATAAAATAAAGTGAGGAAAGCCAAGCACCATCTGAGAATGACTTACAAAATATCACAGCCCTTTGGTTTTCCACTTCACTCTATGACCCATATTTCTCTGCTGGGAGGAAAAGTACATATAACCATAGCATATGAATATTATATCAGAAAGATTGTACAGAAATGCTGCCAGTAGAGACAGCGTAAATACTAATATTTAAATTACTATTTGTTAAAATAGAACTGAATGTTTAAATAGACACACAACTACCATAGCTGCAAAATGTGTTGTAAACAGCATTATTTAAAAATAAAATTTGTTAAAATCAACCAAATTAAATTTGATATATGATCACATAAAAAAGCAGAAACAATTGTCAAGTGAAGTAATGGAAATCACCATTTCTCCATACTTTGAGAGTTTATTTGTTCATCTGTCCTTTTGACATATATGTATGCAGTGTCACTTGATAACATCATTTGCTATATAAATCCAAACTTGTACAATTGATCAAATGGTGCATGCATTTTATAGTTTCTGGTTTTAATAGCAATCCTACATAGGCAACAATAGTGACTTTTAAGAAACGTCTGAGAGATTGGTAAAAATTGTCATTTAGAGTAACACCGCTTGTTTTATCTACATTACAGATATAGAACCTTGATTTGTGGTGCTCTGCCCATAATTTCACTTCTAGTGCTGAAAAGGCATCTTATGTAAACTAATATGTGCTTCTCTGCTGGCTACCTTACATAATTATTTCATTAAGCAATTTAAATTCCTTTTCTGTTACTAGTGCTATGAAGCAAACCTCTGAAAATGCCTTAGAGGTGTTCTCCTCTAAACTATTTTATTATACTAATGAAGGCAAAAAAATAAAAAAGAGTTAAAAATTGCTGTGCATGTCCACACATATATCTAGTGTAATAAGGTCTGTACTGAAGGTTGTAGCATTTAAATTCATCTTTTGAGGGGTTATTCAGTCTTGCTCACTGTTAACATCACCAACTTCACTTTATAACGTCATTGCTTTCACAGTCAAAACACCTTGACAGAGGCATGAGAACCTGATGCACTATTTGCACATGAACAGTAACATGTTTATTACACTTCAGCCACTTTCTAATTCATCTTCTCTTGAAGACCACACTTGTTTCAAGTAGACTATAATATGCATTTTCTTAATAAGGATCTTGCTGATCACTGCTTAAAGTTTTCCCTAATTTAGTGTGCTCTGTGGCCTTCTTCTTTAGCTATCTGGTCAACAATTTACTGAAAGACACCTGTGACTCCTTTCCCTTCATGCTAGATTCTTTTCTTATCACAGAAATCTCTAGGTCACATGCTTATTATCAACCATCATGCCATATTCACAGAGGCTGCTTTTGAAAGTCTACTTGTACCTCTCAACAGATCACACTTGCTCTTTAATCATGTAGCAAAATTTACACTGATTGCATTGCCTAGCTATTTAATTTATTTACCAATAATCTGTGACAAAATGCTTCCTAATTCACTTCATGAACTATCTTCCATTTCAGCTTATTAATGCAGCTTTGGTTGTTGAACTGCTCTTTACTTTGATTATCCAAGTGTATTAATTTGCATCATTCTGATAATATCAGAATCTCTACAGACAACATGTTTGAGTACAACTGTGAAGTGGAAGATGGAGAAAAAACTGTACTATGTGTGTAACAGAAAAGTGAAGGATGGACAAATTTATTTTCTTAATCTTTTGTTAACAGTACTAGTCCCACTAGGCTAATGACCTCTTTTCAGTAGAGAGCTGGGCATTGTGGTACTTTTCCTACCACTATGGCACTTGTGGTTCATACAGCCAACAATAGCTTGCATGTATATGCTCCATTCTAAGTGCATTGGTGGCTGGGAGAGCATCACAAAGCATGGGGAGAGTGTTGTGGAAGTGGAGGCAAATACTGGAGGAGAAGGGAGCCATTTGGTGAGATCATATGCCAATTCAGAGGAGCTGTTCCAAGCAAAAATATTTGAGGATTCAGAGGTGAAGTTATGGCAATCTGATTAGAATGCAGTTACAACCCTCCAGTTTGAAGGGTTACGGGATGATTTATTGCAGCAGTTATTCAATGAAAAGGAACTGGAGAGTAGAAATGAACTATCATGGGGAGAGGTGATGGATTGGATCAGGGAAGAAGAAGAAAGCAAATTGGAGAATATATAATTTGCAGATAGTGTAAGGAAAAGAGTGAAGGAGAAAGAAAAAGAAAAAAAAAAGAAACAGGGTGTTGAGAAGCAGAAGTTCATAGTATAGTTACAGGGTAAAGCAGAAAAGCCATTGGACAGGTATGAGATCTGGGACACAGTTGTTGTACCTTTAGGTATAAAATCTCAAGAGGTAAGAGCATTTATGTTGATTAAATATGAGACATAGTGTGACTTTTATTTTGAGACTGCTATGAGTTTAGAGACTTTTTGGGAAGATTTGAAAGAAAAAAAAAGATATGTATCCATGGAATAAATACATGGTCTAAGCATTTTTTCGAGAGACTCAAAAGAAAGCAAATATGCAATTTCATACAGAGACTGATAAAGAGACTGTAAAAGACTATTTGTTACAAGAAAATTTGTCTGAAGTGAAAAGCATTGTAAAAATGTTTGATAATAGAAGTTTATGGATTGGCACTTGGGAATGCAATGTTATTTTAAAAACAGAAAATGATAAGATTGTGCATATTCCAAGTATGATAAATGTGCATGTTGAAAGAGCAGTTGTTCGATATTGGGGCCAACCAAAAACATGCTTTTTGAGGAAAGAAGGGCCATTTTGTGGGTAATGGTGATAAGAAAAAATGTTCTGTGTGTGTGGATTTTGGTCATGATGCTAGATGTGACAAGGAACTTAATCTAGAAAAAGAGAAGGAAAATGAAACAAGGAATTGAACTGACATGATAGAAATCAAAAAGAAGATGTTTGAGCATATCTAAGGAAATATAAGATGTAGAAGTAAATACATTAAATGTAGGAGAGTCTGAATTAGAATCCCATGTAAGTGATGAGAAAGACATTGATTGGAAAGTTATAAAAAAGAACTATACAGGTGAGACGGTAAAAGATAGAAAAAGGGAGATACAGTATTCAAGTATGAAAGTAAAACAAAGAGAGAGAGAGAAATGCATAGACCAATAAAGCAATTTCATTTGGATTAAAAAGACAAGAGGCAAATAATCTTAGAATATTATCAGTTAATGTTGATAGTATTAAAAGTTTGGTTATGGGAATTGGTGTTTTGGAATGGTATAATAATTATGAGGTGGATATGATAGTATTAGAAGGTGTAAAGGGTTGACAAAAGATGAGAGAGTACAAACAGAAAATGTGTGGAAAGGAGGTATAATTTGGAATATAGGAAATGAAACTTGTTCAGGTGTTGTGATACTATATAAAATAGGTATTTCAATATTAATGTTATTTTAGAGTGGGAAGGTTAACATTAGTTGATTTTAGATGGGAAACCAAAGTTTATAGAATTATTGCAATTTATGCATGTGTAACATATAGGAAAGGGAAAATTATTTTGAGAAATATTTGTTTAATAGTCAATATGGATATTCTAATAGTAGGAGATTATAGGAAAATGAAGAGGAATGACAAAATAGATAAAAAAAGTTATGAAAGAAATTATGAGGTGTGGAGGTTAAAGGCTTTGAAATTTAAATACATATACATATAAGAGGTAATAAGAGATATGAGATTGGTTATTTTGTAGTGTCAGATAGTATAAAGTTTAAGATAGAAGAGAACATTTAGAAAGGGTTTTCATATCAAATGGCTATATAGATAAAAACAAAGGAGAATAATGAGTACATAAAAGTTGGAAAAAGGATTAAAAGGATTAATGAGATTATTTGGTATGAAAAAGGAAAGGATAATATAATACAATTGTGAAAGGAACACTTAACTATGAGAGATTGTTATTCAAACTGGACAGAATGGTGGTTAATATTTAAAGGAAAAAATAAATCAGATTATTTAAGTATCAAGACAAAAAGATAAACAGGAATATTGGGAGCTACAGAATAAGACTTTAGAGTTTTTGGATAAAAATGAAAATATTTATTATATGAAAAAAACAGAGATTTATAAAAAAGAATAAAGAAAAAATAAAAGGGTTAGTTTATAAACAGGGGTATTTTTTCAAGGTAAAAAAGAAGTTTCACCATATTTGATGAAGACAGTTAAGGAAGACAGTGGAATAATTAGAGAATTAAAAGATGACAAGTGGTTGGTACCGGTAGCAAAGAAACAATATGTAAGTATGAATACCATAGTGTAATTTGTTGAAAAGTCAGTCAAAAATCAGGAATTAAAGATAAATAATGAATGGAAAGTAAATAAATTTAATGAAAGTATAAATAAAGATCTAGATAAACAGATTACTTTGGCTGAATTGGGTTTAATATTGAAAAAAATCAATATTGATTCAGCTGCTGATCCAGATGGGATAGGATATTTAATGTACACGAATATGGAACTTTGGCAAAAAGAAAGATTTATATGTGTATTAAATGCATGGTTGCAAGATGGTATTCAATAAACACAAATTTGTAAATGAGTAATTAAATTTATTTGGAAGAAATGAGAAAAGAAGGAGATAAACTGGAGACTGGTGGTTTTAAATAATTCAGATTATAAGATAGTTATAAAAAATTTACAAATACAATATAAGGCTTTTGATACAACAAATCATGCAGTATTATGGGACTATATGAATTTTGAAAAATTATAGCATGAGTATATAAAGATGAATAGAGGATTGAAACAAGGATGTTCTATGCGTAGTGTATTATTTGCTATTGTTATGAACTGCATAGTGGCAAAAATAAATGAAGATAAGATAGAGGCAAGATTTGTACAAAATGAGGATATTGAATATCCAATTATTATGTCTTATGTAGATGATATGATTTTAGTAACTAAAAATACTAAAATGATGGAACAAATTATTGTTAGAACAAATGACTGTTTATAATATTTAGGAATATGTTTAAATAGTAATAAAATAAAGGAACTGGGCTTGAAGTAGTAATAAAGGATATTAATTTTGGTACTGGTGGAATTTTGTTATTAGGAACTACTTTTGGACCTAATGAAGTTGTTAAGGAACAATGGATAAAAACTGTACAGGATTTAAGAGATTTAAGAGAGTTGTGTATTATTTGGAATAAATATAGATTATCTTATAATAAAAAGTGTTTACTTGATTAATCCATTGTGGGTGGGGAAGAATGCATATATGGTGAGTATATATATGCTACCTAGAGATATGGAAAAATAAATGACTGAATTAATATTTAGATTCATTTCAGGTTCTAGACTGAACCCTTTTAAGAAGGGAATATTATACATAGACAAGGATACATAAGGTTTGGGACTATTAACTCCAATTGTTTATGGTGCATCCTTGAATTTATTTAGAGTGTCAGAATGGATTAATGGAGACAAGAGTGTTTACATAAGAAACTTGTTTAAGGAAAAATATAAAAAAGAATATGATTTAATAAGATTAAATAAAAGGGAAAGCGTGGAGGAATGAGGAAATAAAAATTTACAAAGGAAAAATAAGGATGTGGAAACTAAATATAGACAATGTTGAAAATAGAAGAATATGGCATAAAAATATTATGATAGACTTTTATTGAGTTAATCCACTGAGTAGTTTAACAACAGAACAGATCAGAGGTATAAACTCAAGAAATGTTTGGTACATGAAAATTTTATATCAGGCATGTTTAGTTTTATGCTTCACTACTTTAACAAATAGACCTAGTAAACAATAATAGAAATACCAATAATTAATTCCAGTGTCACACAGGGCTGCAAGGAAGATAACTATCACTATGTGGTTACATTACAATACTGATCCTTTCTCTGAGGTTCTGACAGCCATAGAGTGTACTCATGTTGCTATCAAGGTCCCACTTGGTTCACTGGAACACAGATACAACAATACAAAAGACTTCCAATTCCTGAGATGCTGGTGGTTTGCAATACCTAGGGCATTATTTATAATGGATCTCTGCTCCACCCAAGCAGTTCACATTATTTACACATATGGAACACATCAGACATATCACAGTAGCTTGTTCAAGGGGATTTTTCACAAAGTCATCTAGTCAGTAGGTGCACACACAAAGGTATGTTACACATGAGAGTATACACATAGCAAGCAGTCAGGAAGCAGGCCAAAATAGTAAGGAGGTGACTACCACTCGGGTATCATTGAAAAACTCATCAGCTTAAATGTTAACCCATACATCACAAGATGGGTTGCAAACTGGCTGAGTGACAGAACCCACAGGGTCAGAGTTGCTGGCGCCATGTCAGACTCAAAGCCTGTCACAAGTGGTGTCCCACAGGGCTCAGTCCTGGGCCCACTCTTGTTTGGCATCTACTTTTCCGAAGTACAAGCAAACACAGGAGGGTTATGCCTGACAAAGTTTGCAGATGACTGCAAACTGGGCGCCATAGTAGAAAACACATCTGACACAGATATCCTTCAGAAGGGTCTCACAGAAACGGATAACTGGTGCCAGAGCCACGGCCTAAAGTTAAATGCCAAAAAATGCATAGTCATACCCTTCGGGAAAAACAAGGTTACCCCTAGCTACCAAATAGGTGGCAATCCACTGAGCACAGAAGAAGTTATCAGGGACCTGGGGACCCAGGTTGATAGTAGTCTGTCATTCGACACCCATGTAGCTAAAGTAGTCAGGAAGACCTTCTACATTGCCCACCTTATCATGAAGGGATTCTCATCTAGATCAAGGGAGGTCATAGTCTCCCTTTACTCATCACTCATCAGACCAATGATTGAGTACAATGCCCCATTCGGAATGTATCTGACCCGACACTTGCAGCAGCTGGAGAGGCCACAAAAGTTCCTCACCAAAAGGATAAAGGGTCTCAAAAATCTGTCCTATGCTGCCCGACTGAAAGAACTCCAGCTCTATTCAGTCGCCACGCTTGCTCAGAGTTGACCTTTGCCTAACATACAAGGCCATGTCAAACCCAGATTTGATGAATATGCTTCACCTCAAAAATCTAGATCCATCAGAGCCACAAGGGCGGAGACTTAAACCTCGACACGGCTATTAATAGGACGTGCTGGAGGGATAGATTCATCACCCAAAGACTCCCTATGCTGTGGAACAAAATCCCGGTACATGTGAGGCAGAGCACCTCGCTGGCCTTGTTCAAGAGAAATCTTGACCAATGGATGGGAGATCGCAGATATACCCCAGGGATTACCTCAGTGTCACTGCTCGACAGAGGCACAGCAAAATAATGGGTATAGTTCCCCATACTAAAGGGGTGGCGTAAGCCACAAAACGATGGGCTAGGCTTGTAAATGCCCTCGGGCAGATAGCCTAGTATGAACCTATGAACCTATGAACCTACTGTGTGCTTTCAGGCAATGCTGAATAAACTTTGGAGCTGTGGTTTAGGGCACCCATCATTAACTCCTGCCAGATCATTAGAGAGAGATGGCAGAAAACACATCCAATGTCATGAAGCTCATGGCTAGGCAACTGAAAGAATATTTTTTTGTCTTGCGACATCAGTCAGGAAGTTGAAATATGAACAAAAAGCCTGCAGCAAAATCTCTGTGGCATGTGCTATGATGAATAATACAGCAATGTGGAAACATCCCAGAAAGGGCCACTTTAAAAGTAGGACCAAGCAGTGGAAGAACAGAACAGTGTGTCTCAGGATGAAGTGGCACAAATGATACTACATTCGGAGGCAGAGGTAGGTACAAAACATTATGGCACTAGCAAAGAAATACCATCTGATCCAAACTAGGGGCCCATGATAGAGAGAATACAAAACAAAATAAAACATGCATTATCACATCCATGCTATGCAAAAAATGCACAAAAATGCATCAGCTGCTCATGCTGGAGCATCAGACTTAACTATGCCCATACAGTCTCTTACTTGTGCAGTTGGTTGGGGGGGGCACAATGACAACAAGCCTATGTGGTAGAATCATGTGACATGAATTTGGTGGTTACATATACTCTGAAAATGGCTGTGGCTCACCCTCTAGTGATGGGGGTTGAGCTGGCAATTTTTAAACATTGGTAATATCCAATAATCCAAGCCTGCTGTCTCAGGAATGTGTTGTGGAGTTTGAGTGATGTTGGCATGTGTTCAGCCCCCCACATTCAGACCCTCCACATCCATGGTTTGCATAGTCTCTCACTGTAGGATACATGGAGGTAAGAGTTACCACCAGAGACCTGAACAGCATCATCATTTCCCTGTTCCTATACTCTATATCACTGTGCTAGTGTTGCATATCAGATAAGCCATGGACCACACTCCCAACATCCACAATACTGTTTGTAGCAGCTGTCTCGCACAACATGGCACCCACTCTTTATGTTGTGCTAATAAGTGCCATGTAGAGTACTAATGAGTCTATTTAGTGCATCTAGGATGCAATACTATAATCAGCTTAGCTGGCATCAGTCATGCTTTAAATAACTTTAAGGAAACATGTTACCATTATGTTCATGCACAAAGCCTATGTGGGCCTATCGCACTGTGGCACTAGATCACAGCGGTTTGGTAGTATGCTAGAATGTGCATCCATTTGCATGGTTTACCATTTTCTGCCTCAAGTGAATCAGTGTAGTGGTCATGACATCTTCAAGTCATTAACTGTCAGGATCCTGTGTTCCAAGGAAAGCAAAACAGAAAAGTCTCTGTGTAGGAAAAACAAAGACTGAATAGCTTGTAGTGCTTTATGATGGCTGTTTGTGCAAGCTGGATGCCTGGCACAAATTTACAGGATGGTGAGTGATGCCACTGCCATCACCTATTTTGACTATCAGTGCCAGTAACACTACAGTGACCTGTGGTGACACTGCTGACCAGCTTCAGCAGTGGGGTGCAGAGGTGAGAGTGAGACATAGACTGTAAATATTTTTCTATTGTTGTCCCTACTTTATTGCTCCTGTTCTGTCACCTGTTGTGCCTGTGTACTTTGATGGGCATTATTTGTTTTACAGCAGCTGGGGAGTAACAGTAGGGCAAGGCAGGATGTCACAGGTGTCATGAGTGGCTCTCCTGGCTCTGTGGTGCATATGCCACATGTGGCAAGCTATTGTGTAATTACAGTTGCATATGCATCATAGGTGTGTATACTAATCACCCATCATCTTCGATTGAGGCTACTGTCATCTGAGATATACTGACAACTGGATGCTTGCTTCAGCACTATTGAGTGCCTGCTGGTGGCTGATATACCACAGTCATCAGGCGAGCAATCTGCTCATGGTGTCAGCCAAGAAGTTAACTGATGACTGGCTGCTTTCTTCTGGGACAGCCTGGCAAATGTTTGTGGCCCCTGCCCAATCCCCAAATCCAGGTGTCCCCATCTCTCATCATTCCACATAACTTGTTAAACCCACCCTATCTCTAGTTGTCCACTGACTGCTGTCTCTTTTTGTGCATATACTGTCTGTGTCTGTGTTGTATTTTCTGACCCCATTCCTCTTTACCTATACCACCAACCCTTCTTTTCATATAAGGAAAATTGAGCTCTTTACACCACAAAAAATCTCCCCAACTTATCATACCTTATAGTTCCTGGAGCCTGGATTTCCTCCTATCCATTTACAGCATGTCAGGCAATGAGCACCCTGCAGCACTTGTTTTCATAGTAGGTATGGGTTTTATGGGATTGGGTTGCTAGCCTGAGGACCAACCCTCCTCAGAGGGTGCATACCTTATAGTTACCCTTGTATAATTTTCCTCTGCTTGTTATTCTCCCATTAATTTCTCTCCAGTCTCCCTGTTCCTGCTTATTTAAATGATGAACCAGACTGTCACTGTGTTGTGCTGACTCTCAGTATGTTATATGGAGTGAAGGTACTCTGTGCTTCATTGCACACATGAGCATGCAATAACTGTGCCACACTAATCTTCCTTGACAGTAAGATGTGCCTTGTCATTCATACATCTGTCTGTAGTGTAATTTGTTCACTGTGCTGGTCTACTGCTGCTTCATATAAGAGTTCACTATGCAGACCTTTTTCTGTAAGTTGATGCTGTTATAGCCCTGATACATATCTGACTAACTTTGGGTCATGCTGTGTTACATGCTTCATGCCATTTAGCACTGTGCAGGTGTGCAGCACTTATACATGAATCCCAGCCCATACCTATGCATTTGTGTGTGTGTGTGTGTGTGTGTGTGTGTGTGTGTGTGTGTGTGTGTGTGTGTGTGTGTGTGTGTGTCTGTGCGCGTGTGTCTGTGTGTGTGTGTGTGTGTGTGTGTGTGTGTGTGTGTGTGTGTGTGTGTGTGTGTGTGTGCGTGTGTGTGTGTGGATATACACATAACCTCATGGTTCTGTTAAAGTCAATATTCTGAGGATACTCCCTGTTGATTGTATTTTATAGCAGTGTTAACTTCTCACTGTGCCTGCATTGCATTTTCTCAGCTCTTAAGTAATTTTTTCAGTTTGCATTCTTCCTAAATTTTAGTCTTCAAAGGACTGAGATTCATTTCTGAATCTAATCAGTTCATCATATTTGCAGAATTCTTTCTAACAGAATTCTCAGTAGTTATTTGAAAACTGAAGAGAAAACAGAGCATATGAGGCCACAGCTAGGCACAGGACAGCAATAACAGAACTACTAATTTAAACAATGTGAACATTTTTATAACAAAACAGAAGCCAAGGTTGCAGTGGATTTCAAATCTCTATTATACTTTTTTCGTAATGAAATGTGTGAAATAATTTTCTTTGATATAACTTCTCTTGCTTTCTCTGTACATTTCTAGCACTGATGCTGTATGATTTTGTTCATAATATTGAAACAGTCTCTGATCCAGGACAACATATACAGTAATTTATGCAATTCAAACTGGAAGAACAACTGGGACCAACAATAGTATCAGGAAAGAAAGTTTTGTTTCTAAGGAGATGCTTTGATGGACATGGATAGGACAAGATTATTCCACGGTGGTACGGCGGTAGTGTTGTTACCTTACAGCAACAGGTTTGCCTGTTTGACTCTCAGCTTGGCTTGGGAGTGCCTTCTGTGTGGAGTCTACATGTCCTCCCCATGGTTGGGTAGTGTCTGAAAGACATGCTCGTCGGGCATGTCTTCGTTGAAGGTTGGGCGACGAGCTGGTACCTTGGCGTTTCGTAAAAAAATCTACTGCCAATCATTAGTGGACCGGACTTCCGCTGTGGTGACCCCTTACTGGGAAAAAGCCGAAAGACAAACAACAACAACATGGATAGGACAAAATTGCTGAGCTCATCTTGTACTATAAACTGTGTGACAACTGCACCCACATTTATCATTACTCAGGGTTTGAGTAGCATTTATAGTTTTAAGTTACGCAGACATATTTTTAAGAACAATAACAAGTAAGCCAATATTGCTGCATTTCAGGGCACAAAATGAAAAATGAGGATTATGATGTGAGAAGGTACTCCTGGGGGAGGGCATCTTAGCTTTATATCCACAGGGCATAAAGCTGGCATATCAGGACTTTTGGATTTCTTTGAAAACTATCACCAGATCACAGTGGGACAGAAGCTCTTACATTTATGACAGACATTTGAATAAATCCACCCTTTTTCTAGATTTACTTTATCTGATTTGGGGTGAAAGGTATGGAGCAATATGTTCATGGAAAGAACAAACCCTTGTGAGAATCCAGGCCTTAGAAGGCCACACACATTAACAAATACACAGTCACATGTGTACCTAGGGCCAAATTAGAATTAGCAGCCTTCCCTCTGCCATCAGTTTCTGGCATGTGATAAGAAACAGGAGATCCCTGTATAAACCATTTGAACACAGGATGAAAATGAAAACTCCACACAGAAGGCATGCCAGCTAAAAAGGACACCAGGTGTTGAAGTGCTGTGAAGCAACAAAAATTAATTTTCAACATTATACTATCAATAAAATCACAGAGAAACTATTTAGCAGAGAAATAAAGTCAGATAATGTGACACATACCTCTCAACATCTTAAAGCAGGAAATCTGGACAAAGCCATAAATTATGGTGGGACAAAGGCCCCAAAATAGGGACAATTTTTAAATATTGCTCTTACAGACTTAGGAAGTTAACAGAATAACAGGTTTTGCATTAGCATGAATTTTCTGAAGGGTATGAAGTCTAAAAATCAAATGTCTGCCATTATTTTCTGACTTCAGTCCTCAAGGATCTGCCTGTAATTTACCAGAAAAAGAAAATTTTATGAGGAACAGACTAAAAATATAAGGACAAAATCTGGACGTTCTGCAAAAATCTGGACAGCTGAGAGATATGATGTGACATCATGTAATAAGAAAATAAAAAATGAGCAAGATTTTTCTTTCCATTTAGGTGGTAATCAATTTTGAAATGTTATACAATAAACAGTAAAAGGAGATCCAACTCCTATGCTAGTGACAGTAGCAAAACCACTTAGGCATGTGTGTTGTCGTTGATATTGTACTAGCTATTTAACCTATGGGTACATTCTCCCAGAGGATAATTTTCCTGGTATGAGAATGGTAAATTACTATTTTAGAAAGAAACCACCTCATCTGTTAAGCTACATTAGATTATGCATTTTTTCTCTACTGTCAATTTCTTATTTATTTTAATTATTCTTTATGTATTGAATTGTATGTTTATTGACTGATACATGATATGTACAATATACTGAATCTCTAATAATAATTCCTTTACCTTTTCACCTGGGACGTCCCTGAAAATGGGCACTGCTCATTTGAATATTTGAAGCATAATAAATAAGCAGATAAATATTTACTCATTTAGGCTGTTTAATTACTTTCTTTGACTGTGTAAATCACACTATGCACAGTCTAATTTCAGAGTGCACCCATGGTGGTGCTTACATTAACTAGGGGATATTTGGTTAGAACACTGTGTAGATTCCCTTGCTTTTTTTAATAAGTGTCACAAGATCTTTCAAGTATACAGTTTGCAGAAAATAGTGTTCTCAAGGGACTTTAATGTAACAAAAGCACATCTTTTGGAGGCAGTGATACTTTAGGTTGGTTCAAGAAAGGTTGTGAAAGGATTAAAATGTGTAAAACTCAACTTATACATAACTGGTGGTGCAGTCCAAAGGTTGGTAGCACATGTAGCCATCATACCAGAAAAAGAGATACTTTACAAGCAGTGGGAGTAGATGACAGAAATGGAACCAGTTGCCACTAAAAGGAAAACAATGAGGAATCCTAGTCCCAGGATTGCCATTATAAGAACATAGTAATCGTGATCATAAAAACTGGTATGATAAAGTGTACAAATTAATAGGCCGTTCATCTCACGTTAAAATAAATGATGGGTCCAACTGCACCATTATCCTAAGTTTCTGAAGACTGAGGGGGACATTATCCCTAAAAAAATAAGGGTCACGTGGCTACATTAGTTGTTATATCTATGAGTGCAAACACTCTTAAGATGTGTGTGTGTGTGTGTGTGTGTGTGTGTGTGTGTGTGTGTGTGTGTGTGTGGTGTGCGTGTGTGGTGTGCGTGTCTTTGTGTGCGTGTGCATGTGTGTGTGTGTGCGTGTGCGTGTGAGTGTGTGTGTGTGTGTGTGTGTGTGTGTGTGTGTGTGTGTGTGGTGTGCGTGTGTGTGTGCGTGTGTGTGCGTGTGTGTGTGTGTGTGTGTGTGTGTGTGTGTGTGTGTGTGTGTGTGTGTGTGTGTGTGTGTGTATATATATATATATATATATATATATGTATGCACACACATATATAGGGAGAAAGAGAGAGATTTTTTAACCTTACTAGTTTGTCCCAAGTTATCAGTGCACAGCTATTAGACAAATAATTTAAGAACTGAGATGCTTAATTCATTACAATAAGATTATGCCTCAAAGCAAAATTATAGGTAGGTATCACATCTCCTTGCTACAGTCAGGACAATAAAAAATAATAATTTAGCCCTTATTAGTAGAATTCTATCTCATCTTTTTCTAACATTTCTTGTCCTTTACAAGCTAAGTAAGCTAAGCTATGAAACACGCATTTATTTTATTTTAACTTTTTCATTTAATTACTGAGCAATAGCTGCTCACTATACATTTTTTACTATGACCCTTTTATATTTCAGCATAACTAACACTAGGATCTTAGTGAAGTGCTTTAATTGCAAATGTTTTGAAACAATCATTCCCTTGATACATGGTGCTGATAAATCCTTTATATACTTGAAAGAATGAGTGTAAAATTTAACTGGTAGAGTTAAAACTAAAGTAATAGTGCCAGGATTTGTAGTGATATGAGGCTGGACCTATTAAGGTTCTTAATGTAGCAGAAGGCAAGGGTAAGAGAGCATTACTATACACTTATGTAAGTAAACTAACCATAACTGTAGATGTATGAATAATCCCTGCTACAGTAGCATTAGCAATATGGGTTATATCCTGCTAAGGATATAGCAGCCGGCCAACTTCCAAAGCTTCAGGGAACTTTTCACTTGCATTAGGCAGCTCAAGTTAAGATGCCTAAAATCACAGTGTTGAGCACCAAGCCCTTCAGAGCTTTCATACCAACTGAGAGGGTGAGGCTGAGACCTGAGAGGACATAACTAGGAGCAAAAATATATACAGATATACACACCCTGGCATAAGCAAACAAAAAAAGGGGAGGGAGGGAGGGAGCGGGCTACTGCAGCAGTGATAATTCAAACGCCTACTGTTATGGTAAGTTTACTAACACGGCTGTGCTATAGTCATCATATTGATCACTGCTGCAGTAGCCTTAGCTATTTGAGTAGATTACTCTAGCTTATTATATTTAAGATAGAGAAGAGGAAGAGCCCCAAAACCCCTGGATAATGGTCCTAGCAACGCCTGATCTAGACCTAGAGAAGGAATCAAGCTTGTAGTGCTTTATAAAAGTATTTACAGTGGATCAAGTTACTGCTTCTAGAATACTTCTAGAAGCCAACCCTTTCCAAGAATCCATAGAAAACACAAGGCCCTTGTAGAATGGTCCTTGACTTCACTTTAAAAGGTAATAACCTTAGGCAACCACCATTTGGAAACATGCCATTTGATACAGTTTGTCACTTCTTACCTTCACAAGAAATGAGCAACTGATCCAAAGGTGTGAAAGATTTTGTTCTGTCAAAATAGTACCAGAGTTGTCTGTGGACATCCAAGGTATGGCATATCCTTTCTTCCTCATTTTTGGGTTCAGGAAAGAAAACAGGGAGATGAATAGTTTGGCTTAAAGTAAACTGGGATACCACTTTAGGTATAAAAGAAGGAAAGCCGGTCTCTGTGGAAAAAAAAAGATAGAGTTGACTCACCAGAAGAGCTTGCAACTCAGATACTCTTTTTGCAGAGGTCAGAGCAATTAGTGAAACAGTTTTCCATGTTATGAACCCCAAGTCAGCCATATGAGCTGGTTCAAACTATGCACGTGTTAGCTTTTCTAACACAAAATTAAAATACCAAGGAAGAGCCACCAACTTGCTTGGAAGTCTGTTATGCAAAACCCCTTTCAATAACATTTTGACATGAGAATGCATCGAAAGAAGAGAATCCATGGGCAGACATTCAGAAATGGTCGATAAATTAATCTTGGTGGATGAGTAACAAAGACCAAAGGATAGTAACTCTCACAAATATTGTAAAAACATAAAAACACTAGCCCTGAATGGGTGCTGGTTATGTTGTTGGCACCAACTAAAAAAAACTTTCCTTTTTGCTTATATATGATTTCCTAGTAGCAGGCTTTCTTGTCTCTGTTAGTACCTACTTCACGTCATCAGTAAACAGGTGCCTAAAGGGAATTAAGACCAAATGTTCCAGGCAATCAGTTGAAGTTGATTGTGGTTGGGGATGTATCAAACTCACCTGTTCTTCTGTGAGTAGATCCATTCTGTGAGGAAGCTTGTGATAATTGCCTCTGGTCATTTTCAAAAGAAGGAATAAACATGGTTACTTGGACCAGAAGGGAGTGACAACAATGATTTGGAGAGATTCCTTCAGAATCTTCAGAAGTACTCTGGAAATCAGAGGAAAGGGTGGAAAAGAATACTGGAACATTCTTGTCCAAGGAAAAGAAAAAGCATTTCAGGCCTTCTTGCATGGAGTCCTGGAGTCGATTTCTTCCAGCTGATTTTTCAGAGAGGAGGCAAAGAGGTCTACTTGAGGAACTCCCCACAGATGGATCAAATCTTGGAGGAGCCCTGATCTAGTTTCATTTCATTAGGGTTTGCATTTGCCCTGCTCAGCTTGTCTGCCACACAAATTTGCTATGCCAAGATGTAAGATGCCCATATAGTGATATTGCGATGGGAAGCTATATCCCCAGCTCATGTGGCTTGTCTGCAAAGAGGTTAAGACCTGGTTTCTGTACCACATGACTCTGGCGTTGTCTATAACTTGAGGAGGTCCACGGGACCAAAGATGATTCAGAAAGTTGACTTGATCAGGGCAAGCATCTCTTATATTTACGTGCTTGCATCTGTCCATGGTGTCCCACACACCTTGCACTTTTATCCCTCCTGAATCTGCTATACAGGAAAAGTTCAAGGCATCTGTGGTGACTGACTGTTTTGAAGAGCGTGTGTGTGTGTGTGTGTGTGTGTGTGTGTGTGTGTGTGTGTGTGTGTGTGTGTGTGTGTGTGTGTGTGTGTGTGTGTGTGTGTGTGTGTGTGTGTGTGTGTGTGTGTGTGTGTGTGTGTGTGTGTGTGTGTGTGTGTGTGTGTGTGTGTGTGCATGTGGTGGAGGGGAGACTTGGATTTAGGGAAATTTGCTGTCTCCATCAAGTGATTTCTCTTCTGACAAACGTCAAACCTTGAATTTGAAAATAAAATGGGTGACTAGACAGATTTCAGATACCATTGTATCATTCTCATATGGAATCTTGCCAGGGGTACCATAGATGCCATGAGACCCAAAATACTGAGGTATTCGCTCACAGTGATGAAGTCTGAATTGAAAGCCTTATAAACAGATACAGATGTACATATACTTTTTCCTGAGGAGTAAAAGCTGTTTGAACTGAGGTGTCTAGCAGACACCCCAGGAACAGAACCCGGTATGATGGAGTCAAAAAAGACATTTGAATGTTCTCTTGGACTCCCAGCTTGTGTAAGAAATCTCGTACTCAAGGTTTGCCTTTCAAAATGTGACTAGTTCTGTGATTTGCCTGTTTACACTAATGAGGGATGTTTTGCTCTGTTGTGCACATTCTCTCCTATTTCTAGCTAGGGTTTTCTTTCTTTTGTTTTATAACCTATTTATACCAGGGGTCCACCAAGATGGCTTGTTTTTGTGGCTTGATTTAGTCTTATTTTGGTCTGGTACTGCTTTTTCTATGCAGCTGTTTACATGGGCATACAGGCTACTGTTTAAGCCTCCACATAGGTTTCTGTGTTTTCTGGGTTTGGGGGAGCTTGGAAAGTAGCTATGCCATGCCTTAACAGGAAGTAGTTTCCATTAGAAAACTTCTTAATGGTTTTAGGGTTAGGTGGAGATCTAGTTTTATATTTATTTGGAGGAGACCACTTTGTGATCTGATCTAACCAGTGAGGATATCTTGCTTGGGAGGAGGGGGGGTTGCAGCTGTCTCTCATATTTGTGAGTACCAGGTCAAGGATGTTTGTACACCTAGTGGGTGTGCAGAATAGCTGCTCCAGGCATTTGCAATAACAAAGTCTAAAACTCTTT
Source organism: Protopterus annectens (assembly GCF_019279795.1). NCBI lineage: Eukaryota > Metazoa > Chordata > Ceratodontiformes > Protopteridae > Protopterus > Protopterus annectens. The sequence continues at coordinate 385,419,456 of NC_056739.1, forward strand.
GGGACTACATGTTTGTGGAAATGTATGCTTTCCAGTTAATGGAGGTGTAGTTAAAAATCTCCCATGAGTATGGTTTTGGGCTGAATGGTGAGTGATTCAGGTAACTTCAGGTATGATGTATAGATTTCCTGGTTCATGGTAGGAGACCTGTAGATCCCAAGAACATGGTAATGGATTTTTCCTATGGTCAATTAGACATGGAGTAGCTCAAGCATGTCATATTGTTTGACCAATCTTGAGAAGTGCTTATCTTTTATTTAGATAAATACACTTCTGCCTTTTGCCCTTTCATGTGCAGTGGGTGATCGGAATGCATGAAAGACATTATAGCCATGCACTGCTGGAGTGCTTTCTGTGGCTTTGTACCATGTTTCATTAACTGCACAGACATCAGTATTCTCCAGGGTGAGGAGTGCTTCCAGGGAGTGCAGTTTCCTCTTGAGTACTCCTAGCACAGAGCAGTAATACCTTTAGCTTATCCTGAGTAGATTTTGCTATGTTGGAAGGCTTGTCTGTTTAGCAATGCCTAAAAAAGGCACTATAGGGGTGAATAATGTTTTGGCCAATATCTGAAATCCTAGTAATGACAGGTGAAGTCCAGGACACGCGGCTTTGCCAAGGATATCAACAATGTTCTCCCAGGCTGACAAATAGTGGACTCCATTGGAATGACACCAGTAGCTAAGTCAATTATTAAAGTCAATCATTTTCTTTTGGTATTGTAGCATCATTTCTGGAGATGTTAGAACATTGCTTAATGCTAGGCTCATACCTGCCTGTGAGACAATATGAGAGCTCAATTATGTCTCTCTTCATTTAGTCAAGAAAGGTACATGTCAGGTCATTTACACCCACATGGACTATGACTGATTCATACTGGTACTTGGGGTTTAATGACCAGAGTGCTTGCATGATCTGGTGGATCCTGGCCCTACACAGGCAACTAAGTGTAACCTTCTCCTTATCCAGCCTGGTGAGAGGGCCATCAGTGCGTCTCACAATTCTCCTATGACCAAAATATTGGGTTGTGGGGTGTTACACCTTATGAGCTTGAAAGTTGAGACACAATGAGAGGTGGTTTTATTTGTTGTGGTGAGAGCTGTTTTATACCTCTCAACCTCTTATAGCACAAAATTTGGACAAAGCCACAAATAATGGAGGGACAAAGACCTAAAGATAGGGATGCTTTTTAAATATTGCTCTTACAAACTTAGAAAGTCAATAGACTAAAAGCTTTTGTAGTAGTATTATTTTTTTAAAGGATATAAAGTCTGAAACTCAAATGTCTGCCATTATTTTCTAATTTTAGTCCTCAATGATTTGACAGTAATTTGCCAGAAAACAACAATTTTATGAGAAACAGGCCAAAAGTATGAGGCAAAAATCTGGGCATTCTGTGAAAATCTGGACACTTGAGATATATGGTTGTCTTGTTTGTGTGCATGTGGAGTTTCTAAGGGCTATATTTGAGAGGCTTTTGAGGTTTAAGCACGTCTACATATATGGGTCTATGCATCTGGTCCTTTTTAAGTGCAGTGAGTGGTATGCATGCCACAGACAACCTGTTTGTTGTTTGTTGTGTCTATATTTGAGTCTAGCCTCCAGTAACATTGTGTAACTATATTCCTCTCATACTGTATTTGTCTGTTCCAGAATTTAAGTTCTCAGTGTACATAAGGCAATTGCTGCATTGTCTCAGGAAGCTCATGTCCACCAAGCTAGATGCAGAGATAGCAGGAATGTGCCTATTCATGGTTGCAGTCTTTAGAGTTATTGTACACTCATCCAAAACCTGACCCCAGCCATTTAGCTTTACAAAGGAAACGAGTGGAGGGTATTTGCAACTGGATGAGAGATGGGTGCTTACTTGGTGTAATCTACAGTTAACCTATGTAGAGATGCTGCCCAGCACCCAAACCAGTTGCATCTTCAGCCCCCCCCCCAGAAAGAGGTGAAAAAGCACTGCCTTTTAACTCCTTGGGACCTTGCCATGCACCATCTCCATGTGTAAGCATGTCCAGTTAGAATCCTTCCTCATCTCCACCTTCCCTACTACCTGTCTCCAAATGTCGGTCAGTTGTAGTGTGTTCTGATCTGTATGTAAACTGCTTTTCTCCATAGTGCATTCTGATCTGTATGCGAACTGCTTTTCTCCCATAGTGCATTCTGATCTGTATGTGAACTGCTCTTCTCCCATAGTGCATTCTGATCTGTGTGTGAACTTCTCTTCTCCCATAGTGCATTCTGATCTGTATGTAAACTGCTCTTCTCCCGTAGTGCATTCTGATCTGTATGTGAACTGCTCTTCTTCCATAGTGCATTCTGATCTGTGTGTAAACTGCTTTTCTCCCATAGTGCATTCTGATCTGTGTGTGAACTTCTCTTCTCTCATGGTGCATTCTGATCTGTGTGTGAACTGCTCTTGTCCCATAGTGCATTCTGATCTGTATGTGAACTGCTCTTCTTCCATAGTGCATTCTGATCTGTGTGTGAACTGCTCTTCTCCCATAGTGCATTCTGATCTGTATGTAAACTGCTCTTCTCCCATAGTGCATTCTGATCTGTGTATAAACTGCTCTTCTCCCATAGTGCATTCTGATCTGTGTGTAAACTGCTCTTCTCCCATAGTGCATTCTGATCTGTGTGTGAACTGCTCTTCTCCCATAGTGCATTCTGATCTGTGTATGAACTGCTCTTCTGCCATAGTGCATTCTGATCTGTGTGTAAACTGCTCTTCTGCCATAGTGCATTCTGATCTGTGTGTGAACTGCTCTTCTCCCATAGTGCATTCTGATCTGTGTGTAAACTGCTCTTCTCCCATAGTGCATTCTGATCTGTGTGTAAACTGCTCTTCTCCCATAGTGCATTCTGATCTGTGTGTGAACTGCTCTTCTCCCATAATGCATTCTGATCTGTGTGTGAACTGCTCTTCTCCCATAGTGCATTCTGATCTGTGTGTGAACTGCTCTTGTCCCATAGTGCATTCTGATCTGTATGTGAACTGCTCTTCTGCCATAGTGCATTCTGATCTGTGTGTGAGCTGCTATTCTCCCATAGTGCATTCTGATCTGTGTGAGCTGCTATTCTCCCGTAGTGCATTCTGATTTGTGTGTGAACTGCTCTTCTCTCATAGTGCATTCTGATCTGTGTGTGAGCTGCTCTTCTGCCATAGTGCATTCTGATCTTTGTGTAAACTGCTCTTCTGCCACAGTGCAGTCTGATCTGTGTGTAAACTGCTCTTCTCCCATCGTGCATTCTGATCTGTGTGTAAACTGCTCTTCTCCCATAGTGCATTCTGATCTGTGTGTGAACTGCTCTTCTCCCATAGTGCATTCTGATCTGTGTGTAAACTGCTCTTCTCCCATAGTGCATTCTGATCTGTGTGTAAACTGCTCTTCTCCCATAGTGCATTCTGATCTGTGTGTGAACTGCTCTTCTCCCATCCAACTTCCAATCACTCTGTGCACTCATTTGTCAGTCACCTATGCAGCACTTTCATGCAGTGTGACAGGTGACTGATGTCCCTTATGTTGCGCCCCAGTTGTGAATATACCCTTAGTTATTGTGCAGTGGCACTAGAATATTTATTTTCCAGTCATTTGGGATCTACCTCATTTTATCTCTTTAGTATGAGTACCCCTAAGAGCAATTTCTTCCTTTATGCTCTAATCCTGAGTGTATATGCTGTGACTTCATCTGAGCCAGCTACTTTCACAGTCTTCCTTCTCTTTGGTTCATTTTGAATGTCTTTCTTGGTTCATTTTTCCTTCCGCTTTCATTGTTTTTTTTTCATTCATATTGCTGTTAAAGTATGCCTTCCATGTGTCCTTGAAGCCCTCACACCTGAAAAGCACTTCGTTGCTGGTCCATCCATAATGGACATCATCTTTATCTTTTCATTGTTGTTTTCCAGGCTGACAGCTTGTATTTATGCCAGCTGATGAGTCTTTGCAAAACCTGGTAGAGGTTCTCTAAGGTCTTTCTCTGCCATTGTGACTGCTGGCCTAGCTTCCTTATTAGCCAACTGGTATACCTTTTCAGCCTGGTCTGTCTCTTCTACCTCCCACTTCTTTCTGCACTTCTCCTTTCTTTTGATAACTTACTGGGCTTCTATATTCCAGCGTCAGCTTTTCATAGTCCCTTATTTCCACACTGACTTGATCACATATCTGTTCTGTTATCTTCACATATGCTGTTTTAAGATGCAGACAATTTTATTCTGAATGTTGGAGTAGGCTAGGTCTTCAACCCAACTCAGCACTGGCAAATACCTATTGGCCTTTGTAGGCATTACTAGTCAATGTAACCAAATCCCCTAGAGCTATTTAACACAGAATACAGTTTGTGCTCCAAGTTCTCCTGTACAGAGGTAGCACATACCACAGGTAATATCTAAAACAGTTGGTCCACACAGCTCTTCCCCTGACAAGCACCACCTAGAGTTTGTGATGCCACTCATTTCTTGTTGCTTTCTGCTTGCAGACCAGTCAATTAAATAAAGATGGCTGGATTTTAACCTGAGATGTTCAATCCTTAGAATACTTGGCATGTTTATGGAGGTGGAAGACAGACAGTGACCAGAGGTCAGGATCTGTTCTGTATATGATAAAAGCAAGCATCCAGAACTGTACAAAGCACTGCAGCTCAGTTTTTATCAACTGTCTTTAAAAATGGATAGGTGATTTATTCCTCTAGTGCACTGTTTGCCTTCCTTGCCACCTTACTTATGTACAATATCTGTAACTCAGAGGTAGGAGAGAAATAAAATCAGCAAAAATATGAGAAAGGAGATGCTAAGGTCTCTGAATACAGGCTGATCCACTATGAGCTACTGAATATTTTGGAAAATACTTTCTGGTGATATTGCTCAGACATGTATCTTGATGGGGTGTTGATTCTGAAAAATGGATGCAATGCTTATAAATTTCAGGACTGTAAATTCTCACATTTCTTTGGCTCACATTTAAGTGTGATTACCAGAAAATAAATATGGGGCACATTGCAAATTCCAAAATTGCAATATTTCAAAGTACTTCCTCTTCAAGATGCTGCAATTTCTGAGTTACAGTAGAATATATACATGGTGGGTGACAGGGTACAGTACTACAGACTGGGGATGTAGGAGCTTTCTCACAGCAAAAAAAATGCTTCAAATCTTTAACAGCAACTTCCTAAGTTCACAATTGCATTAATTAAATCACAGAAATGTTTGTAGTTTCAGGGCTCACATTATCAAGTCTTGAACTCCCGATGGGAGCTGTTTGGGACTGGTAATCCTATGTCTGTTAACATCTACTAACAAGTTTTTAGATAATTATTAAATACTCAGATTTGCAAAGAAAAACAGGACTCCCATCTCAGTTAACACTGTGAGCCATGCCTGACTCTTATTAATTCTATTTTATAATTTATTTTTAGGATTAATTGAAATAGAGACTGTATTAATGTAGGGTCCATTTTTAAAGAATGCACATTTAATGAGTTACAATCAGATTAATGTGGTTATGTCAGTATGCCTCAGATTAGTCTAAAAAAAGGACAATTGTAACCAGCATATATTTTTACTTTTAGTTATAGTTTATAACATACAGCAGAGCACATAAAGCTACTGTTATCAGTGTAAAGCTGGGATGCTTAGCACATCTTTTGCAACATTTGAAGATATGGTCTGTACTACGGCAGGCTATTTGCTGCTGCAAGTACTTAAACTGCAAATGATTTCCCTAGCAGGATAAATTTCTTCAGGGAAATGGTATACACTTTAATTATCTTCGCACATGTAGCAGCAGAAGCTGCTTTGGGAGCCTTGTTAGTATAGACTTTGCAAGATTAGATTTATTCTTGTGCTTTTCTCTCTTTAGGTGTTTGAAGAAGCAGCCACACGAGCAAATCAGATTATGCGTCCATCATGCTAATGAAGCTCGGAGGAAAACATTCCCTTTGTAAGTACTTTAAATTGCTGAAGAAAATGGCCGAGATAATACACATTCCCAGCATGGTAGGATAAGTAAAACATAACTCTTCTGGCTAGTGCTATGAACTTTATGACTGAGATCACTCTTTATACAACTGCCCATGTCTCCTATTTTAAAGAATATTTCACTGCCTACTGCCAACAGTAAACCTCTTCTTATATCTGAGATGTACTATTTTTTAGGAAATACAGTAATTGCTCTTTGATAGATTTATGCAAAGCCTGTTTAATGCGCTTATTTTTGTCACAATACAAATGACTTTCATGAAGTGGTGTGAAGCAATATGGTGTAATGGAAGGCAGTCTCCATAGCTAACATGAGTACTGCATCACTGTATGATTTAAATGATTTACTATATTACCATCAGGAAATAAGACAAAAAATAGGAGCTGGCGTAACCATGACTAACCACACAGTTAAAAAAGTCAGTTACTGCATACTGCTCCTGGTATAAATAGAAGACTGAAAATAAATGCATATGCGTATTACCTAAATATCTCTGTTTAGTGCCTAAAACTGGACAGGTATCATTCAGAAAATACCCATACATATACGCGTGTGCTCACACACATGCACTCACTGTATCTGCCTCCAGAATGGACCCTATTATTGTAAGCATACGTATGTACAAAAGAGAAGAAATAGTATGTAAGTGTAGTTTTTGATATTTTTGAAACTGTGTCACCAAATGCCAAAAAATTATAGTCTGCTGAAGACAAAGAAAATAATTTGCTTTTTATAAACAAGTCTATGTAGTGCTTATGTTAATTTTCTTACTAAGACATATATGGCTAGAATGTTGAAGAAGAAATAGTAATTCTAAGGAATATTGACAGTTTAAAGGCTCCCATTCTAGAAAACATCTTGCAGACACTAATGACCTTTAATGTGAGTTTATAGATTACTTCTGCACTGTCTATAACACATGCTTTGGCCAGCATGGTCTTACATCAAGTAACAAAATAAAACTTGCTTAGCATAAGAATAAGGGCAAGTGCTGGACTCACACTGTGTTTGTTTATTTTAATGAATCCTGTTTAACTGGTAGGATTCACCAGGTACCAGAACCTGTTTCTGGTCCTCTTCTTGGTACTTCACTTTCATTGTGTGTGTTACGCTGAAAGTTGCACAGCATGCTACTAAAGTAATCAGAGTCACAATCAGGCCAATGGGCCTACTTCATTTTGCAGTTTGCTGCTGAATTCAGTGAAACATACTGCTAAATAATTAGAATATTTGTCATATAAACATTCCTGTCTGCTAACAATCATTTCAAAATAATAAAAAAATGTACTTTCAAATGGAAATTCTTGCTAAGAGCTATGGCAGTAAACTAACTGAGATTCTTAAATTGATATTTAAAAAAGTATCCTCATTTGGATGATGCATGTTTTTATGTGGAAAATCTTCAATTTCTGTGAAAAGATTAAAAAAATGTAAAAAAAAAAAATCTAGCCATTATAAGCTATAATTCTCATCATTTAGATGCAACTTTCTGATGACTGACTTACATAACCGTTTTTTTTTCTTTGCTTATTTGTAAGCTACATCATAATCACTGCTTGGTCAAACGGTAATAATTGCTGTAGCAATGTCTCTCATGAACAAGTAAGTTTAATTGGTCATTACAGACAAGCTGATGGAATTTCTGAAAAATTAAATAATGGAGACCTATATTTTTATGAAAAGCACATAAGTCAGCTTGTTCGGCATACCTTTTCCTTTTTTCATACAATGCACCAATATGTAGAAAATCATTTTCTCTATGAAGGTAAAACTAAACCAGACATATAAGTTCTTTTATATATATATATATATATATATATATATATATATATATATATATATATATATGGATCTACCTGAGAACAACGAAAGCTCTAAACGCCGACAACGAGAACACCAACGCTGAAGACCGACAACGGAAATAATCGACAGTTCGAAATCCCGAAGCTAAAAACACAGACATGCGAAATGAGCGCAACTGTGAAGTATGCGATAGTGACGGATTTTCGGACTAGGGTGCGGGTAAGGTAAGTGTGCGTTAGTGACAGACTTTAGGGTTAGGGTGTGGATAAGGTAAGTGTGCATTAGTGATGGACTTTAGGGTTAGGGAGCGGGTAAGGTAAGTGTGCGATAGTGATGGACTTTAGGGTTAGGGTGTGCGTAAGGTAAGTGTGCGATAATGATGGACCTTAGCATTAGGGTGTGGGTTAAGGTTAGTCCATAGATAGTTTTGTATGTAAGGTTTAGTGTAGGTTTGTAAGGTTTTTGGTGTGCTTGTGTTGTGTGTGTGCTTTTCAGAAAAGGAATTTGTTTTATTGACTGTCGGGATTGTGGTTTGTCGGGCATGTGAACTTTCGTGTTTTTGAACTTTCGGTTTTGTGGTGTCGGTGATCTCGTTGTTGGTGTTTTCAGGTAGATCTATATATATATATATATATATATATATATATGTATATATGTTGGGTCTACTTTGTTTCATTGAATCTCATGTCACTGAATTTCATTTCACCCCGACCACTTCGCTTAAAACTCAAATTACTGAAAACGCATTTCACTGAATCTCATTTAACTGAACTGCAATTAGTATATATGGCACTGTGTAGAGTACAGTAAGGCAAGTAAAAGGTATATGCCCTTTTCCCCCCACTGTAGTGTGATCCTGGAGTTAGTATATATAGTTAGTTTGAGTACATATTGCCTTCTGAAGAGAGTTAGTCATTGGTGTTGTAACTATGAATGTCTATTGCTTAAAATGTATTGTTTTGAAGTTTTTGGTAAAATCGAATATAAAACGAAGGAAGTGGGCAGGGCTATGCCCTGACACCCCCCAATGTGGGGGAGCTGTGCCCCCCACCCCCCCTATATATACAAAATCCAGGATCGCACTACTTGCCTTACAGTACTATACACAGTGTCATATATACTAAGTTCAGTTCAGTGAAATGAGATTCAGTGAAATGAGTTTTCAGTAATTTGTGTTTTCAGCGATGTGGACGGGGTGAAATGAAATTCAGTGAAATGAGATTCAATAAAACAAAGTAGACCCATATATTTTATATGTATGGAAGGTGCTACTTTTGTCAAACAGCATTTTTGTCGACATCTATTTAGTCTTTACAATTTGGTAGTAAAAGGCTACAGGCAAAAACAATGTTTTCTTTAAAAATTTGTTTTAAAGCTTTTGCATGCACCAGGATTGATGCTTGGCACATGTTTAGTAATGTGCCAACATGCATAACACTAATCATTTGATGTCTACATTGGTGCCATTTGATAAATATATATATTATATATGTATGTATATATATATATATATATATATATATATATATATATATATATATATGTATATATGTATGTATATATATATATATATATATATATACATATCCCCGCGGAGCGGGGATACACCAGTCAGGAGTTTGCAGGGTCTTAAGACCTGCTGCGTGTAAGTATAGAGTATACATACATACATAAAGGTCCCTATCAGATAGGACACTCAAAAGAATGAACCACACAAGATCTAGCCAAGATGACTGAAAACCCTGACACTTGGGCCTTCACTGTGCAGCATCTTGGTTTGGTGGGGACTGGGGTTTTGCTAAATTCCCCTCTGTAGTGTGATCTCAGAGTTGATAGATATAATTAGCAGGGATGTAGGGTGTACTGGGGGGGGGGGCTTGAATTTCCTGCAAAAGGCAGGTGTTGCTTTTGCCCCATTACACTCAAGATTTTGTTTTTTCAACCTTCCCAAATAGATCTTGCATGATTTGTTCTACTGAGCATTTGATTATCGGTATATATACGAACACTTGATAATTCCATTCCTTCACTTTAAATACTTTAAAATACCCGCCCTGTGAACCACCTGATCAATTATTCAGTCAATTAAATTTTAAAAGCATATGAACATTGCTACATTCTCTTCGTTGTATTACATGTAAACCCACACTTGATATGCAATAATAAAAATGATAAATATGTATAATAATGTGCATAAGCACTTCATATAAAACATTCACAATACTACTATTCAAACTGAATCATAACTATTGTAAAATCCCATATTAAATAAAACAAATAAAATATAAATCAATACCTAAAGTCCATATTAATACATATTTGTAGTATGTAAAATATATCTATTGAAATACTTGGTTTTATTTTGATATACTACAATGATAATTAATTTGATGTGGACTTGAAAGACAATATATATATACCCTTAACTCCATGTAGATACTACTATTAGTTTCTTATGAGGGGCTTAGTGGGGATGTATTCATTAATACCTGGGGGGCTAGCCGCATTCAGTCTAATCTGCCATTTAATCTCTTTTTTTCCCCAGAACAGCTTTAATATCACATCCCCTGGGATTACTCTTGACCACTTCAAGAATAGCAAATCTGAATGAATCACAACCTTCACTGTCTTACAAATGCCTGTACAGTGCGTTGTTCTTATCTTTCTTCTTAATACAATATAAGTGGTCATATATTCTATTTCGTAACCTTCTATCCATTTTTCCAACATAAAAACTAGGGCAAGATGTACATTTCCCCAAGTATACTACATGTTGGGTCTGACAGTTTCCTCTTTTAAAAAATATTCTACTTTTAATATTATTGTCCAAACATATGTTTTCTGCCTGCAAAATGAATGAACATTGATTGCAGTGTCCACATTGTTTGGTCCCTGTCATACCCTTATTCCCAAAGTTATGTCTATTATTAGTCCTAATTTCAATCATTCTTTTGAGATTCATCCCTGTTTTGTAAACAAAGGTAGGTCTGTCTCCTATTTTCTCACAAATCCCTTCATCACTAGTGAGTATATTCCAATTTTTGTCTAGGATGTTCCTGACTTCCCCCACATGTTGTCCATATTCAAGTATAAATGCCCTTTGATACCTATCCCCTGATGGTGTTTGTTTAGGCTCATTGTACGGCATAAATTCTCTTCCATGAGTGGTGGGTATTTGTTTTCCCATTCTTTAGTCACATATTCAGTGACATCCTTAACCATATGTCCTGGGTATCCTCTTTGGCTAAATAAATTGCCAATAAATTTCATTTCTTCTGTCATATCTTCCCTTCTGGATATCATTCTAGCCGCCCTTATACACTGCCCTTTCAAAATACTTTTTTTCTGTGTATAAGGGTGATTGCTCGAAAATTCCAAATAGGCATTACAAAATGTGTCTTTCCTATGTATCTTAGATTGAAATGTTTTTCCATCACTAAAAATGAATGTATCTAAGTAATTAATTCCTATCCTACTGGTGTTGTATGTAAATTGCAAATAAGGGGTACTTCCATTGATATATTCCATAAATTGTTCCAAATTTTCCTCATTTCCTTTCCATAAAATGAACAGATCATCCAGATATCTCACATAACAAAGTATTTATTCCATTCATGGGGTATGTAAGATAAATTCCTCCTCCCAATCCAATAGTACCAAATTGGCATATATGGGGACACAAGCCGCCCCCATAGCTACACCTGATATCTGTTTGTAGTACTCTCCTTCGAAAAAAATATAATTGTTGTCCAGTACTATATTAATAAATTCGGATAGGAGGTCAATCTTGTCCCATTCTAGATGACTATGTTTGTTTAAACTGTTAATAAATCTGGTCACACCTTCAGGTTGTGGTATACATGAAAACAATTCCTTTATATCAATTGTTATAAACAACAGATTCATGTCACATAAATCTTGTTTGAACTTCCCAAGAAATTCCCAGGAGTCCTTGATTAAATGCGGTATCTTGTAATAAATATGTTTTAACCATTGGTCTATAACCTTACCAAAAGGAAAGACCTTACTTCGACTTCCAGAGAAGATGGGCCTAAATGGGGGGTCGCTTATGTTTTTATGTACTTTGGGTATCCTCACAATGGTTGCTAAAATAGGATGTTCCACTTTCAAAAAATTGTACAAATCTTGATTGATACGTTCATCCAATAAGAATTCCTCCAGATATAAATCAATCCTTCTGTGTGCAATGTTGATTTGGTTTAAGGAAGATACTTCATATTGTTCAGATGTATTTAAAATATCAAATATTTTTTGTATGTAGATGTCCATATCATACAAAACTACTCCACTCCCCTTGTCAGATGTCATAATTCTAATATTGTAAGTATCACAAAGTGTATTTAAGGCTTTATCATCTGCAGAACTCCAATTACTGTTAATTCTGTCTTTCTGCACATAATTAATTAATTCGTATATTTTCCTACTAACTACTTTCTCAAATGTGATTAAGGTGTTATGCATGGGTGGAGTGAAATTACTTTTCTTCCTCAAACTACTAGTATTGGTATTCACTATAGCAGAATTATGAAAAAATATCAGAATCAAACAGCGTACAAATGGAATAAAAAAGTACACGAGAGATCTGATTACAGCAAGATGGATAGGGATAGAGATGTAGGGGAAACACACAGTGAACATTACAGAGGGGCTACATACGGTGAAGATTTTTTAGAGAAAGAGCAAAATGGGAGGGGGAACCGCAGATGGGAAACGCAATGATGGAGACAAGGGGGAAAGAGGAAAATGGAATTCCTGCAGAAATCAATAACACATGAGAGTGAAAATAATGAGAAAATGGTTATTGATGGGGTAGTGCACAGTGTAGGAGATTTCAAGATATAGAACTATACACAACACCCAGTCGATTTCGAATTTTTTTCATTATTTTCAAAAGGAATGAAATACATACCAAGGAGGAAATTTGACGTAGTAGACACCTTGGTAGAGTTGAAATTGTATATGAGAAAGCTAAATCTGGGGATATTTTTTCATAATTCTGCTATAGTGAATACCAATACTAATAGTTTGAGGAAGAAAAGTAATTTCACTCCACCCATGCATAACACCTTAATCACATTTGAGAAAGTAGTTAGTAGGAAAATATACGAATTACATAATTATGTGCAGAAAGACAGAATTAACAGTAATTGGAGTTCTGCAGATGATAAAGCCTTAAATACACTTTGTGATACTTACAATATTAGAATTATGACATGTGACAAGGGGGGTGGAGTAGTTTTGCATGATATGGACATCTACATACAAAAAATATTTGATATTTTAAATACATCTGAACAATATGAAGTATCTTCCTTAAACCAAATCAACATTGCACACAGAAGGATTGATTTATATCTGGAGGAATTCTTATTGGATGAACGTATCAATCAAGATTTGCACAATTTTTTGAAAGTGGAATATCCTATTTTAGCAACCATCGTGGGGATACCCAAAGTACATAAAAACATAAGCAACCCCCCATTTAGGCCCATCATCTCTGGAAGTCGAAGTAAGGTCTTTCCTTTTGGCAAGGTTATAGAGCAATGGTTAAAACATATTTATTACAAGATACCGCATTTAATCAAGGACTCCTGGGAATTTCTTGGGAAGTTCAAACAAGATTTATGGGACATGAATCTGTTGTTTGTAACAATTGATATAAAGGAATTGTTTTCATGTATAACACGACCTGAAGGTGTGTATTTTCTTATTTTCGTATTTTCTTTCCACTACTTGATTTTGACCTGAAAACTTCATAAAATGTTATATCTCACAATAAGTATGTTTTCTGCTTTTATGTTAGGGATTGTACACTAGGCATTCATTTAAAAGAGTTCCATTTTCCAATGTAGCTAACCTCAGTTTTAGATTTTATTATTCCTGTATTATATCACATAATAAGTGCCAAGAAAGCCTTTAGGACTTTTGAATTTCTTCATTTTTCTTTCCTGATACTGATTAAGTACTATCACCTTTTACTCTGTTTTAAATCTCTTTTTCTCTGAAGAGAGATTTGTTTTAGCCTACATGGCATAAAGGTGAGTCAAACTGCAGCTGTCAGTCTTAGCTACCATCAACCGTCTTAAACTCCAAGAGTGAATCTTGCTAATGTCAGTTAAGCCCTCTATAAAGCTCACATTTCTGTAAACAAAATCTCTTTTCTGCAGAGTTATTTGTTGGATAAAAAGTTACAATGCATGGGAGCAGTTATAGCGCAACACAGTAAAAAGAGTCAGGTATATAATAATTTTTGGCCAATGAAGTGTTGCTGTTATCCTTATAAATGTAGAAACTCAAGGATAACATTTAATAGTAGAAGTTGCTTGAAGTTGCTTTACTAGACATATTAACTGAAAACTGCTAAAATATATAACTAAGAACAGCTGAGAGACCTGGCACCTAGTCATGACAGCGTGCAGGGGATGCATGAACGCTTGCTTGGAGCTACATCTCTCAATACATAACAAAGAAAATGACCAACTTTGTCTGGAATATGATTTATATATACAATAAAGGCTTTTTAGTAGGTTACACTAAAGCAAGTCAGAGCATGTCAATAAAAGCAAAACCAAAACACAATTTCAAGAGAGTCTAAGAAGCCATTTACTTGCTAGAGTGTTATGAAACAAATCATTTGATTGATTATATCTAGTCTGCTACACATTATGGGGACACAAACTGTATTGCACTTATTGTACTACCATTTTTATATGCTTTTAGATACAATGTCAAGAAACTTGCATTTGAACTCTTATTGTAATTGTCATATGTACAAATGCATAATTATGTAATCTTCCTTGGAGCTTTTCTCCCGGGTCTCCACTGAAAATGGGCTTCTGGCCCAGTCAGACACTAATATTTGTAGTGTGTTCTTATAGGATGGCTGTGTCATGTGGTGGTGATTTATTGTATATATATATATATATATATATATATATATATATGTGTGTGTGTGTGTTTAAATTTAAATGTATTAATCAAACACTGAAGAAGGGGCATTCCCGAAAGCTTTGCTTTTTAATAAAGAGAGCATTTTTTATTCTATTTGTTTTTTTTTTATGATTGTTGTGTAAAGAATAGAAGAAACTTAAACCATGGTTGGATTTGGACTTTTTGCTTATAGTGAATTTGTTCAACCTTGGTTGCTCACTTTTGCCTACAACTTACACGAACTCTACAATGACACAGCCGGTACAAATTAAGCAGATGGATACTAAAGCAGATACTAACGCTAAAAAATCTATATGGGACTTGTTGATGCTATCAGGTAACCCGCTAGTATCCCAGGTTTTGGGCAACAAAGAATCAAATGCAGTGCTATTTCCTGAAATGAATGAACAGCTTAATAGTCTATTAATCCAGTTAGAAAGGAAGGTGCAAACCTTCAAAAGGTTTCAATGGCAACGCTTAAGTTTTTCAGCCTACTTGGAATTTAACATAGTTCTAAGAGGGCTGTGTATATTGAAAATGCCTGCCTATGCTAACACATATCCTGAGCTGTTGAAAACCTGGCAACAACTAAACTTAAAGTTAAGTAAAGAATGTATGCAGTTGATGAATGATTATTTTCTGCCAATAGAGAAAGAATTATCGGAAGAAATTATAAAAATTGAAAATGAGCTGACTAGTTCCAGTGACTTTATGTGTATCTCAAATTCATATCAGTTGATGCTAAACAGAATGAATATGTTGGACAATAAGCTACAAGCTGTTAAACAACATAAACTGCAAAGGGATATAAATGATTTTAGGATGATCACATTTTCTCTTGGCTGAGGACCCATCTGAATAATAATGTTAAATACTTCCACCCGAAGGAAAACAGAAACAGGATGGATGAGCTGGATGTTTTCATTGAGGTTGAAAATAACCCGGTTAACCAGGAGGGACAGGTCTCAACACAACAGCGGTCCAATCGAGATAGTAAGGATGTGGATGAGATGACCATGCATAGTGTCATTGGTGATAGGAACCACATCAGTTGAACTGAGACAATGGCCGCATCAGCGACAATGAATTTATTAGTTGAGAGCAGACAAGCTTCAAGTGGATCAATGCCAGCATTAAAAACCAGAGCAAAACAAGCTGAGGGTTTTTTTAAATATGTCACAACCAATAATACCAAATCTACTGGAGAAAGTAGATATCAAGAAGCGCCCTCAGTCGATAGGATGCTCTCAACAACGCATCAATCTGGGTGTAGGAAAAAGAAAAAACAACAGCCCGTTACCGAACAACAAACAGGGTCGCAGATGAATGGTAAGCCATGTTCTTCTGTGTTAAACTTATCCAGCTCTCCTTTGACTAATGAAATGTAGAGACTTCTAAATAAGGGCCTACAGTTTATTCCGAGTAATAGTGACACTATTGTGGAGGCATTAACTGACTTGAAAGTATTCATTAGAAATGTTTGTCTGAAAATGATCTTTAAGGACACTGAGGGTGTTATATCTGAAAAATTGAAAAAGAAAAGTATGTTTATCCCTAATAATTGTCCAATACTCAATGCATTTAATGCTGTATGTGAGGATGATTTGAGACAACTATACAATGATGTAGCGATGAATAGATTGAAAGTAAAATCTTATAATATAACATGAAGAGTCTATGGCATACAGACAGTTGGTTAACAATAAATATATCATCATCAAACAGGCTGATAAGGGGGGGAGCGACAGTGATTTTTGATAAAGTAACATATATTGACTTAATTCACCAATTTCTGGATGACAAGCATGTATTTAGAGAAATTACATCTGCTGAAGTTAGGAAATCATTAATGAAGTAAATATGTTTATATATGACGCAGACACAGGATGACATCACGCTGGAGCTCTTTAATTACTTCTCAGTTCCAACTCCGGTAATTCCAGTGATATATGGAATATCTAAGCTACACAAATCTCTCACAGTACCACCAATGAGACCAATAGTTTCTGGAAGGGGATGGTCAATGGAGCCCCTGTCTATTTTTGTTCAAGAAAGATTCAGCAAATATTTAACTCTATGCCCCAGCTATATTAAAGTTACCAATGATTTTTTTAAGTAAACTGTATCGCTGGTATGATAATAACAGGAATTGTGAATATACAATGGTGACTATGGATATAGCATCACTTTTCACAGTTATACCAAATGAGTATGGGGTTAATGCTATTCATGAGTTTCTATGCCAGAATTTTAAGATGAAAGGGAGAGAGATTGTAGTTCTATGTAGTATTATAGAAGTTGTCCTAGAGAAGAATATCTTGCTATTTAATAAGCAGTCATATCTACAAGTATCAAGCGTGGCCATGGACATGCCCATGGCTAACACATACGCTAATATTGTATTAAGTCAATGGGAAAAACAATATATCTTTAATGATGTGAATACATTTAAGAACAATATACTTTTTTATCAGTGTTTTGTAGGTGACGTTTTTTTATTATGGGAAGGAAGTGAACAACAATTGAATGAATCTGTGCATTATCTGAATAACACAACTGATTTTTTGAGGTTCACATTGAATTCATCTATTAATAAAATGTCCTTTTTGGATGTTGAAATGTATAAAGATTATAACAATGAACTTGGAACATGTGTCTATAGAAAAAATGTACCGGTTAATAAATACACGCATGCTAAAAGTATGCATGCTCGACATGTGTTTGGCGGGATTGTCAAGAGTCAACTACTAAGGGTTAGTAGACTAAATACAGATCAGCGTAAATGTGAGCAACAAATAGACATACTATGTGACGAATTTCAAAGTAGAGGGTATAATATGTTATGGAAATAAGAGATAATATACTGAAAAATAGAAACACATATGCATGTCCATATTTTAGTAACTGTACACCTCAGACAGATGAAGTTAGCAACACACAGGTTGTACTAAGACATGTTGTTACATACAATAGTATGACAAAATTTGTTGAAGCAATAATTAGAAAAAATTGGTGGGTTCTGATGGACTAGCCTGAGCTATGTACAATACTGGGACATACACCCAGGTTTGCATATAGAAATATGAATAATTTAAAGAAAAGGTTATGCTATAAAGACTTTGAAGTAAATTTGATGCAGCCAATAACACATAGCGTGGGAACAATTCCATATTATGCTTGTAGTTGTTGTGCTGATATTTGTGTTAAAAAGTTCTTTGAACATCCAATAAACAAGTTAAGATATGAAATAAAGTATCAGGCAACTTGTAGAAGTACAATGGTTGTATATTTAGCTACCTGTACACAATGCCCAGGGTTCTATGTGGGAAAATGCTCAAGAACTTTAAAAGATTGTATCACTGAGCATAAGTCAGAGATGAGAAGCAATATTTCCTCGAACGCACTAGCCCAACATAAATATGAAAAAGGGGCATCACATAACTTTAGATTTAAAGTTTTGAAAGTAGTAAATTGAAGTTTAAGGCTTGGTGATATAAATAATAAACTGGACATATCTGAATATAAATGGATTATAAGGCTTGAAGCCGATAAAACACCAGGGTTAAATAATATGGTAACTATTAAACCAATGTTAGATTTTAAACAAAAGCAATATGATTAATTTTATTAATGTCTATATTTTGTTGTATATGTTCAATGTACATTGATTGAAGTATTACTCATGAATTTCCTGTATATAACTTTTTAATGAAAAGCATAGGTGTGATATGTTGTTTGTTAGTGTTTTTAGTCTAATTCCCCTTTAACGGCAATTTATTAATCAAGTGATTTAAATATTTGTAGTGTGTTCCTATAGGATGGCTGTGTCATGTGGTGGTGATTTATTGTGTGTGTATATATATATATATATATATATATATATACATATAAATTTAAATGTATTAATCAAACACTGAAGAAGGGGCATTCCCGAAAACTTTGTTTTTTAATAAAGAGAGCGTTTTTTATTCTATTCGTTTTTTTTTTTTTTTTTTATGCTTGTCGTGTAAAGAATAGAAGAAACTTAAACTGTGGTTGGATTTGGACTTTTTACCAGTCAGACACTACCCAGTTATCAAATGCAAATAAATAAATAAATAAATGAATATATATTGTGGAATATAATGAGTATGACAGTTCCCAGATAAGAACTTATTTTATATTTAATTTGTAAACACACAAATATATATATATATATATATATATATATATATATATATATACTTGGAACCTTGTTGGCTAGGCTTATGTAGGCCCTTGGGCCGATAGCCTAGTACCTACCTATGAACCTATGTGTGTATGTATGAGTATGTTGTATGATTCATTGTAGTACGTATTTCATGTGCTGAAAGTTCGGCAGTGTTCATCTGTGGTATACTTGGTCAAATTATTTAATAGTGTAACTTCAGAATATCGGCCATTACATAATTCAGGGCTTCTTTCGCTTTCTCTTCTCCTTATGAGATTATATGACCCTGGAGTTAGTATACATAACTTTTGGGGCTGTGGGGGTAATGCCCCCATGTAGAAGTTTAGTTTCAATTTTGGTAATCACAAATGTAACTGGATGGTTTACATTTGTGATTATGTTTTTTTATTTTTTTATTTTTTATAGATTATTTAGTTGGCACTGCTGTAACCTCCACTGAGATTGTTTGATGCTTTGTGTTTCAAATAATTGAATGCTTTTTCCACCAGTACAAGTGATCGAAACTCAAGCTGGCATTAAGTTTGTGCAAGATCATGAACAGTGAGGATCAAGGATTTCGCCCTTTCCCCACAGTGGAGTGATCTTAGAGTTGGTATATATAATTAACAGGGAGTGTTGGGGGAACATTTTTATTTTGTGTTTCAGTCTTTTTGGATCAATTTTGGAAAGTCAGAGGATGCCTGAGGAGTGGAGAAAAAGTGTTTTGGTACCTATCTTTAAGAATAAGGGTGATGTGCAGAGCAGCAGTAACTACAGAGGGATAAAATTGATCAGTCACAGCTTGAAGTTATGGGAAAGAGTAGTTGAAGCTAGGTTAAGAAGGGATGTGATGATTAGTGATCAGCAGTATGGTTTCATGCCAAGAAAGAGCACTACAGATGCAATATTTGCTCTGAGAGTGTTGTTGGACAAATACAGAGAAGGTCAGAAGGAGTTGCATTGTGTCTTTGTGGACTTAGAGAAAGCATATGACAGAGTGCCTAGAGAGGAGTTGTGGCATTGTATGAGGACATCAGGAATGGCAGAGAAGTATGTAAGAGTTGTACAGGATATGTACAAGGGTAGTGTGACATTGGTGAGGTCTGCAGTGGGAGTTACAGATACGTTTAAGGTGGAGGTGGGATTACATCAAGGATCAGCTCTGAGCCCTTTCTTATTTGCAGTGGGGATGGACAGGTTGACAGATGAGATTAGACAGGAGGCCCCATGGACTATGATGTTTGCAGATGACATTGTGATATGTAATGAGAGTAGGGACCAGGTTGAGGAGACCCTGGAGAGGTGGAGATATGCTTTAGAGAGGAGAGGAATGAAGGTCAGCAGGGCTAAAACAGAATATATGTGTGTAAATGAGAGGGAGGGTAGAGGAATGGTGAGGATGCAGGGAGTAGAGATGGTAAAGGTGAATGAGTTTAAGTACTTGGGATCAACAGTTCAGAGTAATGATGAGTGTGGAAGAGAGGTAAAGAAGAGAGTACAGGCAGGGTGGAGTGGGTGGAGAAGAGTGTCAGGAGTGATTTGTGACAGACAGGTACCAGTAAGAATGAAAGGGAAGGACTACAAGAGGGTAGTGAGACCAGCTATGTTATGTGGGTTGGAGACAGTAGCATTGACGAAAAGGCAGGAGTCAGAGCTGGATGTGGCAGAGTTAAAGATGTTAAGATTTGCACTGGGTGTGACAAGGATGGACAGGATTAGGAATCAGTATATTAGAGGGTCAGTTCAGGTTGGACAGTTTGGAGACAAAGCAAGAGAGGCGAGATTGCGTTGGTTTGGACATGTGCTGAAGAGGGATGCTGAGTATATTGGGAAAAGGATGCTAAGGTTGGAGCTGCCAGGTAATAGGAAAAGATGAAGGCCTAAGTTAAGGTTTATGGATGTGGTGAGAGAGGACATGCAGGTGGTTTGTGTGACAGAGCAAGATGCAGAGGACAGGAAGAAATGGAAACAGATGATCCTCTGTGGAGACCCCTAACGGGAACAGCCGAAAGAAGATGATGAGTCTTTTTGGATCAATGTTATTTCTTTTGACATGTTTGTACTTTGGCATTTCAAAAAATAATGTATGCATGTATGTATGTATATATATATATGTATATATATATATATATATATATATATATATATATATATATATATATATATATATATATATCTATATATATGTGTGTATATCTATATCCACATACACACAGAGTATGTATAATAAACAATGATTGCCTGGGGTGATACTGAGGCATTACTGCTGAAGGTTGAGATATGATGAAAGATGTTTTCCTTCACTGTTTTCTTGGCATTTTCTTCTATGATTTTCTGCAGTAACATTCCTTACTTTGTAGCATTGTTTTCTCTCCCTTTCTTATGTCTGGCCCATTTGAAGACCCATCATGTCAGCTACTAGTGCTAGTTCTTATTTGTTACCTATCCTACTCACCTATTGAGACCAAGCTTTGACTGATGTGACCCACTGTTTGGAATCCTTCCATTTTAAGGAAGAGTTAATATAACATTAAGAATAGAGTTTGGTAGCAGGTTAGATGGTGAAAATAAATGTCTATAAAAAAGGTGAACATCATATATTATACACCATAATATGTATGTTTATTTTTCACAAAAGCCATGATAATGCAATGCAGTGCATTGTATTTCCTATTTATGCATTCCTTCAGTTTTCTAAACTCTGAAGATCTGTTTGCTGTTCTAGATAACTTTAGCAAACAACTTTTGATTAAGGCTTGGTACCTTTAAATTTGGTATGCTTCCTAAAAGATTCTGGAATCTTCCACACAGCAGTAGTGTTGCTTTGCAAATTTGCCCTCTTGCAGCAAACCAAGTTCTGACTGACTGACCTGCCATTTTGTAAAAATTGACCGACAGGGCCTTTACGGTTAAATTCCAAGCATCCAAGAGATTTACTTGCTTGTTAGACCATGGCCATGTGTTAAGTGTGACTTTCTGGTGCTAGGTATATTGTGACAACAATGCTGTGTACAGGGACACATTCCTGTAGATAGCAGATGTGTTTTAGTTAATACTAAATCGATAGTAGCACATTTGATCAAGTCAGATCAGAAAAACAAAAATGACAGCAAATACTGAAACCAAGCACTAATCTGTGCCAAATAATTGCTTGCATATGAATAACTGACGATTGGTATAAATAAAAAAACATTCATTAAAACATCTAAGTGCTTTCCCCATTCTCAGCCATCATGTGTCGATGAACTCTCAATGTCTAACTGCAAGAAATCTGAACAAAACCTTTAATAATGGGAGGACATGATTTAAATATTGCTCTTATAAAAACAGAAACTTGCTAACACAGCATTTGTGTTTGCATGCTTTTCTGAAGGCTAGGAAGTCTGAAACTGGTGTGTGTCATTATACAGTGATGTCAATCCTCAGTAATTTACCAAAAACAAATTTTATGGGAAACAGACCAAAAATATGAGGTAAAAATCTGGACAGTTGAGAGGTATGCTCATGATACTTGGGGAAATAAGAGCTAAACTGTTTTAACAGACATTTTTAGTATGGCCAAGACAGCATTGAGCCACCTAAAACCTTATGGAGGTATTCCATTGAAATGGCGAGAAACCTATAAATTTATTATAGGTAGGGGCATGCCTGTCAGACCTACCATGTAGGGACCACCCCACTACTGAATATAACCTACTCTGTGTTTGCAAAACCAAATGTAAATCTTAAGATTTGTAGGTGCAAGCTCATGTGACGGAATGAGCTTGTAGGTTTCTGGTAATCAAAAAGTAACTACATCCAACAAATACATACTAGCTAAAGTGTTTTGTATGGTATATTTTTTTCTGAAGAACTCATAGATCCTAGGGTTATTTTCTAGCCACAAACAACTCTGCAGCCAATCCAAATTAAATACATCTTAACTTACATTTTTCCCCTCTCTTCCTGACTAGCTGTTTTTGCAACTGCAATGCTGCAGGTTTCTGTTCACCTTGACTTCCATGCTGCATACTTGTGTGTATGCTCTTTTTATTTTATGGGCATACTTTTGTTTTCTGGGCTCCTGATTACCCACCAGCAACTATTCATCATAGGTAATAGTGTCCTTCTGGCCAGAGTTGGATCATGATCAAATGATACCCTAGGCAGAGTAATGGATAAGGCCCCCCCACAGCAGCCCCCCACCCCATTAACAGCCGTACCAGTCTCCCATTACTTGGATGTTTCTCCCCAGTTACCATTTCCACTGCTCAAACCTGTCAGTGCACATACAGTTTTCTTCTTTACAATGATTACAGATATTTGGATTTAATTTAAAACTTTTATTTAAAATTTTATAGCACAAACACTGATAGCCATTTGCTAAACAAAACAATACAGTTTCAAAATGAAAACAGACAGCGTGAGCAGTAAAATTCTCTGCTTTTGAAATGGTATTGAAACTCATATTCAGGGAAAATGCATCTGGCCACTGGCAGATTAAGTTTACCTTTGGGCTGTTTTCAAACCATAGGCCCCTTATACACATTTTTAGGACCATGCACGCATGCATGTGTTCTTTGATTCACCTTCCTGATAGTGCTAAATTAAATTCCTAGCACAATACAGCACCACTTGTTAGAGTGTGTTTTAAAGTTGCAGTTTTAAACATTTTTCCAATAAGCAATGAAGCAAAATGTATGAACCAATAATGACAAAACTGCCCATTTCAAGGACACAACATTCACAAATGCTATAAATATAGCCAACCTGCTGGCCGACAAGTTCAGCAAAAACTTTACCCCTCTGTCACCCATCAGTTAATCAGGACATTCCCAGCATCTGCCCCCTTCCTTTATCTCTAGAGAGCAAGCCATCACTGCCCTCTCAAAGACAAAAAATACAGCCTCCATGGGAGCCAATAACATCCTACATGAACTTGCAGCACCATTAGGCACCTTATTAAACCAAAGCCTGAGTACCAGCTTCATCCCAGCCAAGTGAAGGACAGCCACTGTCATCCCCTTGCACAAAGGTGGAGCATCCACCAATCTAGGAGATTATAGACCCATCAGCCTAACTAGCCTGATCTGCAAGGCCATGGAGCAGATTATCATGGACCTCATTAACAAGGACATTGGCAACCTCCAAACACTCGATCCCACATAATTTGTTTTTGTCAAGGGGAGGTCATGCCTGTTAAATTTGGTCGACTTCTTTGAGACAGTCACCAAAGCCATGGACGGGAGGAAGACAGTGCACACCACCTACCTTGACCTGACCAAAGCCTGCGATACTATTCCTCACTCAGGTATTAAAAAAATTGGTAAGCTGGTAATATTGCAATAGGGAATGGATGGTAAGCCGACAACAGAGTCATAGTTACTAGGAATCTCATCCACACCCAGGACTGTAGCACCCCCAACCCACTTAAAATACACCACAATTATCAGCAATCCATCTACATGGTGTGGCAGTAGAACCCAGAGCCTTCTGCACCAAAGGCGGGTATGCTACGTGTTATGCTACTAATACCACTTTCAAATTCTATAGCATAAACAGTGACCACCATTTGTTAAACAAAGCAGTTGTAGATTGAAAACAGACTTAGCATGAGCAGCAGTAAACTTCTTTTCCCTTGAAACTCTCAATTCCTTGAAACTACACTAAAACTCATTCTTTGGGCACCTTGGTAGTTGGTGTAGTAGAGGATTCAGACTCTTGTCAACTGTAACCAAGGTACAGAGTTTGATCCTGAACAAATTAACTAACCTGCCATCCAGATCTATGGCATTTTACACATGCACCTTGCCCTACTGAAGGAATGTTCATTTTGTGTCCATCTTGTCAGCTTCGGATAGAAGAAGCAGGAACATAGCACAAGTGAGTTTAAATTTCTTGTGCAGAAAATGAATGCTTAAATATGTGTGTGATGCATGCAAGAATGTAGGATGCAGAAGGCATTCTTAAAGAAGAATGGATACATGGAGGTATGTAAATCGGCTTTGCAGGCAGAGAGGCCATTCTTAAAGAAGAATGCCAAGACAACATATGTAATCCATTTTAATTAACAATCAAATGTTGAGGCATCCCCCCCCCCCCCCCCCCCAGGCAAGCAGGGCCTTCCCTAGTCAGTGGGCCCTAGGCAACTGCCAAGGTTGGCTAGTGTTGGATCAGGCTCTGTCTGTGGCATTGCTTTCAGTACCAAAATTGTACTGCTTGAATTTTGTAATACCACTTCCTCAGTACAGACCACCTTAATGCAATTTTCTGTGCATCATATCTACGCACATAATCTCTCTCCTATGTCATGCATCTTACCTGTAAGAAACTTATTTAAACATTGCAGTTCTCCTTGGATAATTTTAGAAATATCAAAGTCATCATTGAATCCAGGTGTTGGAAATGTGGTGTGCTCTAATCCAACTATATATGTGTGGTATGGCAATGTGGAGAAGTTAGGTGGATTTAGCATTGGACACACTAAGATTAAATGAGTAGCATGATCACTTTTACCACATGACAGGGATAGTCAGTTTTGGTTATGGCATATTCTGCCTCCAGGTTATGGGATAGGAGCTACTACCTTAAAGTGGATTAGAGTAATCTTATCTCTGTTGTTGGCCACCATATTTACATTTTGGAAGAAAGTGGAGTCACACTGGTAAAATTCCTTGCATACTTGGAAAATCTTTCACACTTGGTCAGGAAGGAAGTTGAATACCGGGTTTTGGACAGAGCTCTCATCAATATTTTTATATCTGTTGTTGTTGTTGTTCTAATAATATTTAAAGTAACTAAAAGTTCTAATAATATGTAAAGTAACTAAGACTGCTCAATGTTAGAGACAGACTCAAGAATTGTTACAGCATGAACACCTTACATGTTTAACTGAGATATTTGTTGAAGTTTTACCTCTTAATTATCAGGGGAAAAGCACTGGTTTTACTTTTATAATTTTTGACATGATTTATGCTATATAGTTAAGGGATATCTTCAGTAATCCTGTGTATAAGATTTCAATCTGTATTTTCAGCTTAGTGAGTGGGAATTTTGTGAGGATATTATTGTATGTGGCATTCTATCAATGTCTGCATGCTGGATGTGCAAAATATATATTGGTTGTTGAATATGTTGCTTTACATACACACACACACACACACACACACACACACACACACACACACACACACACACACACACACACACACACACACACACACACACAGTGCATACAGATATTTCAGGAATGGGCAGTAATGCCCTTCTAACCTTCCAGTATACCAAAGCAGTTATTCACATAATGTGTCTAGGTTGTTCTTAAAAATATCTGAACTAGTTCTTGGTTTAATGTAATTTGGTCATCTATTCCATGCATCAGCTACTCCCTCAGAAAACCAATTAGTACGCCTCTCATTCCTACATTATCTTCTACATAAGTTGTCTGATGATTCTCTATTACATTTTGATAACTCCAAACATTCCCAGAGGCATTTGTCTCTTAATGCTGTATATACCTGAATAAGGATTCCTCTTAAATGTCTACATGAGACACTGTACAAGTTCAGATATTTTTGTTTTTCATGATGTAAATGTTCACACCCATAGACGCCCTTAGTATATTTCTACTGTACTCTTTCCAATTTACTCATGCTTGTTTTCTTATAAAGTGTCTATATTGCTATTCAGTACTTAGGTTTGGGTCTAGTGTAACTAACAATAATTTCATTTCTGATTTCCTAGACTATAACTCTTTTCCTATGGTCTATAGTTCTCTATCATTAACCAATTGGTTGATATGATTAGAAAAATCTCAAAGCTGGATCTACCCATATACCCAGGTCCTTAAATGAATCTACGGTTTCAATTCCTGTATGCTGTATTAATCATTTGATCAGAGTACCTTCTTTTAGGACACCTAATGTCACTCTTCTGGCTTGACAACCCTCGTTCATTCTGTGTGATATTCTGTTCTACACAAAGATTCAGATCTGATTACAGGTCACACAGAGACTTACCTGGTCTCATGGATGAAGGCCTAAAGGTACATCAAAAGCCTCCAACAGATGCATTATCCACTGACTTAAGAAATGCTTTTTATTTGGCAGACTTTGTTCTTTTGCTGAAAGAGGTCAGAGCTATGAGTTTAGTAGATAACTCAGTGGGCTAGGATCAATAGATTTCTGCATGAAGTAACTATAGGCTAAAGATGTCTAATGTTACCACTCCAAATGTAGCAAACAGTTGTGTTCTGGGTCCAACACTGCCTGGTTATCTTCTGTCTTTATAAAAGTTTGACACAGAAAATCTCAGCTCTAAATGCACACTTACATGTAGAGAACAGAATCTTCCAATGGTGCAATCCCATCTTTAACTTGATAAAAAGTCTACTTTCCAGTGAACATTTTCAAACTATCACTTGGTCTCAGTGTAACAAATTACTTCTAAGTTCTGTAAAACAAAGACCATTCTTTATCAACTCAGTTTGATTGCAACTTCTGCCCTTACTCTCTCAATTACTGGAGAAAACTACACCTGTTTGGAGACAGTAGTGGCCTGCAAATATCTAACCCTCTGATTAAATCCTGAGGAAGCCTTTCATAGTCATGCTGAACAATCTTCCTAAAGAGTCTGACAGCATGGGGACTCCCTATCTAGTCACTGATTTGTAAGTTATGAAGCAAAAGAAGGCACTAAGGGATGACCTCTCCTACTTCAATCTGGTCTATGTTGGGACTTCCTCTATTAACATCCAATGGCTGAAAACTGCATATGCATAAGAGTAGTATTGTAGCATTTATTTCTTTTCAAGAATTCATGGTACACCTTGCTCAAAACACCTAAGTGGGTGTCTATTTAGGATGGGTACAATATGGTCATGTTCAGAATGGTGCATATACTCTTTCAGGACATTCATCACATAAGATGGAATTGATTCTCAAGAAACAAGGCCAGAGCTTTTAATCATCTGTGCTTTCTGCAGCTTCCAGTCTTTGAAGTCTCTGGAGTACACCTGCAAGCAAAAGATACAGCTTTGTCAGAAAAGGACCACAAAATCATCACAAACTATCACCAAAGGTCAGGACTGAATAATCACTAGGCATTCGGTCTAAAAATCAAAATGACATTAAAATGAACCACAGAAGTCATTACTTAGAATATTTCATTTCATTTGTAATAAAATTACTGACATTTAAATATAGCATTATTTAAGAAATAAATAAAAAACATGTAACAATGAAGAAGCAAAAGAGTTACTGAAAGAAAAAATCAAACTTTAAGAAAAAAATAAGCATTCTAATACCAGTGCACAAGAAAAGGTAATCTTGACAACTGTGTACAGTACTAATGTATCAATCTCCCAACACACTGCATGAAAGCATTGGAGATGGTAACTGATAAGTAAATACACAGTAGTAGAAAGCAAGACGGGAAAATTGGTAGATAGGAAACTCATTTGGAACAGGATATGTTACAAATGATGTAATATTTGCAGTGAGACAGATAGTGGAGATGAGAAGTCCAAATGGACATTCCTTGACTTGTAGAAAGCATTGGACAAGGTGACTTGGACAGTCCTTTGATGTTTCAAGTCCTGGAAAAATAGGCAGAATTAGTGCAGGCTATGTAAAAGAATGCAATAACAAGTACAAACAGTTTTCAGACTCTCAAAGGGATGTTCAGTGGGAGTGCGTGTGCATCGGGGTTCAGCTGTGAGCCCACTGTGTTTCATACTGCTCCTGGACTACATCAGCAAACAGATCGGAGGGGGCTGATCAACAAAGCAGCTGTATGCAGAGGATGCAATACTACAAGGAGGCTCCAAAAAGGAACTTCAGCACAAAATAGTAGACTGGAATGTAAAACAGAAGGCCTATGGGAAGAAATGGAGAGGAGATGGTGAAACAAGCTAATAGCTTCAAGTATTTAGGAGATGTGGTTGAAGAAGAGGCCAAAGCTAGAATAAGGGATACTGCAGCCAACAGATACAAACTACAGCTCAGAGAAATACAAGAATTTAGTACAAAGAATAAAAATGGTTAACATTTAATGGCTGTAGAAAGTTGTACAAATTAAGATTAATGTATTATAACATTTACAATATTACAAGATTAACATCCAAAAATAGTAGTTATATAAACTTCTAGTGTCTTAACAGTTGCTATGGAATGCATCTGTAGACTGATTCTTTGAGGAGATGATCTTTCATAGCATTTTTAAAGTCTTATGTAATTTCTTGGTTATTGATGTAAAATGAGAAAAAATGCATTGATGATCTTTGATTCCACAGAACAAAGAGGAATAGAAACACAGTATTCCTCTGAGAAACATACATTTCAACTGTCCTTAATTTCAGCTTAATATTTCTTTATCCAGTTAAAATCATGTATACGTTGAGAGAAAAAGTGGTGGTTTATATAAAATACTGACTTTTTATTACAGTTGCAGACTACTTTGACTTCAGGAAATTTATGCTAATTTGAATATTATTTTGTCAACTTTCTAAATCAGTGGTACTAACATTTTTCCTGATCCATGTCCTTTGTCCCTGATTCTGGAGCTGAGAGGTTGAGAGATGTGCTGAAACCAAGCATAAACACTCAATCACTTACTGGGTAAACATATTATATTCATCTTTGTCCTTTAATATCAAATTTAAATTGTTCTCATTCAGTTGCCTGTGATATAAATAGGACCTGCTGGAGAGAAAAGTATGTATTCCAGAGAATACACTGTCTATGGATCAGGCTCCCCATCCATGTAAAACAGAGTTCCTTCCTAATTCAATTCAAGTGCACCTTGGACAATTGGATGGGAAATTGGAAATTCATTCCTGGTTTGGCACCTATGTCTCTGATGCAAACAGGTAACCTGTAAATGGTTCATCTCCCAGGCCCATGCTTACACTTATCAAGGGTATCAGAACTCGTCAGAGATTTGGGATGCACGACTAGGCTTAAAAAAACACTTGTGGTTGCTAGCCTAGTAAACACCTATGAACCTATAATCAGATTATCTGAGTGAATGAAGGAAATAAGTTACCCAAAGCTCTTTAACACAGGAGGGATCATGACAGGAGAGGGATTGAAAGGTGCACGAATATCTTAAAGCAGGCCAGTCCAACCCTCCCCCACCCCGCACCACCACCAGCTGACTCAGATCCAGCAGCAAAAGTGTCATATGAAAGAACCTAGAAAATCCAGTCAAAGTCTACACATATAAGAGACAGGTAATATCTGTGTGTTTGATAATCCCTGAAAATCACAAACTACCAGAAACATAAATAATGAGAATCTTGAACCCAGAAAGCAAGCAAACAAAAAAGATTTGATTAAAATACAAAAATCTGTGGAATCCAGTAAATACCTTTTGAAGATACATATTAAATATACAAAAGAAAAACATAAAAAAAACCCACCAAGAATTAAGCGTGTGCCAATCCAGAGCAATGTTCAGTTAAGAACTTTCTAATTACCTTCATTATTTAATCCTTACCAGTAAAAATATTATACATCAATTAAATAGGACTGTGTAAATGTATTATATTCATTTTTGCCTTTTGATATCAAACTTCAATTTTTCTAATACAGTTGCTTTGAGGTTCTTTACTATAATTTATGCTTCTAATGAGCAGAGTAATAGCACATATTACACTTACCTGGTAAAGTATATTCCAGAAAGTAATTGTTCTGCTTTATGTCCTGTAAATAAGTTTATTTAAGCTACACTATTACAAAATTTACAACTACATTAATGTACTTGTTTACTTGTTAACCAGGAAGGTCTGACTAGACATAATCAATTTTCAGTGGAACCTCATAGGAAACGCCTCACAAAATTATATAGACATTTGAGTATATAACATTCAGACTGTTACCAGAGTGCAGATAGTGCCCAGTTAGCAGTAAAAGCCAGTAGCACAAAGGTAATTAATAAGCTATGCACATGCAAAATAAACATACACATTCAACTGACAATAGGTAGGGAGGTGCTAAGATTCATGCAGGAAAAGCAACCTACTTTAGATGTTTCACTTGATTTCATTGCCTGTGTGTACATATGTACAGAAATGGTCACTAGGGGAAGTAAGGACAGCAGAGATAACCTACACAGACATGCAGGAGGTCACCTGTAAATGGCTTTATATGTGACTGGAAAAAATTAAGGAAAGGGCTGAAGACACAGGCAGAGGGGTACCGGTATGGAGAGAAGATACAATGCAAACAGGATGAACTGCCTTGGGCTAAAAATATTAACATTAATGCCATTTCTGCTAGATTCCAGTTGCTTTGTAGACATTAATGTATTGAACTGCATTACATGCAGAGATGTCAAATTAGTTTTCCAGTGCATTTTCTTTTCCCTTTTGAGGTTTATTTGCACTGAAAAAGCAGTTATTTGTTTTGCTTTATATCTAATATGGTCAAATTAAATTTATTCACACATCCGGTACATAGCAATGTTCTGATTTTCTTGGTTTTAAACAGCATTGCTTCTTTTCAAATTCAGGGGCAGTCTTTTCTTGTCTTTTTTTGTGGTTTGTAATAAGACAACCTTGTTCAGGTATTACCATCACAGGTCAGAGACAGATGCGGCTACTTATTTTATACCACATTTATACATATTTCTTTATTCTCAAATGAACTACTGCAGTTGGAAAACAACTTTAAGGCAGACTTTGTGGATGCTGACTTGCCATATGTGAAGGAATGTAAAAAAATCATCTTTAAGTAAGTTCTGAATGAATTAAATTTTGCAGTTTAATGCACAAAACATTATAACACCAACAAAACAGCAACGCTATTAATATCCCAAGAAAAACATTTTCATCAACAGCTGCATCTGAAATTTGTAAGCATTGGTATTCTGCACAAGTCCAGCATCAGATCTCTACTGAAATGCAACGAGAAGGCAGTGTTTAATCTTGCCGAGTTTCTTGCGGATTATCTTCTTGAATTACCACCCTCACTACAGACTGTTGATTCGTCTGTCAACAAATCATACCTCACCCCCTCTCCACCAGTTCTATGGTATGCAGAGGATCAGGAGAAAGAAAAAAAAACTGATCATTGTAGGATTAACTTCAGATTTGCATGTTCTTATGGCTTTAATGTTGGGTTCCTAGTAGCGCTGACAATGTAAAATAGTAAATCAATTCATTTTAATGTCTGAAGACAAAACAATAAAATAGAATGCCAGTTTACAGACTGTACTGTACAGCACAAAATCAGCAAGGGGGACAGAAATTGTATGTTGCTATTGCTGTGGGCAATATTTTCTATCAACCTTTTAGTATTTATGTTAAACTTGTGTATTATTTGAGGAATAAAAAATGCAGCAGTGGATACTAGCCTTTGTGCCTTTAATCCCTATACAGGCCATCTGTAAGGAAGTCAGTTTTGCGTGAAGATAATTTTAACAGTCTGAGGTATAAGAAGTTCAGATGAAAATGAAGTATAGAGTATAAAGGATTAATCTCTACAAATCTGATTTGTCTTGTCTTTAATCTCTGCACTGCACATAATCTTAATATATTTTTATCAGTCTGTGTTTTTACTGGGGGGTAGGCATTGAACAGTACATGTACTTGTTAACTTGCTTTTTCTTTTTTGAATAAGCAGCTAAACCTGTTTTCAAACAATGGGCTGCTGCAAAAGAGTACACTATCATTGTGCAGCAGGATGTTCACTGGGTGTAAAGGTGCAAATGCAGCCAATGCAATTTTTGTGAAACACATTTTCTGATGTATTATTCTGACAGGATAATCTGTAGCTACAGTAAAGTCTTAAGGAGAAAAAGAAGGATACATAAACTGACTGTATCAGTAACCCATTGTACTAGTACTCATTTATTGCAATTATCTATGTTAACAACACTGAAGAATTCCATAGCAAATAAATCCATAGTATCTAATTTTATTTTAGCTTTAGATTTACTCACTATTTCCTAGAAAATATGTTTAAAAGGCAAATGATTTTTTCCTTATTGATCCTACTTGCTGAGCAGGAAGGGTCTGTGTGGAATTTTTTTAACCTTCCATAGGCTTTCAGCAATCTTTTCTACTAGAAATACGCAGACTATGTTGGCTGTTAGTGTGGCAGACTTTCTACATTAACATTCCCTTTGGGGAATGAACAAATCATATCACGTATGTGTTCTGTTATTTCTGGAAATGGACTAAGGCAGCCAGACGTGAGGGGAAAACAAACGCTCTGAACAGATGTGTTGCCAAGACTAAACAAAATGTACGTGGAACATTACCTGTGTGAAAACTGCACATAAATGTGGGAGAAAAGCCTTATTTTCTTCCCCATGGAACCTTCTGTTTGTGAAAAAGAACCATGGGTGTTTTAGGAAAGTTAAACAGCCATAGTGCATACAAAATTCATATTGAAAGTCTTTTTTTTTTAAACTTTTTTCTCCACCTCTTATCAGTGCCCTCTTACCTTTGGATACACGCGCTGATATTTTAGACAATTAAAACAAATGGTACACAAACTAGTATTCACTTTAAATTTGGTAGAAATTTAATGAACTTTGAAATGATAATGGGACCACATTTTATTATTAGTTAGAAAAAATGTCATTCCCCTTTTCTCATTATTTACCCCTTCCTATGTGTGAGAATAATATTTTCACTTAAAAACGTTAATCACAATATCAAAGCTCATTTTAAAATAAAAAGGTTAATCATGGTATCCAAGCTCATTTCAAAGTCAAAGTCAGCTCAGCTTTACAGACTCCCTTAAATAAATACAACAGAAATATCATTTGTTTTAGATATGAAACATTTTCAACACTTGTTGCTAGCACTGATCCCTGTACAGAGAGATTGAATAAAAGCTTGTTTCCAGTCACTCTGTTAACATGTCAACAATTTAAACTAAGAGCAGTTTCTAACAAGATAAACAAGGCAAACATTCTAAAATGCAGAAACCATACCCATTTTACTTATTTTTCTTGAGAAAAGAGTATCACTGTTTAAAACATTTGATTATGCATTTTTGCATGCTACACTGGGCAACAAAGTGCATGGGCTCAAAATGTATAGGTTTGTATGGTCACTGGGCACTACAGAAAACAAAATATACCACAAAGGTGTCCAGAATAAAAGCTTTCATTTGTACAGGTAGCAGGACTTCATTTGAATAATCACATTAGCCACAATTCTCTCCTTAATTAAACAAACCAATGACATAACCATGAGCAGGACATCATAGCAATGATGTCATGGTTTATAAGTTCATAGGTGGTTACTAGGCTAACAACCACAAGGACCTGTTTAAGCCTAGCCATGCATCCCAAATCTCTGACAAGTTCTCATACCCTTGTCCTCTAAGAATTGCTTCTTTTCTCCTTTGTTTAAATTATTGTATGATAGCCACTGAGTGCATATATTTAAATGATTGTGTGTTTGAGTTAGTGGTTTCATGCAATTGTAGTTAAGCACTTGTGCTTAGAACTGCACAAACATGCCTGCAAATGTTCTCCAGTTATTAGTGTACTACCGGTAAACAAACTGAAATAAATAATAAAATAAATATATATAAATGTTACCATACAAACGATCAAGAGAACAGCTAATTAAATTTCAATTGTTTCTCAATTGCTTGAGGGCAGAAATAATGAAAAAATTAGTATTTGCTGTTGTGTGTTATTCAATACTATTGAAATCAACCTTTAGTTGGAAGTGAGATATCATGTTACAGCAGGCAGTGGGGTTTGATATTTTTCTTTTTTTTTTTAATTTTGTCATATGGGAAATAATTGCTGGTACAGTTTCTAATTGTGGTCCAGCAGTGATACCATTGTTTTGGGAGATTTTTCCTTCGAGTGGGTTCAGCTGTGGAACTGGAATGTACATGTTCAGGGGCTGGGGGCTGCGGTGTGTTGGACATGTGCAAAAAGGCTTCATTTTCTTTACTGTTATGAGTTTTTGGCATTTATTTAGTATATTTGTAATATAACAAAAGCACTTGTTCTAGTTTCTGGCCAAGTGTGATTTTTACTAAGTGAATTTTCAACCAAGTGAAGTTTCTACTTAGTTTTTCCATGAGCTATTATTGTACTATTTGTGTTGTCTATCAAAAGTAATAGACTCATGCGCTTTTGTATGTACTCATACATGGGTCTATATCACATTATCGAAATTCCAAAAGATCGAACACCATAAGCTCAACCTTGGAATCTCGAAATGTGATATACTCGAACGCTCAGAACAGCAAATTTTTTCCAAGGGAAAAAATGTGCTGTTCCGAGAATACACACACACAGCACAAGCACACCAAAATACATAATCCACACATACACACTTCACAGAACCCTACACTAAACTGTACATACACTACTAGCTATCCACTTACCTTAACCCAACCCTAACCCTAAGGTCCCTAACTAACGCACACTCACCTTACCCGCTCCCTAATCCTAAGGTCCCTAACTAATGCACACTCACCTTACCCGCTCCCTAACTAAGGTCCCTAACTAACGCACACTCACCTTACCCACTCCCTAACCCTAAGGTCCCTAACTATCACACACTCACCTTACCTGCTCCATAACCCTAAGGTCCCTAACTATCGCACACTCAACTTACCCGCTCCCTATCCCTAAGGTCCCTAGCTATCACACGCTCACCTTACCTCAGTCTGTTCGCACATTTACCTTAACCCAGTCCGTCACCTTCGCACCACAGTCGAGGAAATAACGAAGCCGCAGAAACGGCCCATGGAATACTTTCCCTAGGAAAACATTCTGTGCTCTGCAGCTTCGCTATTTCAAGCGTTCGCTGAATAGGGGTAGATATTATAAAATTCGAAGTTTTAAAATTTGATGTTATAATATAGACCCCCTCATACATATATATACATACACACACACATATATATATATATATATATATATATATATATATATATATATATATATATATAAACAGCCACCATTTAACACTAGATCATAATTTGAGGTTTTCAACTTTCTATAGGAATGCTCCCAGCTTTCTGTCAGATTGTTTTCATCTTTTCATCATGCCCTTGATATGACTCTATAAAACTAAAAAAATATCATTGCCAGCTTCACTATCATGTTATCATTTTAAACTGCAAATGTAACTTTACTTTAGAGACATTTATAATATACGGCATATGAAAAAAGATATTGAGATGTTTGGAGGAAGGAATTATATTATAGCCACAATTCTGAACTGTGTAAGCTGCTAAAGCAATGGCAACATGCTCATAAGTGAAATGCATACTCTGCACTTATGGTTAAGACTTTCAATGCACTGAGCATTAGGCCCCTGTCATGAACAGTGCAGTCCTAATGCACAATGAAATTCTGAAAAGTGATTTCAAAGTCTATGATTAGAAATGTTTAATTATCTGCTAAAGAAATAAACAAAAATATCTCTCCAGATGGAGTTGTGCTTTGGCAGTGCCATATTTAATGGAATGACGGTCCATACCCGACCAGCTGGAATTTTCAATGAAAAATATTAAGTGATAGACAACTGTTGAAGTATTTATCTTTTGTAAAAGTTGACAAACCAGGATCCAATCTGCTTGAGTTTGTGTTAGCTTAGATGGATGTTAACCATCTCATGGCACTTATAAGAAAAATGTTAATTTTAATGATACATACTGATTTTTTCCATTCATTTATATAATTCTCTGAAAGAAAAACTCCACTTTAGAACTCAAAAATATATTTTGTTATTGTATCTTTGTTTTCCAAGCTATTTTAATGCTTCAAAATCAAAAAAAGTGTTTCTTTTACAATTTTAATGTGTTTCCCACAAAATGGCAGCTGATGAGGCCTGCCTTGGTAACATGATCTTGTTTTCTTGCTTTCATCCCTTCTTCCCAGAATGCATTTTAAGTCAAATTTTAAGTAAAAAAAAAAGATTTTACAATTTGAACAAAGAAGAAAAATGTTTAATAGATGAGTTAAGTGTTAAAAAATATATTAGAATTGTGAGGCCCAACAAGGGTGGTGGGTGGTGATTATGGATATGGCTGATTATAATACAAAAATGATGGACATATTATGGAATAGTGAAATATATTCTATAGTTTCTAAAAATGAAATTAATGTGGCATATTTGAAAATTATTATATTAATGATTTGTTTTCACAAGGGGTTATCAATAAAGAATTAACTATTTGCATAACGATAAACCTATAGTACCATCTATATTCAGCAACCCCAAAGATCATAAAAATATTCAAATCTACCTCTTAGGCTTATAGTTTCAGCTAATGGATTGATAACTCACTCTACATAAAAAGTCAAAAACCTTTTGGGAAGGGAATACATTTATTTTAAAAGACTCCTGGGGTTTCAAAAAAGGGATAAAACCTGAATTGTTCTGTGATAATATTACATTTGTCACTAATGACATAATCAGTCTATTTACAGTTATGCCTCATGACATAGGCTTACAATGGGTTGAAGAAGCTTTGATGGGTATCAGCTCCCTGGACTCTGCAGGGGCCAAGTTGACTATGGAATTTATGGACCTGGTTTTGCAAAATAATTGTAATCACTTTGAAAGAGAATATTACAAGCAAGTCCAGAGGTAGTGATGGGTGCATCTTGTGCAACCATTTTCTCTAATATGGTCCTGAACAAAAATATATCCATAATTCTCAATATAGAAAATATTGGAATTAGTATAAATGCTACCTAGATGATATTTTTTTATTTTCTTAACAGGAAATGAAGTTATTCTAAATGAATGTTTAGAGTATATCGAAAACACTAGTATGTTTCTCAAGTTTACACATGCCATTTCCAAAGACAGGGTGAACTTTTTGGATGTCACCATACATAATGTTCAATACTAAAAGAAATTTAAATCCACCTTGTACAGGAAAGAGACTTTCTTGAATTTGTATCTCCATTTCATGAGTGAACATTCCATCCAGCAAAAAAGAAGTATAGTTAAAGGTCAATATAAGTGTTATATGGGTAGCAGGTATGGTCTGGGAAGACGATTTCAATGAGGAGGTTAATAAGCTTAATAAAAACATGTTTATTGAGAAAATGTACGTGGTTTATTTTATCAACAGCCTTATGCATGACATTAGAAGGGGAAGAATTAATACATTTTCACAAATTTTAGGTAAAGAAAACAGCGACAATTTACAAATAGTGACTAATGAACAAAATAAGGATGAATGAACAATAAAGAAGGGCATATGGAGATGGCTTCATAATGAATTTTACTTCTGATGCTCATATTATTAGAGACATAATAACATTCAATTGGTACATGTTTTTGAAGTTTTCTAATTTCCCTGGGAGTACTTGAATACCGATCTCTTTTGTTTATAAGAAAGGAAAAAACATGAAAGAGATATTCGAAAATAAAAAAAAACATCTCTCAAAAGAGAATAGGGATAAAAGAACAGGGACCTTTAAATCTTTTTTGTGCACAATGAGAATATACTACCAACAAGGATAAAATATTTTTAATTTGCGGGAACAAGGGTCTCAGTAATGAACATAATTTTAACTGCAACAGCACGGGACTAGTATATATTGTATAATGTAATCAATGTCCTAGTTTTTATGTAGGGAAAACAGAGTGCATGTTAAGAAAAATACTTTATGAGCATATGTATGAAATTAGGAGAGCGAAAGAAACAAACATGCTGTTTAAACATAGTTTGGGCTGTGATAACAATGGCTATATATTTTGTATTACAGGGAGTAGACAGGGACCCTGAGGGAGGCCCCTGGGAAACAAAATTAGAATATAGAGATTGTATAGGCAGCTGGTATGGGATGTTGTTAATAAACCTGGCCTAAATGATAATACCTCTATAGTATTCAAGTACACAAGCTCCAGTACTCAAACTAAGAACAGCCAGGTTATAACATGATATTTTCCACATCTCATAAAAGGTATTTTGTAAAAATGCTTTTTTTTTTAATCTGGTACCATATGAAACAGCTTTAAGGTCACTGTTCATGTCTCTGTGTTTATATATGTTTTCATATATGTTTATTTTTTAATCATAGGGATTCAAGAGTTTTTATATTATATATAAAGATTCACATCCCATGATATTGTACAATATTTTAGTGTAATAATTATATTTTTGATATGAATTTAATAGCATTTTATCATATTTTATTATCAAATGAAAGGATTGCTCTTTAAGGAAAGGAGAGCAATTGATTACTAAATCCATTAGAAAATGATGTAATTAATTGGATTCTATATAAATTGATTTGTAATTGTGGTTATTATTTCTGATGAAGTCCTGTAAGCAATCAAGTCAAAAACACTGTGTGTCGTTAAACTACAATGTCTCTCTATTGCTCGTTCCAAACTCCCCAGGTGTCTCCTACTGTTCTACATAACACCGTGGCTTCCAGCCTTTGAAAGAACAACCTAAGGAGATCCTGCAGTGCTTTCTGTAACCACTCAGCCTCCCCTAAGAACTCAAACTACAACGTCCCTCTATTGTTCATCTCAACCTCTCCAGGTGTCTTTCACAGTTCTACACAACACCCTGGCTTCCCACTCTTGAAAGAACAACCTATGGAGATCCTGTAGTACTTTCTGTAACCACTCAGCCT
This sequence comes from Protopterus annectens, assembly GCF_019279795.1. Classification (NCBI taxonomy): domain Eukaryota; kingdom Metazoa; phylum Chordata; order Ceratodontiformes; family Protopteridae; genus Protopterus; species Protopterus annectens. Next base: position 385,458,951 of record NC_056739.1, read on the forward strand.
CCACCAAGAACTCTAACTGCAACATGTATGTAACCCTACTGTGATAATTATTTAATTCCTTTTCTACTATTGTATCCTAACTCATCACATGCTCGCTAGCAGCCTACTATGGCCTTTAGCCTCCCTTTTACTCCCCGGGCTCCTTTCCACTCTCTTGTGTGCTCCTGGCTTATCCTTGTAGTCATTTATAGTTTGGCCACTAGGTGGCAGGATCTACCCATTCCCTATCCTTACATGTAATGCAATCTTACGGCTGCCCTGTGTTTAGTACCACACCCCAGTGAATCCTGTGCTTATCTCTACTTTCCATACAAAGTGACTCAGTGCCTTACCCCTGTGCCCCCTTACCTTTGAGCTTGCTCTCTACTTCACTGATTGTTTTTGTTGGCTTGTCTTCTTCCTTATCCATGGCTCTATCTGCTCCGTTCGCCCTGTGGGCTCACTTCGCTCCCCTACCCTACCCCAGTTCCCACACACCTCCACAACCTCTACACTTATAGTTACAAAACCACACCCACTTCTACATAGCCCAATAGGCTCTTCCCATCCTCTGCCCATAATAATTCTTCCACCCCTCCCCTTCCCAATAAATCCCACCCCCTCACCTCTCCTCAACTTCTAACCATACTTGGTATAGCCCACTCCACTATCCACTTAATTCTATATCCTTCCATAGCTCAAATTCTAAATAACCACTATGTTTATAAAACCTGCCTCATTCATACCTCTAATACTTCTTCTTCTCACCTTATCCTGCCTTAACTGTCTCACCAGCCCTCCAAATACTAATCACTCTCCCCCTTTTCATACAACCTGTTCACTTCCCATACCACACAAACACTCCTCAACCTTTATATCCCCCACCTTTACATCTCAAATAACTGCCTACAGATACTCTAATCCAACCCCAGTTAACCCTACTCCCACAAAATACCTGACTCTCAAACCAGACATTATGCAGTCTAAATACCTCTTTTTCCATATTCGCCAACTCATTACTATCCTTCTCTCTGGTGACATTCACCCTAACCCTGGTCCCTCTCCTCCTCATAATTCAACCCTGCCTCAACAGGAAAATTCCTTCTTTCCACAACACTAAATGCTCAAAGTATATGTAACAAAATCCCTAACCTCCATGCCTGGCTTCTCCTTAATCACCCAGATATCCTGTCCATATCCAAAACTTGGCTGAAACCCCATATTAAAGACTCTGAAATAATTCAGAAGCTAAACTAAACCTATTCCCCAAATTGCTAATGCTGAACTAACTCTGGCCCTACTTCAATTGAATAGACACAAACATATCTGTATAGCCATTCTCTACATCCCTTCTGGAGAGAATGCCCCAGTTCTTGAGGATATCCTCTCCTGGTTCTCTACCAACATTAGTAACAAGACTATAATCCTTGGTGATGTCAATATTAACTGGACCACCATCCAATCTTCTACAAACTCCCTAAACATAAACCTCTACAACTTCTCACAGCTAATCAACTCCACAACTAGACCTTCCAGAGAGTACTCCTGTGGTAGTACCCTTGATTGATTCTGGTCTCGCACCCTCATTACATCTCTGATAGTGATACCCTCCCCGACTCTCTCAGTGATCACTTTCCCACTTTTTCTCATTGCCTTCCCTCCTCCTTACAGCTATTTCATGCCTATATCTCCACACTCTCCCAAAAAAACGTTAACCCTGATACCTTCTCAAATTCTCTAAAACATATAAACTGGAGCCCTCTAAAACCCTCTCTCTGGATAATGCTGTTAGCTACTTCAATACAACATTCTTAAACCTTTTAAATACCTTTGCCCCCTCCAAAACAAAAAGAATTAAAAGCAACACTGTCCCTTGGTTAACCAAAGACACTATAGCTGTCATGCATCTTCGAGATAACGCCTGGAAACACTACTAGAAAAGCAAAACTCCCATCACCCTTAATGAATACAAACTACTTTGTAACAAAGTTAAAAAACTTATTGCATCAGACCACAGATCTTATTTCTTCATGCTTCAAAATAACCACAAGACAAATCCTAAAAAATTCTGGAATGGTATCACCTCTCTCCTCAATCCAGGTAGAAAAGAAAACCCCTGCCCTGATCCAAATGCCTCCAACCTGGACTTAGCTACCCAATTTAACTCCTTCTTCATTGACTCCATAGCCAAACTAACATCATCCTTCACTAATAATGCTACATCCTCACCTCTCCCTACCCCCCTCCTCAAGCACTTCTACCTCTCAACCTCCTCCCTTCTCCATCAACCCCCTCCCTATATAGCTAGATAGCTGCCGAAGCCATTGCTTTCCCCATCTACATTCTAATAAATCAGTCAAACCAAGAAGGCTATGTACCCCATCTTTGTAAAATGGCCTTTATCATTCCCCTTCACAAAGGGAGTAACAACAATATTACCAATTTTTGACCTATCATCATCTTATTCCCATCTCAGAAATTCTTGAAAAATGTATCCACCTACAACTCTTACCATATCTCATAGATATCCACCTGCTAACTCCCACACAACATGGATTCAGACCTGGCCATAGTACTACCACTGGTCTCCTCTCCTTCTTTGAAACTGTTAACAAAGCCTGTGACTCCAACTGAATTGTGTCTACCCTCCTTCTAGATCTATCAAAGGCCTTCAATACTATCTCTCACAACTTTCTCCTAGCTAAACTCTCTAATCTTAATCTATCCCTCTCCTCTATCAACTGGTTTACTAGTTACCTCTCTAATAGGCAACAAGCAGTCAAAAGGAAAAAAGCCACCTCCTCCTTCCTTAATACTCCCACAGGTGTACCCCAGGGTTCCATATTAGGTCCCCTTCTATTCAGTATTTTCACAAATGACTTTCCACCATACTATCCTTAATGCAAAATGTATACAATACGTGGATGACTCTACAATCATCTGTTAGGCCACCTCCACCTCCACTCTCATAAAATTAACCCAAGATGCTTTCTCTTCCACTGAGCAATGGATGTTAGATAACCACCTAGCACTCAATGTGTCAAAAACTAAACTTATGATATGTACTCTTTCAAAAACACCATCATAGACAAAAACTCATTCTCCATTACTAGTCAGAACAATACATCTCTCAAAATAGTATCCATTGCAAAACTTCTAGGTGTCTTCATTGATGATCAGCTTAAGTTTGATACCCACCTACAAACAAATATCAAAAAATCCCACCAGAAACTTGGTATGCTCTACCACCATATTGCTACATCAGTCCCTCTACCAAGTTTATTCTCTTTACTACATACCTCATCCCTTTACTCCTGTATGGTGCCCCACTTCTTTCTAACCTACAATCTACATTCGAGACAAAACTCTCTTCCTGTTACAACAAAATTTCCAAGTTTGCAACAGGCTATAGATCCTCCACCCACCACTGTATTGCCCTTCACAAACTAAATTGGTTAGTACTGCCCAATTATCTTACCTACATTCAACTCACCCACGTTCACAAACTCATCTTCAGTCCCTCTCTCTGCCCCTCCTTTGCCTCCACCTTTAAAATCCACCTACCTGATAGACTTCTAAGATCCAGTAACCAAAATCTGATCGAACTGCACAAGCCTGCCCACCCAGCAGGCAAACATCTACTATCCTTTTCTTTAGCATGCCTTTGGAGCTCCTTGCCACCTCTTATCCATACCACCCATAACCTCTCTACTTTCAAAACCTTGCTTCACTCACATCTAATATCCCTCTGGGAATGTTCCTGCTCTCATCCCACATAACTCCCTTAGCAATACACCCTGTTTTCTCCCTCTCCCTCCCTTTCTCTCTTTCCCACCTCACACTATGCTACCTACCTCCTACCTCCTACATCCTTCTTTTCTCTCTTCTTCTTCTAATTTCTCCCTCTCTGCTTACTTCTCCCCTGTCCCACTTCCCTTCTATAGCTCTCTTAGGTTGCCTATGTATCTTTTATATTTCTATAGTAGGAACAACTATATTTGTAAATATTTACTATTTGTTTTCCTAATTTCTCTTTTTACATTTTTTTTACTAAACTGTATTTTTTAATACAATGTTTTTTTACCTGTACTACTGTATTACTATATTGCTAATTATTTTTTTACATTCTACAATGTCTTTATGGAGCTTTTCTCCCCAGAACTCCATTGAAAATGGGCTCTTCTCAGCCCAATAGGCCATCCTGGCAAACAAACTGCAAATAAAAAAATAAAATAGTTTTTCACTTAGCAACTGGTGTACAAGCGTTTCCTACTGCATTCTATTACTTGGAGTGGGCAGTTGTATAAGCAGCCTTGTTTTCTTTTGGTTTGTTGGTGAATAGTTGGGTCGCATCTGGTCTCCTGCTCTACATTTCTTTTTTGTTTTTTTGGTTTCATAAGTATGTTGCTACTTCCCAATGCCTTCAGTGGGAAGTTTTTTTTCCTCTCTTATGAATTATGCAGAATTAAAACATGGTTTAGTAGCTCCTTAACTACTTCTGTCATGTTCACCCCTTTTTTTTCTATTTTGTATTTACTTATACTTTGTTAACTAGGAAAGTAACTGGTCCCAGGACCTTTTTCAGCCCTGACCTGGGGTACATTGGCAAAGTAATAAATGCACTTAGCAATACAAAGAAAAAAAAACTGCCATAAAGACATTTGACAGATTGCATGTGCAACACATAGCTAAGATGTGACAATGAATAAGTAAAATATTTAGCACCATTTACTAGAATGTATACATTAATACTAAACTCTAGTATGTTATCTTTATTATAAATAATGAATTGTATGCACCCATATTGCACAACTCACGGTGTGTAAGATGTTACTCTTCTCTAAATGACTAGGAATCAGCAAGTGAATGTTTTATGCCAAAGCAAAGGCTGGGGGAATAATTATATTTGCATCACTTTTGTTGTCCTTAGATAATTTGGAAACATACTAAACCTACAAATTTTGGAATGGAACAACCATTGCAGTGGAGCCTAATAACTAGCCTGGTGAACAAGATTTGGGACATGTAGAAAGTAGGAAAACGGAGGTTGATTAGGATGATGACAATTATATAATACACACATGTATGCACACGCCCCATCTGTGGGTGTGTATATATATTTATGTGCATCTGTATATGGATGTGTTATGTACATACACAAATGCACACATCCATATGTCAGTGAATGTGTGACTACTTGCAAAAATATTTATTGCATATTTCTTTCTAGATGTATTCACACTGTACTAAATTCCACATATAGTATTATGCATGCTACATATATATTTTATTATTTATTTATTTGTTTTATTTTATATTATTTTGATATTTGTTAACCAGGATAAATCTGCCTGGGCAGATGCCATCTTTCAGTGGAGGCCCAGGGAGAAAAGCTCCAAACTTGGAAGTAATTATGCGTACGAAGACAATGGAAGCTGAAGTATGACATAAGAGAGTTGGGTAGAATGCAAATAATAGCAAGACATAAACAATTGGCAGGATTCACGATGGCTTGCATGGAGTCTAAGAGTCGTGTAAGACTCCATGCAGCCATCGCGATCCAGGAACAGCCCGAAATCCCGTGTAAGAGACAGCTAAAACGACTCTTACACTGGAAGGGCGTGGATATGCTAATCACCCCACTTGCAGCTGAAAGGCATGCAAATGAGGTAGATTAGCGATCCACGAAGCTGAAACCAGCCCATGTAAGAGTTGTGTTAGTTGCAGAAATGTACTCAGTTGACAACTGAGTACGTTACTGCAAATAACACAACGGAGCCATGACAGCTCCAAATAAAGTGTGCAAATGTTGCAGTCAGCATGCCAATGGTCAAATATGTGGCCATTGGCATGGTAACCCAATGCAAACATGAAATAAAATATTTTTTTTTTCGGAGATCGGCGATGTTTAAACGCAGCGCAGCCCCGCGCAAACAGGCTGCGCTATATAAAACAGAAAAATAAAGGTTTGAAACCCACAAATGTGGGTTTTATGTAATGCATGGATTTGCAATGCAGGGACTAGCAGACCAAAAACAACATGGCCACCGACTAGTGGTTGCTAAGGGGGGAAGCTGAGTGTAAGACATGTAACTAAGCATTAGTAGGCAATCCTATGTAAATGAGTGGTAGGATAGTGAATCACACTGTCACATAGCAAATGAGCACATTCTGTGTAGTGTAAGAGTTAGAAAATGGGGAGTAACAAGAGTAGGAGATAGGTGACATCACAGGGGGGAACGTCAGGAAGAAATCAAGCTCATTGGAGCAAAGTGGTATGTGAAACATGTCAATCACACAGCATAAAAAGAGGAGTGTCAACAGATAAGCATGGGAAAGTCAAGAAATGGAAGGTGTACACTGTGGCCAACACCAAAGTTTCTTGCTGTACGTGCATGCACGCGTGTGCACGCTGGGAGCCGCCAGTAGGACAGAGTGCGCGCGTGTAAGGCAGCGTAAGCATGTAGGAACCTGTTTAAAGATCTGTAAACCTGTTTGCGCTGGTGTGCGTGCGTTTTAACCCGAATAAGCAGATTCTAGTCCGTGTAAGCATGTGTGCGCACATGGTAGCCACTGTGAGCGTGTTTTCGCTGGTATGCGCGCTGCTCCCCCCTGAGGAAACAGAGAGGAAAAGGAAGCAGAAGAAATAGTAGGAAACTAGCAGGGAATACTTGTAGAGGTAGCAGGTGAAAACAATTAGAAGCAGGCAATTACACAGGCAGAATACAAGCCCAGCCCAGCACTTAAAACACTGCAAACAGCATTGCAGTATGTTTCTCTCAAGAGACACTGCAAGACAGGAGTAAGCTAGTAGAAGTGAAAACTGAAAAAGCTGCACTCAGACCAAACATGCTAGGGGCTGCCATAGCTGTCATAAGGAGACATAGGAGACTTGCTGAAGGTGGTGACAATGGAAATGCTGCCAGACAACCCACAGTGAGGAGACGGAGAAAAGTGTACAGGCCCAGGGTCACCTACCAGGGGTTACATGAGCTGGAGATAGTGGAGCGCTATAGAGTGGACAGAGACCTCCTGCAGCAAATTGTTGAGCTGTGCAGGCCACGCCTCACACACAGAACCAACAGATGGGAACCCATCCCAGTGGAAACCAAGGTATGTGTTGGCCTAAGAATACTAGCAACAGGTACCTTCCAGAGACCAACTGGTGATATGATGGGGATATCACAGGCATCAGCCTCCAGGGTACTGCACCAGTTCCTGGATGCCGTGTCAGCACATGTCAGTGAGCATGTATATTTCCCCAATGCCCGTGAGGTATTGGCCAGCAATATGCGTCTCTTCCAGCAAATAGCGGAATACCCTGAGGTAGTGGGTGCAATAGACTGCACGCACATATGCATCAAAGCACCAGCCGGTGAGCGGGGTATGGCCTACATTAACCGCAAGGGCTTCCCCTCCATCAACTGCCAGGTCGTGTGTGATGCCCGGGGCATAATAATGAATGTGTGTGCTGGCTGCCCTGGGAGCTACCATGATTCTCATATCTGGCATTTGACGCAGCTGTACCAGACATTTGCCAATGGGGACATCCAACATGGTTACCTAGTGGGGGATGCAGGTTATGCACTGGAGCCATGGCTGATGACACCCATCAGAAACGCACACACACCTGAACAGGAACGCCATAATGAGGCACACGCACAAACACGTAATGTAATAGAGCGTGTGTTTGGGCTGCTCAAGTCACGGTTCCGGTGCCTGGACACATCTGGTGGAGCCTTGCAGTACTCACCAACTACATGTACCCAAATTGTCATGGTATGTGCTATGCTACATAATATGATCCTGCGAAAACAGCTGCAGCAGGACCAGCATAGGGCCGGGACAAACAGCCCCCCACCATTGCCAAGGCCATCACAGGCAGAGCGTGACTCAGAGGAGGAACAGCCTGAGCCTGCCCCAGTAGGCAGAAGGAGGCATGCCCAGTATGCCCTGGCCTTGGCAAAGAGGCAACGCATAGCACATACACTGGCTCAGTAGGAACCCTGGGAATGATACCCCTCTCTGACTCACTCATATAGTAACAGGGATGCCTAACATGACACAACCTGCTCTCAAACATGTACAGGGAGCGTAGTATGTGCATCCAACAGAGGCAGCCCTGCAGCACTACCTGAGGCATGATTGCCATGTGTTAAGCAATGTAACACCATCTAGTATATGCAAACATGAAGACCCAACCTAACATCTCACCCTCACCAAGCATGATGCCACACTATGAAGACAACAAGATCAAGTACAATAATTGGCTGAGGTATTGCTGTTAGCAAGGGGGAACACATGGCTGACAGCCTGGGCTGACATGCTGATCAAGACATGATGCCCCACCTGCTAGGGATGGCACGCACCCAGCACACCTGGCTGTGTAGATACTGGCAAAGGCTGTTGTCACCCCCACTGTGCCTGGAATAGGTAAGTCTGGAAACACAAATCCACCACCATAGGTAGCACAAGAGATAATAACCTGGACGTAATGCTACCCAATGCCAGAAGTCTAACCTCAAGGTGCATGCAGACCAAACCCGCCACAGCATGGAGAATGGTAATATGTGTTCTGTAACAGAAACCTGGGCAAGGCCCAGAAGAGCACCCTAATACTACCAGGTTATGCCTCATACCATGCTCTACAGCTCCAAAACATGGAACACACGACAATAGGAGTGTGACTACCAGTAATTATCAAGAATAACCACACCCACAGGTTGGTACCACAGCAAGAAGCAGCATGGACTATCCACGGGCAAGTAACACTGTCTCAAACTGTGTACCTGTTTGAAGCCTGCTACAGACCACACACACAAACCCAGGTACCCCAGCCAGCCTTCCTGAAGACACTTCAGAGTATGAATGTCTCAACAAATACCAAACAAGGCACACACAAAGTATGACATAGGTGGCAATCCATTATGTATGGAAGAAGTAATCATGGACCTAGGGACACAAGTGGACGGTAACCTGTCATGTGACACTGACATTGCCAAGGTGGCCAGGAAGACCTGCTATATTGCCCACCTTAATATGAAAGGATGCACATGTAGAGCTACAGAGGTCACTGTGCCCCCATACCCTTCCCTTATCAGGCCCATACATGACAACTATGCCCAAGTTTGGATGTACCTTACCATACACATGCAGCAGTCAGAAAGACCCCAAATATACCCCACCAACAGGATAAAGGGTCCAAACATTGGACATCTGCAGCCTGGCTGAAGAAACCACAGCCCAATTCAGAAGCATACTGCACAGTCAGAGGTGATGTATGCCTGATGTACAAGGCCATGTCCAATCCAGAATGAATGGACATGCTCCACTGCAGAAACCCCAAATCCAGCAGACACACCACAGTGAGATATCTGAACCTCTACACATAGATTAATAGGATGTGCTGGAGGGACAGATCCATAACCCAGAGGCTCAGGACACTCTGGAACAGAATCCCAGTCCATGATAGGCTGAGTTCCACACACAAACTCAACAAGAGAAATCCGGTGAAGTGCATGGAAGATAGTAGGTGTACACTGGGGGACATCCCTGTGTCACATCTAGGAAAGTAAACCCTATGTGGGCATAATATGCACATTGCAAGGGGTGTTGAGACCCACACACAGTCTGTCCGTGCTCAAACAAGGCCAGGGCAGATAGCCTAGTATGAACCTATGAACCTATGATGATACAAATTGTGCAGGACACAAAGGATTATCACACAGCTGTCCTACCTGATGGTAGGAACCATGGTGATAATCCACAGATATGCTCTGCAACACTCTAATATCACAAACAATACACCAAACCCACACACATTGCCAACAGCCTACCGAACAGATTCCTTCCAACCTCCCCACCAGCACCTAACTGCCAAATATCTATCCCAGGAGAGTGCTGGCCCCCTGAGGTAACAGCATCCACAAAGCACAGCACACAGCATCAATGGTACCAGATGGTGTCCTGGGTTGTGTCCAACAAGTACTGTAAGAAGAATGGAACAGCAAATAGCATTACTACCTACTACAGGATATGTACCCAAAGAGCAGTGTACAGCAACAGTGTTCCCACACCACAAAGGGGGTGCCTGAATGGATACTGCAAACTATCACCCCTCAACCCCGACTATCTATGTTGGCAAAGTAATGGAGAGGATGATCATGGATCTCATGAATAACGAGATTGGGTACCTACAGACATTGGACCCTACCCAGTGTGGCTGTCATAGGGCAGATCCTGCCCCTTACACATGTCTGACTCATGTGAAATGTGCACCAAGCCCATTGATGTGGGGAATGTTGATCACACAGCCTATCTGGACCTTGCTAAACCCTTCCATACAATACCCTAGTTGGCAGTACAAATAAGCTCACCAGCCCAACTATAAACCCCTATGCAAGTAGATGGGTTGCAAACCAGCTCAAGGACAGAACTGACCTGGCAGACATGCTGTAGCCATGGCAGACTGCAAACCAGGTACAACTGGCATCCCACAAGGCATGGTCCTGGGACCTCTCTTGTATGCTATATATGTCACATAGGTACAGGCCAACATGGACGGACTCTGTCTGAACAGGTTTGCAGAGGACTACAAACAGGCCACCATATCGGACCCTTCAGCTGACACAGGCAACCTACAAAAGGCACACATAGAAACACACAAGTGGTGCCACAGCCATGTCAACAAGCTAAATGCAGAATTGTGTATAGTCAACCCCTGTGGAAACAAAGTACATGGCAAGAAATTACCACATAGGTGTTAACCCAGTAAGTACATCAGGAAAAATAAGAGACCTGGGGACACAAGGTGATAGATATCCGGCATGTGACAACCATGCGTCTGTAGTGGTTACAGAAACATACCATATACCCACCTAATCATGAAGGTAAGCACAGCTTAGTTAGGATAGGTCAATGTGCCTCTACAGTCATCCATCAGCAGCCTCACAATTGTGTACAATGGCCCTTCAGGGATGTACCATAGCAGACACCTGCAGCAACTGGAAAGACCACACAAATACCCCACCAGGAGGATCGCAGAGCTGTAACAGATGCCATGTGTCGCCTGAGTAAAGAAACTGCAGCTCCACACAGTGCCATACTGCCTGACTGGAGGTGAACTGTGCCTGATGTATAGAGCCATGACCAACCTGGTATCAATGGACATTTGGCACCATGTAAACACTGAATGCTGGTGACCTATGCAGCTGACAGGCCTGAACCCCAGCACAGACATAAACAGAACATGCTGTACCGATTGGTCCATAACCCAGAAGCTCACTCCACTCATGACTAAACTGCCACTACAGGATATCCAGGGAGTCCCTCAGTGACTGTCATCCAGAGGAATCATGATGACTGGATGGGAGATGGTAGGTGTACCCTGGATATCACCTGTATGTCACGGGTAGACAGAGGCACAGCACACTAACCGTGACATATGTCATGGCAAACACCAGTAAATGTGTGTTGAAGGACAAACACTCTCTGACTAGCATTACAAATGGACTAGGGCACATAGAAATTGTTTGTCACTGTCCACACAAGTTGTGGAATACATTAACAATGTCGGACAATCATGTACTATGCTGTCCATATCTGAACAAAATGCAACATGGTCATATCTGCACAACTGGCCCTCAACCAATCTGGTGTGCTCACTATAAATATTACAAGCAGTGATAGGACTGAAACTGAGTATACTGTCCACCACAGTGAAAGTACTGCACCAGTACACTATATGACAATACAACTGTTTGGTCAGCAGGAAAGGATGATGACAACTGTATGCAAACTATCCCATGGCAACCCTGCAGGCACAGCATAATGCCTGTTAGGTTCAGACACAAAGCAGTTGGGCAGTAAGAACACAACCTGATGTCTGCCAGGTCAGTTCTGTCCTTGAGCTGGTTTGCAACCCATCTACTTGCATAGGGGTTTATATTTAGGCTGGTGAGCTTATTTGTACTGCCAACTAGGGTATTGTATGGAAGGGTTTAGCAAGGTCCAGATAGGCTGTGTGATCAACATTCCCCACATCAATGGGCTTGGTGCACATTTCACATGAGTCAGACATGTGTAAGGGGCAGGATCTGCCCTATGACAGCCACACTGGGTAGGGTCCAATGTACAACTGTACATGTGATATATAGATGGCGTCCACACACAAACACAAATGTGGTGGTCCACAAATCCCAACATAAGGAAAGGTCACACTGGGCATGCTCGCACACTTAGATAAATGAGATGTGGCAGTCAAGAAGCCATACAAACTGTGAACTGGGCATGCTCACACACTTAGGCCATGTCACAGTTCAGCAGTTACACACACATATCTGCCATTTCTATGTGTTAACACAGGAACCTTCCACAATACAGACATCTGCCCAGTGCACACAGTGAAGTTACAACAGAGACATAAGTAAAGTACTGGATCACACTCATATGCAAACATCTCCCACAGTACACGCATTGTTTATAGAGATAGGGAAGGCTATGGCAATAAAGACCCACAAACAGTATATGAGCAACAGATACTTGCATCTGACAGGTAAACATATGGCCGTAGAGTGCAATACCTGACTGTTGTCCCTAGGGAATACAGAAGGTTATCCACAGTGTATTTGGCTTCTGCCTCCACAGTACAGTAGGCCACTGTGCCTGTGCAAAGTTAATGCATAGATATGCTCTCCCCTGTACTGATGGATAGTCACAGATGTACATACCTCTTCATCCATAATGATGTCAGCACACTATACATATGTCAGGAGCAGAAATTATACCCAGTAATGTGAATAGTGTTCTCCGCTACTGCGTCTTTAACAAGTGTCATAACATAGTTAGGTAGGGGTTTGAATCCTGCAAGTGCTCAGTATGTGTGTGGAGGAGTAGTGTGTGCAATTCCATGTGTATGAGAAATGTCCCTTTTGGCAACTATTACTACACAACACATGCTGCATATTCCATTGTCTAAACACTGATGATGTCAGCACCCTATAAGTACAGCAGGAGAAAACAATCTCCCCCAGTAATGCAAGTAGTGTGCTCCGCTAATGCGTCTCTCACAAGTGTCATAGCATAGTTAGGTAGGAGTTTGAATCTTGCAAGTGCCCAGTGTGTGTGTGGGGGAGTAGTGTGTGTAATTCCATGTGTATGAGAAATGTCCCTTTTGGCAACTAGTACTACACAACACATGCTGCATATTCCACTGTCTAAACACTGATGATGTCAGCACCCTATAAGTACAGCAGGAGAAAGCAATCCCCCCAGTAATGCAAATAGCACGCTCTGCTAATGCGTCTCTTACAAGTGTCATAACATAGTTAAGTAGGGGGTTGAATCCTGCAAGTGCCCAGTGTGTGTGTGAATATGTGTGGGGGAGTAGTGTGTGCAATTCCATGTGTATGAGCAATGTCTCTTTTGGCAACTAGTACTACACAACACATGCTGCATATTCCACTGTCTAAACACTGATGATGTCAGCACCCTATAAGTACAGCAGGAGAAAACAATCCCCCCAGTAATGCAAGTAGCGCACTCTGCTAATGCATCTCTCACAACTGTCATAACATAGTTAGGTAGGGGTTTGAATCCTGCAAGTGCCCAGTATGTGTGCGGGGGAGTAGTGTGTGCAATTCCATGTGTATGAGAAATGTCCCTTTTGGCAACTAGTACTACACAACACATGCTGCATATGCCACTGTCTAAACACTGATGATATCAGCACCCTATAAGTACAGCAGGAGAAAGCAATGCCCCCAGTAATGCAAATAGTGCGCTCTGCTAATGTGTTTCTCACAAGTATCATAACATAGTTAGGTAAGGGTTTGAATCCTACAAATGCCATGTGTATTTTTGTCACACAGTTTGTCCATGTGTGTGGGGTGTTGTTCCTAATATTGCATGACATACATTATATCAGTAATGTCAATGCACACATGATGTATGTGTGTGCCGCCTACACATATGTACCTGTGAACTGCAAGAGTTCCCATGTCCGAAGCCTGCCTCATGTGAATACATGGAATATGCATCAGACAACTGTATGACTGTGGTGTTCTGTGCAGGGGCTGCATGTGGTATGTGACTATACAGTGTGGGTTGTAGATGGTGTCATCCCACCAGCGAGGGATACATGATTGGTCTGGAGCATATAGTCCACATGTTGGTGATGAACATTGTGGGAGAGGTAACAGGTTGTTCCATAGCAATGCAGGGAATGAATGATCAGAACCCTTCAGATAGGGTCTTGCAGCTAGAATAATGCTCACACTGTATGTTAGGGTAGTCGCAGTACAACCATATAATGGTGTGTGTAGAGACCGTCATATTCCCAGTGTTGTCAAGAAGGCCAAGTGGGTTTCCTGTGTATGGGAGTGTGGTGTGTGCCAGGCTATGAACCTGAAGGCAGTCTAACCCACTGTGTGTTGCACATGGAGAGGCTCTGATGCTTTGTGCAGTGCCACCAACCTGGAGGTGTGTGTATCTGAGGTGCCTTTGGATACATCCCCCCTGTTCTGGTTTGGTGCATGTGTAGGGGATGACAAGCATGGTATCAGGAATGACCTGGCACTGATGGTGTGCACCTGGGAGCCTTGTACCAGGAGTCTGTTACTGCACGGATATTGCTGTACCCCATGCTAAGGACAGTTTCCACTGCATGCATCTTGAGGTTTAAACTGCTGCTGTTGAGTAGCATTGCTATTAGTGTCCCATCCCGTGTGATACCTGTGTAGGTGGCTATGTAATGTCAGCCTTGCATACAAAGGCACTATGTGTGTAGCAACAGCCTCTGCCAATATACAATGGCCCATGGGTGACAGGTGCAAGCTGTCCCAAGCAAAGCAATGTGGCTTGTCCAGCATGTAATCCTACACTGACAGGCATTGGATCCCCTTTGAATGTCACTGAAAGATACGTTAATTGCAGAAACTGATGATCCTGTCTACATATTGTGGCAGCATTCATGGTGAGGGTGAGATGCTACTCAAGGCCAGGGTCATACCAGCCTGTGCCACAATCTCAGAGAGCCCCTCTATGTCCCCTAACATGTAGTCCAGGGAGGTGCGTCAGAGGTCATACACACTGGCACAGACAATGACTGAGTCATACTTCTACATGCCTTGGAGTGACCAGTATGCTTGTGTTATGTGGTGGATCATAGTGCCCGACGGGCAGCTCAGCGTGACAGTCACCTTGTTCAGCCTGGGAGCAGGACCTCAGTGTACGTGACGATAGAGATACCTGATACAACTGTAGCAGGTGTGTTGTCTAGCCGTATGGCCTGTGACTGTTTGGCATACAGGCTTTGTGAGCTATGTGTTGCATGTGCTCTGCTCTGGTTTAATGTTTGCTTGTGTGTCTGCTTTGCAGGTGTCAGCTTCTCAGGCAGGATGCTATTCTGAGAGCCCAATAATGTACCTGTGTGTTTCTGTGTTTGGATTGCGGTCGTGGCAGGTCTATGGGAGACTGGTACTGTATTCACTGTAGTATCCCACTCCACCTGACAGGGAATGCCAGTGCTGTGTAAACAGAGCTTAGCCCCCAGTTTGGCTATGTGGATGCATCTCTCACATGTGTTGTACGTGTATAGGAAGGGGAGAGGGTTGTCTGTGTACATGAGGCAGCTGTGACATTGCCACATGTCTCACAGATTCACCAACTGGACCTGAGAGTAGATCGATAGGTGACCTTTGCACATGCTACCATAGCATTGTGACTCCCATACTAAGTAACGACACATAGGGCCAATGGGGAACAAGGTACTCAAGGTGACTATGTGAGGGTGTAGTGCTCCTGATTTGTTAGTGCTGGCATATATGAATGCTGTCTTGAACAAATGTGAGGTAAGTCATATGCAATGTGTTACAGGCAAGCTACATGCAAACAGGACAAACAGTGATGTTCTGTCAAGTGACACATGGACATCAGTACAGTAAGCAACACAGATGTCACTAGGGATCCACAGAGGCACTGTATATCTGCACTGCAGGTGGAATCAGTGTTTCAGGAACATAACAGGCAAACATGCATACAAACAAAGCTACAGTCAGCAGGCCTGTATGTAGACTATGCTACAACAAACAAGGTGCACGACTTCCAGTAGGTAACAGTGCATATATGCAGGCACTATAAGCCAGTACCCAGACATTCACAGGTCAGACGGGCTGGGTCCAGCCGCACCCCACACAAGTGTATAGACCACGTACCTTCGTAATGTTAAATAACTGGCCTGATACCCAAGTGCTCATAACTGTAATAATACACATGTCAAATAACAGACACTGAGCCCTCACTCAGCAGTTCCAGACTTAGTATGATGTATGCTACCTGTCCTGGCACCACAGTATCCTTGACATGTATGGACACTCTCCCTCCTGTCATAGTTAGTTCTGTGTTTTGGTGCTGTCATGCATGGTATGAGGTGTGACCTTGTAGTGCTAGTGTGCTCTTGTGAGCCTTGAACCTGTTGTGTAGTACTGCACAGATATCAACATCCTGAAACATCTGCATTGCAGAGTCATGTGTGGACAGCATGCAACTCGCAGTTGACATGGCCATCATTGAGTATCAATATGTACATTGTTGTATTCCCTGTGCTACCTATGTAGGTGGCCATCCCTTCACAGCCTCACCACCAGTATGCAAAGATGTGCAGACAGAACACTGTGGTAATTACTATGGATGTACAAAACAATACAATGACATTCATACTGTAACTGCATCAGGCATGCTGTTATATACCCACAATGCTATCATTACACTGTACTGTTGTCAACATCATACTATTACAATACGTCTATGTACTCACCCTGTGCATCAGCACCATGTTAACCTGTTCCTGCACCGATGATACAGATTGCAGGAGGTGGCACAGTTTCATCATATGCACAGGGTGTGTACCTGGTATGCCTGAGTCTGCCACTGATACAACCAATTGAGATGTCTGTGTGTGTGTGTTGGTGAGGGACAGCAGTACAAGATGGGGCAATGTTGATGCAGTGTGTGCGTATATGCAGTAGCCCTAGGTGTTATCACTTTGCATGTGTGTATGAATGCACACAGTCCCACCTCATGGCTGCCATATACAGGTGTTTGTGGACAGCCACAGACTGTACCTGCCAGGTCATACAGATCACTGTCTGTGGCCATGGACACGGTACCTGTGCCTGGCAGGGGTGCTACGGACCATATCAGGTACTAAACCAGACTAGGTACTGTCATCAGAAGCAGGTGTTTGTTGACTGGAGACAGGTCCCTGTTGGGACTGTCCAGCGCCATGTGCACGTGGTCTCCTGGGGCGGTCTGATGACAGCACAGATCCAGCATTTCTGGGGCTGCTGCTGGCACTATGTGAGCGGCTGCGGCCCTGTTGTCATCCGCGACGGCTGCCAGCTGCTGCTGTTGCTGGCATATGGCCACGTCGACGCCTCAACCGTCCACCATTGCCCTGGCTCATGGACATGTAGTTGTGGAACAGATCTAATGTGTCCCCCCAACGTCTGCCAATGACCTCGGTGAAGTTGCGGATGGCAGCCGCAACATCACGCATACTGTCACTCATGGCTGTGTGACATGCTCTCAGCTCCCCCAGACCCTGTCTGGTGTACCGTTCCATACGTGACTGTGCCTGCATTACAGCCCGAAACATAGCTGAGGTTGAAAGACCTCTGTGGGCACGTCTGACAGGGGCGGTACGCCCACGGATGCTCCCACAAGAACCCATGGACGTCTGCCTGTGTGGTACCATGTCAGGACCCTGGCCATGGCTGCAGTGTGGGGATGCATGTGCCACCGGTACCATGTTACTCTGGTCAATGCCCACTGTATCCTGCCAATCACCTAGGGACATTGGTGACAAAGGATGTATTGGCAGGATGACTGTGCGCATTGATGGGGTCGACAGCTGTGTAGTGTCAATTGGCTGACCAATAACGGACCCTGGCACACCTACCTGTGCCATTACACAGGTATCATCATTATCACTATCCACAGCAGCTGATTCAGGTTCCCTGATGCACGACACCAGAGCAGCACCAGAACCTGTGGAAGTAAGACAGGAAACACAGTTTACAATGTGTACACAATGCCACCACTGATGCACACATGCACACATGGGCACATGCACACATGGGCACATGGGCACATGCACGCATGCACACATGCACACATGGGCACATGCACACATGCACACATGCACACATGGGCACATGCACACATGCACACATGCACACATGCACACACCTCAGTATATGAGATATCAACCCACAGATACAAACACACTTGCAATCAAACACATAGCACTACTGCTTCAGCCTATTATTACTATTAGTATACAGAGTATTGAAGGTAATGGTATTACACACTCACCAGCATGGATAGGCTGCCTTGCTGTTACACCAGAGGGACCTGCAGAAAAGAGACATTTATCGTCAGTGGGCACAACTGTGCCATTGATACTGTGGGCATGATACAGTTCAGTAGTGCAGCAGTTAGCTTCCACAGGTGTACTGCAGATATTGAGGATATCACTAATGCACAATAATTACCAAGATTACAGCTACAAAATGAGGACACACCTCACACATGCATAACCTAACAGTGTACAGAATGGTCAACTATACACATGGCATGTTACCTGCACGCTCTGTGTCCTGCTGCTGTGTGGCTCCAGCCTCCATCATTGCACATGTATGCTGCTGCTGTTGCTGCTGTGCTGGAGCCACAACACTTAGGAGTAGTCCCTCCTGTCTGGTGAGGGGGGGATGTCTAGCCACCCCACCACCTGTGGCAAGCTGCTGCCTGTGGATATCCAATGCATGCTGATGGACATTTCTAATTAAATAACTGCAGTGATGACGTACCTGCTCATATGTCCGGTTATGTGTGCCTATGTCATTTACCCGATGGACCAGGTCTTGCCACAGTGCAGACATCTCCTGGTGGTTCTGGCTGGTGTGGGAAAAGAGTACAGCAAAATCCCGCAGCAGGCTCTGGTGTATCTCCTCCTCCTCTGCAGTGGAGTAGACAGGGTTCCGCTGGTGAACCATGGCCCTGAAAAGGAGAAGGAAAATATGTCAACAATATCTGTCAGCAAACTATAGCACACATAATACACATAATACTTGACTGCAGTGATATAACTTAAGCACCATATATAGCATCTGGCTGTCTATTGGGGGATACACATGTAAATGACCAGATATCAGTGCTCATCCGACAACTGTGCAACAGTACCTGGCACACTCCATACAACAGACTAGTATACTGCAGCAGTCAACACACTGTTTCAGGTACAATACACAACCTCACACTGGGGGTTTGTATCAAGGTACTGTATGGAGAACATTATCAGCCCATGCACTGCACACAATGCACGTTACATATTTCACTGGTAATTACTTGCCATAACCCTACCTACACCACAGTGACATACAGGGTAACACAGCATAACATATGGCAATGTAGTATGTGTTGATCGCAATACCTCACACACCTGTCTCTGGCCTCACACCAAGGACACACACTACCATGACAGACAGACAGTCATGGTGAGCAATCACACCAGTACACAACATGCACCCAGTCACTAGCACACTCATTCCACCTCACATATTCCGTTTGCAATGTGTTCATGGGTGTGCATTGTGTCCTAGGTAGGTAGTGTGCTTTTGGCCCTGGGCCTACAGCAGCATACTGTTATGCTACCCTGCCCCTTGTGACACATGTGTTATGATTGTACCTGCTCCTTACAAACAGTTACCCAGGGTGACTCATATGGCATATTACCTATCTGCATAAAATTCAGCAGGGGTATGTCTGACATATACTCATGGGGAGCCTTGCTTCTTAATTCTGTGTGGTCTACTACAGGGTATGTCATATCTGTGGGTAGGGTCCTGTACCTCCACCATGTGCTCTATACTGCAGTGACAAGGACGACAGACATAGGTAATTTGTGTTGTGGATGTTGGAGGTGTTACCATGGTTGTTAGACAACTGTCATGGGTGTGACCGAACTATGTATATCCAGCAGTGGTAACCTCTATGTAGGTTGTCTGTGTGTGCTCTGTGGTGTTTGAGTGCATTGACACAGTTACTTGCATATGTCTGTGTCCTTCTCCATATCTGTAGCTGTCATGGGAGGTACATACCATGTAGGACATTGTGGGGTGTGGAGGGGTACATTGATCTACATGTCCATAGCTGACACACCATGTCCGCTGACACATTCCATGTACAGGTATTACAAGACTAGTGTGCCACTGTGTATATCAATGTGGAGCCTATTGTACACTTGTTGCCCCTGTTCCCCCCTGACACATGCAGTGGTGGGCAGGCATGTACATATGTGGTGGTTACTGGTGTCAGTGTTTTTGAATGGGGTATGGTACTCCAGTATCCACACTGGTGTTCACTCCATGCCTTTGACACCAGGCACCTGTTGCAAGACATCTGCAGACATGTGCCTCACGCAGTCTATATATGTATATATATATATTGATATATTTATATCTGTATATGGATATATGTATATATATATATATATATATATATATATATATATATATATATATATATATACATATATATATATGTTTGTATAGATGTATATAAAATATGTATATATAGATGTAGATATATACATATAGATGTGGGGAGAGAGGGGGAGAGAGTGAGAGAGAGACACAGGGAGAGTGAGAGTGTGAGGGGGTGGGACAGAGAGAGAGAGATAGTCATATACAGACATATCTGTTGTTAGTCAGATCTATCTGTATATGTATATGTCTCTACAGATATCTATATATGTATGTGTGTATTACATATATCTGTACGTACATATTCTACCAATCTCGATGTCTGTGCAGTAAGTGAGAACCTGGTTCAAGGCTCCTGAGAGCACACCAGCGGTACCAGGCTATACCCCGTATCATACTTTTTGGCCCCAGGACTCGGGACAAAACAAAAAGGGAGGGGGTGTGTCCATATTCATGGAGGATACACACACCTCCAGGTTAGTGGCAACACATGAAGCATCACAGACCATCCAGGTGCAGATAACCATAGGCAAACCTGCTATACAACTGGTAGCATGTTACAGACCACCCTCCCAATCTCAGGGACCACAGTCAGCCTTCCTGTAGACATTAGAGGATATGAATGTCCCACCACACACCATCATATTGGGATACTGCGACTACCCTAACATACACTGGGTGCATTATTCTACCCCAAACACCCTAGCCCACAGGTTCCCGGAATTCACTATGTCAAATGCAATGGAACAGCTAGTCACCTCTCCCACAACAGGAGATAATATACTAGACCTGATCATCACAAACATGGGGACAATGTGCTACACACTGGAAGTATACCCCTCACTAGTCACATCTGACCACAGACTAATCCCCCTGGATATACATATCCCACCTCCCCAACAACACAAAAGACTACAGTGGGAAACCTCTCACATGCCGACTTTACACTTCTTATAACTGAGTTGGTATCCTTAATGCCCACTGGGCCAGTGTAAACCACTTCCCACAATGCAGACACCTTCACATATGCTTTCTACAGACATCTCCAAGAATGCATGGATCATGCAATCACAAATGAAACCATGACCCTCTCCACCAAGGGTGTCCTGTCTGGTGGACCCCAGCATTGAACAAATTGTATAACAACAGAAAGTAGCTACTGTACGGCAGAGCATACTTCCATAGAGCTACGGCATCTCTGATCAGCAGTAGTAGAAAGATACGTTTTGTCGTACAAACATGCAAGGCCAACAATGAGAGGGACATCGCTATGGTCACTACAGATAACCACAAGGCCTTCTTCTGCTATGTTACACACCTGGGTGGGAACCCACAGTTGTGTTCACAGTTAGTTCACAGTGACAAACACTACAGTGAACACACAGATAATGCCAACATTCTGGCAGACAGGTTCAGTGCAGGTTTCTCCCCTCCCTCACCCACACATGTGGAATTACTTATCCCAGCTGACTGTAACCTCCCTGTCATCTCAGATGTCCAGCTGGGAACCACCCTCAGCAGAGCTGTAAACACAGCATCAATGGGACCCAACGGTATTGCAGGTTGCATGCTACGTGAACTGCAAAAGGAGCTACACATGCACATTAAATGCTATTCAGCCATAGCCTTACTACAGCATATGTACCTGGACACTGGCATACAGCAACAGTAGTCTCACTCCACACAGGAGGCACCTGTACAGACCCTGGTAACTACTGCCCCATAAGCTTAACCAGCCTGGTCTGCAACGCTATGGAAAGGATCATTATGGTACCCATACACAGAGACATTGGGGACTTAGACACTTGATCCCACCCGGTTTGGCTTTGTAGAGGGCAGATCCTGCCATATGAACCTGGTATGACACTGTGAAACTATATATGTCTATGTATTTCTACATCCCTCTCTATCTATGTATACACATATTCATATTGTATATATATATATATATATATATATATATATATATATATATATATATATACATACATATCTCGATATACATACGTATACACATGTTATATATATATATATATATATATATATATATATATATATATATATACACACTCCTTTTTAGTTCCACATATGTATACACACAGTAACGTACTGCTGAACATCCATTACTGTACAACCCACTTGTACATTGCACTCCAACCTACATTGCTATGTGCACATAGCTACCGTCACATACATATGTATGTGGTGCCTTCAGTGACAGTTTCAGTATGTCCCCGGCCCTATGCACATCTTCATATACATAAATACAGACCAATAACACATCTGGAGGGTTCACAGTGTGTAGAGTATTATAGTAGTACTTTACATTACCTGTGTTTGTTGCAGCTGTTTGTGTAGGCTTGCAGTTGCTTGGCCTGCTGTCAGCCTCTTTGTTTTGTTGTTTCAGGTTTTTTATTTTTTTCTTTCTCTTTCTTTCTTTCTTTCTTTCTTTCTTTCTTTCTTTCTTTCTTTCTTTCTTTCTTTTTTTCTCTCTCTCTCTTTCTTTCTCTCTCTCTCTCTCTCTCTCTCTCTCTCTCTCTCTACCTCCTGCGGGTGCAATGACAGTATTGCATGTGTGGACTGGGAGTACAGGATGCTTTTGTAGGTATCTGCACATGTCCATGTGATGGCCTCTGCACCAATTGTTAGCCAGCATTTACTAATTGCATGCAGCCTGTTGTGTAGTGATTGCAGTTCTTACTGTGATTACAGGACTGTGCTATAAAAAGGTCTGTTAGGTAGGCGTAGCCCTTTCAGATTATCAGGGTGGGGACCATGCTGGTTTGCTGTGGACACTGTTCTGTGAGTGTAAGGGTTGGTATGTCTCTCATATTTCAGGCTGTATTGTAGACACTGCAATGCATGTTGTTCTGTAAGCTGAGTATTCCTTCCTCCAGTGTCCTGTTCTCCGTGTGTATGTAAACTGACACCTACGACTAGTAATACTGTGTATATGGGTGTGTGTTCTTTCCTGTGGGGATTGTGGTATAACTGGTATATAGCAGTGGCTCTTGCAATCTGTTGCTATGGCTTCAATATTTGGCCTTTACATTCACTCCTTGTATGCCTGCTAGGTGTCTTTCCTGTAATGTGCTCCTATGGCTTTCCTATTTTCCATTTACATTCACAGCTTGTAATGCTTGCTAAATCTGTTTGGGCAGCAATTCCCTATGTGTTTGTTGTGGTAGGGTGTTACTGCATGCAGTGTGGTCTGGCCATGGTGTGGGCCTTGACACTTACAGGGGTATTTGATCATGCTGCTGAGCAGACCTCAGATACTCTCTGGTGCATCTTTTATCAGCCTCATGGAATGGTACATAGCAGTGGGTTACTCCAATGACATATTCTGATACTCTGCAGTTGTGACTGCGGGTTATTTCAAGCATATGTATTAGTACACCATTTGTGATGTGCAGGTGGTGCATACCTTCAGTCAGTCATAGTTACCATTGCATGTGTAGTTACACCTTTCTGCCTACCGTTAGTACATTTGACAGGGTATCAGTGGGGCACAGTTGACATTTGTTTTCACATCAGGGACATCCCTGTAACTCAGTCACAGTTGCTATGTCTGATCTCTTAACTATTCAACTATGGCAGTATTTATCCTGCTCTGAGTATGTGTGTGGCTTGCCAGATGCTACTGTGACATTATTACCTAGTAGCTAACAACTAGCATGACTGTTTCTCAGCACACAGTACTATTTTACAAATCCACTAGATTTGACAGTAAATATACATGACATGCTTTGTGTACTAGACTTGCTATATTCCCTTTATATTAATTCCTACTATTTTATGATATATTTCTTTCAGCACAATGTTCTTGTATAGCAGTCATGGTTTAGTGGTAAGTCATGCAGACTAGTGTTTCCAAGGTCCTGGGTTTGAGACTGAGGGAGGTATTTTATTTTGCTGCTGAGAAAACTACAGGCCTTGTCATTCAGAGTGACTAAGGCACTTTTAAGCAGTTGTAACGGGTTAGAGCTGGTTTGCGTGGAGCTCACGCATGCGCACTGCTGCTTAGCTTCATGCACACATGCTTAGCTAAGCGCACAGAAGCGCACTCCTGCTTACTACTGCTTAAAAGTGCTTACTGTCGCGCACACCCACGCTATTTTCTTTTAAAGAAAAGAAAATGGGGAGATAGGAAAGTGGTGAAAAAGGGGGCACAAAGAGGGTAGGACAGTAGGAAAACAAGCTCGGGTTTTGCAGGAGGGATGTAGGATAGGCCCATAGCTGCCCATTTCTTTGTCAGCAACAGCTGTGCATATGTTTGTAATTTGGTGTGAAATTTGAAACCTTCCACCCCTGAGAGAGGTGTGAGGACAACAATAATATTTGTTGTACAGCCAATTGTAATTGCCAGTTTACATGTCCAGCAGACATGTGGGCAAAATGGGCAGCTATGTATGGGGCGTAATTTTTTTGTGGGTACAGAGTGCCCTTTTTTTTTTTTCAGGTGAGAGTGGTATGTCAGGTACAGGAAGTCGGTATAGCTGGGGAGGTAGGTAGGGGAGGTTAACAGACAAGACAAACAAGACACATACAGGGGTGGTGTATAATACATGTGGGGGGGTTACACAATTGACGGGGATGGATGTTTGGATATCTTGAGCCCATGAGCCCACAGATGGCAACAGTGGAACTGAGATCCCCACCCATGGGCAGTTGCCACTGTGCCTTCACTGCCCAGGACAGGGCTATGCTGGGGGCTGTGTAGGCCGGGCAGCAGGCATGCCCGTGAATTGTGCCACCCGTGCCTCAAGCTGGCGTAGGGGCCCAAGCACAGCATGCCGGATCTCCCTACGCACCACAGTCTGGACACTACAGAGGGTGAGTGGATGTTCTCCTTCGGCCACACTTGCAGAGGGGGGACGAGCCCCATCCCCTGCAGCACTTCCACCCACAGGTGGCACAGGGCCACCGGAGGAGGGTCCGGCCTGGGCACAACTGCCAGGTGCACTCGCCAGCTGAGGTGGGAGAGGTGGGTCCACTGGAACCCGCCTTCCCTGTTGTCCTATGTTTTGCATTATGTTATGACAGTTTGGGTTAGTAACGTACGATACCATTCACAATTAGTTGTAACAGCATGCATTAGTATTCCCATTAACCAAACACCCATAAATTCAAGCCATTGAACAGCAAGCATAACACATGCATAATTTTGAACAGCAATACACAATCCAACAACATGCAGGGTTGATTGATGGCAACAGGCCATCAGGTTTGGATGTATGAACAGGGCACATGCATCAACGTACATGCAAATATGTATGAACCAACAGGACAAATGTCCAGGGGTGTTAATTGTGAATGCACATACCCATTTCACGGGGAATGGATTATTTGTGGTTATAGGGTAGGGTGAAGAAATATTCCATTAACAACTTCAAATACCTATACATATGCTGTACATTTCTACTAGCTGCAGATATATACACACTACAGGTCTGACTACAGTTTCCTATGTGATAACTAATTCAGGTTGGTGATAGGAATGTTACTGCTACATCAATATACATTTCATATTTATTCATACACATTCATATCTGGCTCTGTTCAGCTACATCATCCTGCTACATTTGCTTTATATGGCTATAGACAACTGTGGATGTTTGATATTTCATACAACCATACTATCTGCATATTGCAAACTGAGAGCAACATATCCAGATTTTGGGACACACATTCCAGCTGCAGTACTTTTTTCAACACATGTTGCTGTTTGGTTCTGCCTGTCACATTCATTTCATTCTGTACTGACTGCAGTTTACTTTATTCAGGTGTTATTACTACTTTATTGGTGGATTCATACCTCTTTCTCACACTCTCTCACTTGTTTTATTTTTACAATTCAGGATGGTACTTACTTCTAGGCTTTATTGACATGTTTTACTTTTAGTTATAACAATCCTTTCCAACAGTCTCACTTATGTCATGTTTCAGAATTTAAACAGGGATATATTTCACACATGTGTTTTACTCAGCTTCTGTAGCTGTACTTTTCAGCCTGCTGCAGGTTATGTACTATTATATTACAGGTGGGACATCTTTATTTCAGACTTGTTTCATTTTTATGTTTGGATTACAGGCTGCATCACGCTTTTGTAATCAAGCAATACTTGCAAACTCTCTTACACTGTTACTTGCACATTTTATTAATAAGTGACTACACTGCACTCTTTTGCAAACTGTCATACTTATATATTTTTTTACAGTTACAGGGAGAGAATTACTGACCTGCCTGGTGACGCAACTGCACCAGCCTATCGGCATATACTCGACTGTTCATGGAACGGACACCTGCAGCTGTAATATAAATGAAGTAATATTGGAATACACATCTCCATAATATCAGCTAGGTTAATGTCTTACATAAATAATTACATGTAACTTACTCAGTAGTGGGGCGTTGGGCATTTGCCGGGCCTCCTGGATCCAACGGTTCAGATGGTCCTGCTTCCGTCTCTTCCGCATGGTGGTGACGGACCTGTTCACCAGTCCTTGGTATTCCTGTGGCACTGGTGAGATCATGTGCCAACCGGTCCCATGCCTCAGCCCTATATGCTCCCCACAGGACCTGGCCCTGCATGAGTTGGGCCTCATGATCATGGACAAGGAGCCAAACCATATATTTGGACTCCTCAACGCCCCACCTCTGTGCTCGGAAGAAACTACCCTCTCCTACACCTGCCATCCTGGCTGCAAGTCAGTTCCACAATCGGTTATGCTGTGTATTCCCGCCTATGGGGCTTATATATGCCGTTTTTCCCGCACTTATCTGTGATTGGCCATTTTGGAATTGTATCAGCTTCACAAAACCTGCTTTGTCATGCTTCTCTTTCCATTCATTCCTATATATATGCTATTACTGCATTTCTAAGAGCAACTGTCATGGCTTAGTGGTTCAGTACTTTGATTATGTTGCATGGTATCCTGAGTTTGAGCCTGGCCATTGCTTTTTATATTTTATGACTGTCTACACAGGCTAGGAGGTGTGTCTGTGTAAAGGCAGTTTTGATACAGCTTGCTCAACATTTCCCGCTGGTTAGCTTGTTGGCACGGTGCACAGCTCTGCGCAAACGGGTCACACTGGTTTACGAGTCGTTTGGCTGTCAGCACGCATATTACGCTCAGCTCAGCTACGGGCACACAGTTTCAGCGTGTTAGAACTCTGCTCAACCCCGGGCTCTCATTTTACACCTGTTAAACCACTGCTCACCTATGGGCACTCATTTTACACCTGTTAAACCACTGCTCACCTATGGGCAGATATACTCAACTTGTTAGAGTGTAGCTCAGCTATAGGCACATCTGACATTTTTTTATTTTTTAGTATCTCACATTTCTTCAAAATACATGGCCCATTTCATTACATTTTACATAAAATATAATTTTATATATGTACATATATGTCAGGGAATTGTTTCATGCTTATTTCACTAAAAATAAAAATTGATGTTGTGGGGGCTCGAACCATGACTGCCTCCTCTTCAGCCAACGTCTCCACCACTACGCTATTGCTTCTTGGCTTACTTTGCATATTTAGTTCTGATATGCTTTTCCACTGACTGCTAACTGTGGCTAAGCGTCGGGCATAAGCGCCTCAGCGCACTCACGGGCAAACATCTTTACAACTTATAAAAAAAAATATAAGATGTTCATTTATACATTTTATGTTCATAGTCTGTGGGGGCATGTGTTGTGTTGTGTTTATTCACATTTACACGGACTCTGTCGTGGGGGTTTACTTTTGGGACTTTTACTCTTCTGGGGGCGTGCCCGTTTGCAGGGCTTGCCCTACGGACACGCCCCCTACTGTCTTACATGGACCGTGTTAGCCCTAGGTGTGATTTAGCATGCCCTCATGCATATGCATGGCATGCTGACGTCAACCGTTTAACTGCAGCCTCTGTGTAAGCCTTGTAACTCTTACACGGAGGCTTTGTGAATCCTGCCCAGTGTATATACATAGAAGCAAAAGTCATAAAAGCAAATTAATTATACAGACAGATATGCTGCTTGCATTAGAACATAAAAGTAGTAAAGCAGAAAGTGGGAAGGAGTAGAAGGGTAAGGCATGAAGGATGACTGTAGAACAGTGGGAGATGGAAGAAAGGAAGATACTGATGGAAGGTTAGGCAGGAGTAGAGCCATGAGTTCAAGAGTCTTTCTTTTAATGCTTTTTTAAAACTGAGATTGTTTGGTATAGTTCTGATGGTTAAAGGAATTCTGTTCCAGGCCAAGGCTACTGTATAGCTGTAAAGGCCATGGCCTACTGTTCTATTAGGCTTGTAGATTTGCAACAGAAGCTGGTCAGCGCTCCAGAGAGAGCGGCTAGAAGTGTAGTAAGTGATGAGGGATGAGATGGGTGGGCAGGAGGTAGGTTTCTTAATGATGGAGTGAGTAAGTATTTGAGAGAGGAGGAACTGGTGAGGCAGCTCAAGCCAGTTTAAGTGTTTTAGAGAAAGAGGCAGTAGTGTGAGTGGTAGGGTTGATTTGCAGCAAATCTGGCAATTTTGTTGTAGCAGAGCTCCAATTTTGTTTTTAGGGTGGATTGTCAGTTGGTTAAGATAGGGGAAGCATAGAGTAGGTTGGGAAGAAGATAAGCATTAGCAAGGGACAGTCTAGAGTTACTGGTAAGGAATTTTGTTTTGTTTTGTAAAACGTACCAAGCTTTTGGTGTTTTTTAAATGCAGTTTTGAATGTGTAGAACTAATTTGAGTTGATTGTCAATAATTACATCCAGAAGTTTGGTATGAGTCACTACTTTTATTGAGGTGGTATCAAGAGATGCAATAGTGAAGGATGATTTCAGATGCAAGAACGATTTTGGGAGAAATAGAAGACGTTTCTTTTTTTTTTAGGATTAAGCACACGTTGATGTCAATTAGCCACATTTCTATGGAGTTAAAGAATTCTTGGGTAATGATTTGAAGGTTTAGAGTGTTGTGTGATGACCAGATTATAGTGGAGTCATCAGCATATTGTATAAGTGAGGACTGGGAGCAGGATGAGTGAAGACAGTTGGTAAAGATGTTAAATAATATTGTTTCAAAAATGGAGTCTTATGGTACTCCAGTTTTGACAGATAGGAAGTGTGAGAAGGAAGACAGCCACTTGACAGATTGTTGTCAATTAGTAAGGTAGCTAGAGAACCAGTTAAGAGTGAAGTTAGAGATACCAACAGTAGAAAATTTGGAGAGGAGCTTGGAGTGAAGGACTGTGTTGAAGGCTTTGGAGAGGTCAAAAATAGGCAAGATACCAGGTTTTTATTTCCTCTGGCTTCAATGCTAGTATGGGTAAAATGGATTAGTGCAGTGCTTATGCTGTGGTTAGGACAAAAACCATGTTGGGTTGGAGAGGGTAGATTTTCTTTTAGAAGATGTTCAAGAAGTAGCTTAAGTATGCATTTTTCGAGTATTTTTGAGAGGTGGGACATAATTGCTATAGGTCTATAGTTTGTGAGTTCAGTGGAGTTCCCTCCTTGATGTAGTGGAATAGTAAAAAATATTTCCAGATAGTAGGGACTATGGATTCTTGGATAGATCTGTTTATACGAATGGAGATTGGGTAGGCTATTGAATTAGCTCCAAGTTTAAAGAAAACTACTGGTAGTTTGTCTGCTGAGAGAGAACAGGGCTTTAGTTTGGTCAGTAAATATTTAATATAGATGGTGTGGACTGTTTTAAGAGAAAAAATTGGTAAGTTATCGGGGGTGAGAGGGTAAGTGTAGGGTCAAGATTGTGAGCATTTTGGGTAAGATTGGTTATGAAGTTAATGAAGTATGAGTTGATGTTGGTAGCAGTTTCAAAGGGAGAATTATTTGGGCATGGATTTGGTATGCTCGGGGAACCAGGGTTAAGAATCTTGCTGATGGTGTTCCAGAATTTTTGGGATTATTTTGATGGTTTATCTGTGGTTTTTGATAGAAATTTTTTTGTCATGGTTAACTTGCTTTTTGGTGATGTTTCAAAGTTGTCTATATGTTTGCAGGTGATTGGGAGACTTGAATTTTAACCATTTTGTTTCATGCAAAATCCCTTTTGCGTATTAAGGATGGGGGGATGAGTAAGCCAAGGAGCATGGTGAGATGTCAGTCTAATTATCCTTAGGGAAGTTAGTGAATTGAGCAAATCCAGGAAAATCTGGTTAAAGTTCAGAACTGCATCATCAAGTGGTAGGTTACAGAGGATGGACCAATTTGTGGAGGTGAGTGTGTTGCTAAATACATCAGAGTTAAAGATGGTGAGACTGTGGCACTCTTTGTATTTGTGCTGCCTAATATGATGAAGAGATAGCCTTTGAACACAGGTTGGCAGGAGGTCACTGATTGAATCATAGAGTGTTTCAGGGTTGTGGTAAAAGTTAGGGTTGAGTACTAGAATCCAATCAAGGACAGAGCTAGCACTAGTGGATTTGTTGTAGCGGGTAAAGGTGGAAATTAGTTGAGTGAAGCCATGAAGATTAATACTTGAGGTAGGGGGTTCAATAGTCAGTGTTTGCCAGTTTATATCTACATCTCCTAGAATTATTGTTTCATTTAAAATTTGGTCAGAGAACTAGGAAATAACATGTTCTGGGATGGCTATATTATTCCCTAGAGAGATATAGATGCCAGCAATGAAAAGCTTTTTGTGGTTGTTTAGTTTGAAGTTGGCTAGTATGAGTTCAGCAAGGTGAAATTAGGGAGAGAAATAGACAGTGGAGAAAGTTTAAGATGGTTTAAGCATAATATTGCTATGCCATCAGTTTTTTTTGTGCAGCCTATCAGCACGGAAGAAATTATAGCCTGGAGGGAGAAGTTCAGTATCAGTGATGTGAGGTTTCAGTCAGGTTTCAGTAAGAATTATTATATCCGATGAAATTCACTGACCTGACTTTGTTGAGAAGACTACAAATGTTAATTGAGAAGATAGTTATGCTTTGGTGGATAGTTTAGAATATGTGTTAGTTGGGGGAGTGGAGGTGGTTTCATTTAGGGAAGAAGTGTTAGGGCCAGGGTTAGGGTGAATATTTCTGCATAAGTATATATTCTTGGGGGTACTTTGTAGTATAGGAATCTTGCAGTTATTGCTAAGGTATCTAAGCCTGGTTTTGAGAGGATGAGGGTTGGGGCCAAGTAGTTTATATTTGTGAATGAGAAGGTGGAAAAGGTTAAATAAATGTGGAGTCAGGGAGTGAAGTGAAGCATTAGCATAGTGAAGGCTAAACAGAGTGGGGACCAACTGTTTTGGTTGTAAAAAGAAGGAAAGAAGACAATCAGTGAGGGTGGTGTTCAGTATACTAATGGTAAATAGCCAGGTAAAGCTTTACCATGTAATATGGGGGGGTAGAAAAAGTAAGGTTTGGCTAGAGGATTGAACATAAAAAAGGTGTTGGGGATGCTGAACAGACAGGTTAGAAAGGGAGGAAAGAGGGGACAGATGGGAGTAAGGTTTTATACCTGATAGGGGAAGTTGCGGAGGAATCAAGGGTCGCTTGTCAAGTAATGGATGCAGGAAATTTTATTAAGGTGTTTATAAATTATAAAGAGGGTGGTGAGATTGTAACTAATATTTTGCTCTAGGCAGTGTGCACGTTAAAAATATATATACAGAGTATAGAGGTTTAAAGCATGCTATCACAGTTATCAGTGGGAGTTTCTTACCATGGATTTATGTGTACCAGATATGCACCCCCCACTGGAAAGATGTCACAAAAAAGCATAAAAGACCTTTTTATAAACTGTATCAGTGCACCTAGTTGATAGGGTTGCCACCTGTCTCTCTTTCTGTGGTTCTGTCCTGTGTGTGTGTGTGGGTGGGGGGGTGGGGGTGGGCTTGAAAATGGTAAATGTGTTGACACTTTACAATAAAAAATATTTTCTAACTTTTCCCTAAACACTACAGATATCTTTGATATTACATTTAAGTTTTCTTAATATATAAACTATTATAAATAACATTTAAAGCTTATACTTTGAATACCGTGAAGTTGCTTAAGTAAATTTGTCAGAACAGGTGATAACTGCCTTTAAACCTGACTCATCTAATTGCTTTGCTTGCTGTGAAAGGGGCTTCTTAAGTTCTTCACCTCTCTGCAATAAAAGCAGTAGAGAACAATTCCACAGCTTTCTGTCTTTTTTATAGCAGCTGCTATACTCCTCACATTATCAGGATTAATTGTCCTTATAAGATTGACAGCAGTACCTGATAGGGTAAACTACAGATTTATCTGCATCTGTGGCATGTCACACAGACAGAGACAAATTCATCTGCAAAGTATGTAAGAAGTTAAGCTTAAAAAAAGGTGGGCTTTCCTTCCTTTGATTCCAAGACAAAGAAATGAAAGTTTTAAATAGTGCAAGCAGGTTTCTGGTACATACATAATACTGGAACCATATTGTAGGGAGAAAATCAACCTAAGGATTAAGTTAAACTGTAGGAGAGGGCAGAGTTTTCCTTTAATAAAGCAAATCATCACACAGTTGTGCTGGAATTCAAAATATTCACATATTCCTTACTTTTCAGTTCTTTTCCAGTGTGTTTTCCCTTCAACTCTTACTTCATTGAATATTCTTAAAATTTGTTTATAACTCTTTATTCTATGTCAGTCATTAGTCTACAATGGATATCCATGTCTCTCTCTACATACTATGGAATTGGCTTATATATTTCAATCAAGCCAACAGCTTCTTTTTCACATCTTCCATATATATAAAACTTAACCCTGGTATGTTGAAAAATTAAGTTATATTTGTCCAAAATCTCTCAGTTTCTTTATATTAAAATATATAGCATGCTTTAACATTTTTAAATGTCCCCCCAATTTTTTATATGGCATAAGTTTATGACAGATATGCCCTCCCCCACATGTAGATTCTTTTGAGACCAGTACTATTAAAATGAAGCACTCATGACTTAGGATGTGGATTTCCTATCAGCCGTATATGAAATCTGTTAATTTCCCACCACCACTCTTTGAAAAGGGCACATTGTCTAGGTAGTTGTAGAGGTGTGGAGGTTAAGTATGGTGCTTGCCCCCTTACAAATACTATTAATGGAAAATGATTTTTTCAGATAAGGTTACAGTAGCTTATCCAAACATTTTAACATAGTTATAGGAAGGTAGGTATACAGTTATACTTACTGTATGTCATGTATTTTTTAAAATTCATCCAGTTTTATCAGTGTGTGTCCCAGTCTCCATAAAAATCCCACATATTGTGTTCTTACTTATTTTTCCTTCTTGATTTTTAAGCATTTTGTAGCTGCTTTGTCTGTCTGTTCCAGAAATCAGATATAAAGCAATTTACTGTCTTTTGGTGTCACTTTACTTTTCATTCCTGTCTTACCACTTCCAG
Source organism: Protopterus annectens (assembly GCF_019279795.1). Taxonomy (NCBI): domain Eukaryota; kingdom Metazoa; phylum Chordata; order Ceratodontiformes; family Protopteridae; genus Protopterus; species Protopterus annectens. Next base: position 385,492,818 of record NC_056739.1, read on the forward strand.
TATTTACCTTTTTGTAAATCATTCTTATTAAATGCATTTTGTTTTTGTATAGTGTCCTTCCTTACTAAGTCATGCACCAGCACTAACGTGAATGATGGAAGGCTATGCTAGAGCCTCATTTTGTCTGCTTACAGATTCCCTTTTCAATGAATGTGACCTCAACTGTTGGAGAGCTTAGAATGTAATAGGCATTATTTTTCCCTTGCTTTTCTTCTATGACTCCTTAAAACATTGTGCAGGATTTAGAAAGCTTCTACACGTTTGTTAGACTTGTGCTTTGTAGCTCTGGTGGTCACTAGGTTAATTACTGTGTGTGAAAGTGAGTAAAATATGCAGGAGGGAATAAGAGACAAGATTTTTACACAAACGAACAGAATTAGACCTGCATTCCATATGCAAATCATATGTAGTACAAATGGGATTTCATCTACAGTACTTAAAGTGACTGGTTCAGATATGTAATGTCACATCTGTCAATATGCAGTCTGTATGCTGCAGGGAGAAATGAAACCTGTACTGAGCAGCACCTGAATACATATTTACTGGTACAGACACCATCACAGGAAAGAAAGTGCACTTGGGTCTGTGATTTCAGGCAGGGGGCAGAGCACAGAGGCAAATATCCTAAGCTGGTAGTCCTAGCACAAGGGGGTAGTATACAGTGTGCACAGCACCACAAATGTTAGTCATTTGTACCAAATGATTTTTCTTTCAGAACTACCTTTGATCAAATGCCATTCAGCACTCTCTCTCTCTCTCTCTCTCTCTATATATATATATGTGTGTGTGTGTGTGTGTGTGTGTGTGTGTGTGTGTGTGCGCATGTATATATATATATATATATATATATATATATATATATATGTATATATATATATATATATATATATATATATATATATATATATGTGTATATATATATATATATATATATATATATATATATATATATATATATATGTATATATATATATATATATATATATATATTATATATATATATAGAGGACAGGTTATCATTCAAAGAAATATTACAATAAATTCTGCTCCTATTTAAGAATCATAGGCTGGTCATCATGCTTTGTAAATGTTATATTACACCACCACACAGGGGAGGATCAAGCTTACTCAAAGATGACTGCAATAGTCATGGTCAGAGAAACTATGTGTTTCCACTGTGAAACACAGATATGTTCCTTGTAAGCAGAGGTGATATTTTATAGTACTTCTGTTGTTTGCTTTACTTGTGGTGATATAATAGGTGTAACATAAAATGAACTGGGATGAATATTGGTTCCTTACATCTGACAAAGATATACAAAGTTTAAACTACTTTTCTTAATTCAAATATGAAACATAGGTTCATAGGTGTTTACTAGGCTAATGACCACAACGACCTTTGTAAGCCTAGCCATGCATACAAAATCACTGACAAGTTATGGTAGCCTTGATAAGTGTAACCAGGGGCTTGGGAGATGAAACATTTACAAGCAGGTGCCTGGGAGATGAAACATTTACAGGCTGTGTCCATAGGTGCCAAGCTGGGGATGGATTTCCTATTCCCTATCCAGTTTTCCAAGTTACACTTCTATTGGTTTAGGAAGGAACTCTACTTCACATCGATGGGGACATTTTCAAGAGAAGGAGTAGTCTCTGGGATGCATACTTGTCTCTTCAGCAGGTCCTGTTTATATACAGGCAAGGTTTAAGTCTTTAGAAGGGGTAATTCTGGTGCTGTTTGTTTTGTGGATATGCAGGAGGTCCATCAGAGTGGGGTCTGACAATACCTTGTATGCTAGACATAGATCTCCCTTCAATAGCCTGTAGGAGACAGAATACAGGGATAGAGCCTTGAGGCAGTCTGCGCAGGGCATGTTACTTACTCCCTGTATTATTTTAGTGAGGAATAATTGTGGACGTTGGGTATGCCTGGTTAGATACATCCGATGTAGCATATCAAAACCAAGAAAATCTAAAGGTGTTACTACTCAGTGCTAGGGGTCTAAACAAAGATCTTCATTTGACAGAATTCTCTTCACCCTAGAGAATGCAGATTTCTGAGATGTGGTTTAAAGCTGCGGGACCACACCAACAGTGCAAGGATATAAAGCCTTCCACACATTTAGACCAGCTACTACATGGACAGGCGCTAAAGGAGGAGGTGTCTTGATTTTCATAAAAAATCAATATGCCTCAAGGATGGTCAAACAGGACAATGCACTTGAGCTTCTCCAAGTTCAAATCATCTTTGCAAGCTATAGGTCCTCCTCTTTGATCCAGAAAACCCATACCATATATTTAAGCTTATTGGAAACACTCACATTAAACCCAATGCCATATTTATTGGTGACTTTAACTACCTCACTATTAACTGGGAATCATATATGATGCCAAACATACAGGTACAGAGATTCCTGGATTTTGTAAACACAAACACCCTTTACCAGATTATTAATATACTGACAAGGTGTGCAACCATACTAGATCTGGCCCTCACTAGTATGGGAGAATGCTGCACACCCCCTAGTGTAATGCCTTCTCTGGTAAGGTCAGAGAACAAGATGATCTCCTTTAAAGTAAAAATAAAACCTGGAATCCCAGCTAATCCTGGAATATTCAGGAACCACTCTAAGGCTAACCATATACTATTAAGTGCTAACCTGGCAAAATGTCAAGCCCCCATAAACCCTGAGAACAGTGCTGTCTACCTGTAACTGTTCAAAGAAACCCTATACAAGCAAACACTAAACAATGCATTAACCTGTTTGTAGCAGCAAGAGAAGAAATTGGTTCTCTCTCTTTTTAAAATGGGACAAGTTAGTGGTGCCTTCTCTACACAAATTGTTTAGCCTTTTTAAAGCATCAGTAGTCATGATTTGTTAAGAATTAAATCATGTAACATGAGTAAAAGAGAGAGGTGTTAGATATCTCAGTGAAAATCTTTTATTAGAGTAATTTTCTTTCTTTTGACAGGCAGGACACCATAATCATCTTTATCCAAAGAGATCATGAGACCATGGAAAGTAATTTTTCCAGCAGCCATGATAGCATACCTCTCAACCTCCTAGTGCAAGTAGTCTGGACATAACCTGAAATATTGGGGGACAGACAACCAAAAATAGGGACAAATTTTAAATATTGCTTGTATAAACTTAGAATGTTGCTAGAATAATAGGATTTGAGTTAGCATACATTTTCTGAAGGATATAGAGTCTGAAACTTAAATGTATACCATTATTTAGTGACTTCAGTCCTCAGATCATCCCAGAAATTTTCCAGAAAACTGCAAATTTTATGAGGAGCAGACTAAAAATATGAGGCAAAAATCTGGACATTCTGTTAAAATCTGGACAGTTGAGAGATATGCAAGGTAGTGTGTAAACTTTGTTCATTTTATTTGTAAAAAAAAAAAACAGGATTATGAATGCCCCCTACGTTTGTAACATACATCTTTTTATAATCTAAGTATCAAGTTTTTGGATAAAAATGTTTCTGTTTTTGTGGAATTCTGCTTGTATTTCAATCTCCTGTAGTCTCTTGTCAAAGAACAAAGTTTTTCTCAAAATATATTAAATTTGTATTTCAGACCTATTATTTTCAAGACCAGCATGTTCAAGAATTATATTTTTAAAGTTAAGCAATGTTTTTAGATGTCTGCATTTTGTGGCTGATGAAAAAACTGAGCTATGTGAAGTTTTTATTGAGGATAGACATATTAATTGAGCAAAAAAAGCACAAAGCCACTTTAATAACGTGTCACTCTTAAAATAAGAAACCGGTCTGCAGTAGTTCTTCTTGGTTCTTGGTGCTTTTAAAGTGGCTTTGTGCTTTTTTGGGCTTGCCACTTATCTGCCTTTTATTTTGTTTATGGTTTCATTTGGTGGCTTCATTATCACTGATGGCTACTGAAGGCAGTAACCAACTTCTAAACCTTACTATCCATTCTGTACCTGAAACTCAGGAATTCAACATGATGGGTTTTCAAACAGCTTTGAATAATTTACAGAAATCCTTCAATTTGCTTTCAGGGCCAAGTCGAATGTCTTAAAGATGGGTTACAAAAACAAAGAGTAACCAAGGAATTAAAAATAGTGAGAAAGAAACAGTTTTTTCTTCTATTGGTATTGAATGCAATGATGGTTGTATAGCTGGACAGCTTTTTAATAGCATTTCTTCTGTGTTAAGCACTAGCTATAACTCCTTTGGGGAGTCCAGCTTTAAGGCTAAGGCTTTGAGAGAGAAGCAGGAGTTAATTAATAAATTAGCCCTACTTTAGAAGCTATTGAAAAAGGTCAGATCTCTGTCCCTCAAGAATATGTATTTTGAACAGTGTGTTGCACTTAACATAGCCCCGAAGGGACTTAGATTGTTTAAGTTCCCTTATGGCATCACACTAGAAGATTTGTTGCATTAGGAGATTGTTGAGTTCTTTAATAAAGCTGGGATAGACTTTTTACACATTTTAATTAATAATAATAATAATAATAATAATAATAATAATAATAATTATCATAATGAAATGTATTCTTTAAGAAATAACATTATTAAGAGCAATAAGGTGCTGCTTGAAATGCTTCAGGCTGTACCAGCTTTGACATGTAAATATGAAAACATTTTTATTTCCTTGGAAATGTTTGAGAAAACAGTGATCATATGCAAGCAAAAGAAAATTCCTCAAGGCAGGGAAGATTATGAGCTATAAAAAGCTTTCCTTTTTAATGATCCTGTGCCACAATGTCCAAATACCATCTTGGCAGATAAAGGGACTTATTCCAAAGATGCTCTTTCTCCTTTAAGAGCAGAGTTTCTGGTAAATAAGGACAGGCAGGGGAATCAGGAAGTAGATTTAAATGTCAGGGTGGGTACCCCTTGTGAGGAGAGTGAGTTTGCTGATACTTTTGAAGTGCTTCCCCTGTATCCAGTAGGTGAGAAAGAGGATAATTGCTTCCCTACTACCTCCAAAAAATCTTCTTCCTTTTATACCGAAGGATTCTGCATTATCGGTGTGGAACAGAACGAGGAACAAGAACCTGTGAAAGAAGGACTAATATTAATGACTAATGGACTCAATGCTAACTTTGGCTATAAGTTGTTTAATTTGTCTGGAATACCTTTTAATGCAGTACAAAAGATAATATTGTCTTTTGACTTGAATTTTGTTCCATCCAAGAGAACTGATATTTTTAGGACTTTATTAGAGGTCAAGCATTTTACAAGGAAGTTGAATTTGCACTATATACTTCAGGATGTTAAGACAGTTAATGTTTTCAGTAAACCATCCATTTTTAATCCAAAACTTAATGATCTTAAAGTTTTTGAAAATTGTTGAGAAAAGGATATTAGGTTTTTATTAGAAAGTGCGACTAACAATTCCTATCACAATTATTTTTTTAATTTGAGTAGCAAAGAGAGAAATGAACTCAAAGAGCTTAGAGAAATGACTCATTTTTGTATTTGAAGCCTGACAAAAGGGGGATTAGTGATTATGAATTTACATATTTGATTAATACATTGTATAATTGTTTTATTACATTGGTTGTTTTATATAAAATGATAGGAGCTGATAATATTGTTTTGTTTTTTTTCTGATGAAGCCCTTGGGATGAAAAGCATAATTATTAAAGGTTGTGTCACACTTAAAATAAGAAACTAGTCTGCAGTAGTTGTTCTTGGTTCTCAGTGCTTTTAAAGTGGCTTTGTGCTTTTTTCAGTTTTTTGGGTTTGCCACTTATCTGCCTTTTATATTGTTTTTACATTAACTGACCAGTTTTGTTGGATTTAAAATATTTCCTCAATAGATTTATTGATTCTAGTAGTCAAAATGGATCCCCAAACAAAACGTGATTTAAATGTTTTCTTAAATTTATTTTTTGTGGCAGACATTCACAGCAGAAAGTACAGTTGTGTAAAGTCTTACCATAACAGTAGATTTCCTTCTCATCAGTGTTGCAGTATTCATATCAGGAGGGATCTTCTGCCAAGGATAGCCCAATATCTGGCAAGTATACCAAAGCCTTTAGCTTACAGCACTGTACTTCACACATACACTCCCTTCAGAAGGTGTGGGACATAAAGGTGATGTATAGACACACAATCAGAACTGAAAAAGCCCCAGGAAGAACAGAATAACCCTAGGGATAAAGAGGAACATGTGCATTCAGGAGAAGAGAGAGTAAAGCCCCTCTATCAGGAGGGCAAGAAGAACAGGCTAGAGCAGAGGGGGCAGTAGGGAGGGAGTGTATAGTACAATAGTGAAGAGAAGGACATCTACTGTTATGGAAAGATTTTACACAACTGTACTATGCCCTTTCATATCACTGTTGCAGTATTCCTAACAAAAGGGCAAGCAGAGGGCAGAAAATGCAAGGAAGAAACAAAAAAATTCAAATGTTTTCTGAAAACGGGATGGATGGATGGGGATATGAAAGTAGGCATCCTTCATATCTAGAAAGACCAGAAAGGCCTGGAGAAGAAGGAGAGGAAATAAGGTTTAAAGAGACATCCTCTGAAAGGGAGTAACCTTGAGAAAGTTATTGTGCTGAGAATGGTCCAGAATTGGTCTCCAAGATAGATTCCTGTCACAGAGACTCCCCATGCTTTGGAACAAAATTCCTAACTACATTAGGCAGAGCCCCTCACTAACACTCTTCAAGAGAAGCCTTGACGAGTGGATGGGTAACACAAAGTACACCCCTGGGATCACTTCATTGGCTCTGCTTGACAGAGGCTCAGTTAATTAATCAATGGGGCGGCGAAAGCCGACACACTCTGGCTAGGCTTATAAATGCCCTCAGGCAGATAGCCTAGTACCTACCTATGAACCTAAGTGCCCTCCTTCCTGGGAATCAAAAACAATCTAGAATAAAACCCCTCCCTACCTGCGCAGAGGTATAGTTTGAATGGTGCTCTGTGTCAGAAGAGAATGAAGCATCTCTGGAAAAAGAGTAAGTTGTTCCCCAGGGAAGTTGAGAAATGCCCAGAAATGGAGTGAGGGATTTCCAAACCATGAATTATCCTTGGCAGACAATGGACAGAGCCTAAGAGTCTGTTGTAATTCTTAGCCAGTTTGGAAGAGACAGGGAAATACAGAGGGATAAGGGACACTGGCCATGGGAAAGGGGAAGCAAATTGTGAACTGGAACCAGGCTTATACTGAAAAGTAGATTTCTGGGAAGTAGGGGTCTGCATAGATTTAGCAGGAGGCACACATCTAGAACCCTATTTACTTTTGGGCAGAAGACTAGACTGCCTGAGAACAAAAGCAGATTTGGAGAGGTAATTCCTCTGAAACTTTTGAACAGAATAAATAAAAATATATTTCAACTTCTGCAAGGCTTTGCCCTTATCCTGGAGAGGCTTAAAATGCTCCGCAGCAGCTGCACCAAAAGATTTGTATTATCCAAAGGAGCATCAAATACTTTGGCCTTGATGTCATCAGGCAAAGCCTGAAGATGAAACCAGAAGTTACACCTCATAACTGAACCAAGTGCAGCATTCCTGGAGGAAGAAACACCTCATCGTAACTGCATTTAGTAGAGTGCTAGTCACCTTGAGAGGTGGAACCCAACAAGGAAAAGGCAGAAGCCTTCCGCTCAGAGTCAGGAAGGTCAGATATTCCCTGCAAAACTTAAGAAAGCTGAGCCAAAACATAGCTGGTCATTTGAGTCTGGTAGTTTATTGCCCTAAAAGATAAAGTGTCAGCTGTATAAATCTTTTGCCTAGCTTCTCCATGGTCCTACTATCATTTTCAAGAAGCAGCTTGATAGACGGTAAAATCCTGAAGGGCTTGTCAGAAGAGACAGACACTACAGAAGGATCAGCAGAAGGGCTTTTATACAGAAATGTACAGTCATCAGGCACCTTGTAAAATCTGGAAGGAGCGACACACGGTAAACGTGCCAAAGGTCTATAAAATAACTTCAGAACATCAAGAGCCCAAACGAATAGAGTACAACGTAGAACATAAATAACTCATTCGAGTCACAATAGTCAAGTAGTAACCAAATAGGCAGACGATAGCATAAATCCTTCAAAGAAGCAAATCACTGACTCATTCAGTTCTGAAATAACTTGTTTAATATGGTGATAACACAGACATGGGTTAGCGCTTTCACCTTCCGGCTTCATCAGACCCTTTAAAAACTCAATACTAAACAGTTTATATACAAACATTGGCGGGAAAACCACCATTGAATTATCCAATGAGCGTAAAAATTTTTTTAAAGGAAATGTGCTGTGCAACCCTATTAAATAAAAACATTTAAAACAAAACTAGCTTAAAAACTATAGATCGTGAACAATCTGTTCATCATCCATAGAAAATAAACAAATAAGAATAATTTATTACATACAACTATGGCAATGCAATTAATAATAACTCATTCATTATATATATATAACATAAAAATAGAATAAAAATGAAGAACGAAAAATAAAATATGAAAAAATAAAAAGTAAAAATAATAATAACTACATGATGGAATGTACATATAAGAGAACATATTAACAGAAAATCTAAGGATTTTCAATCAAAGACTCTTAGTCTTCTCACCTTAAGGAAAGTTTTAACCGACACCTTACCATTCAAGCCTGGATGGGAATCGGACCTTAACCTCATAATCCATGTGGTCTCTCTACTCTCTGTATATGTTCTAACATCTCCACCACGATTACCTACAGTAATCACTTCTATGATCTTAAAACTAAACGTATGGGTACTACCTTGTTCTGTGACATGTTTAGCTAATGCATTAACCTTGGATGCCGTTCTAATACTATACATATGCTCGCGCATCCTATCCCTTAAACTTCTATTAGTCTTCCCAATGTAAAAAGACTCACAGGCCCCAAAAGTCGCCAGGTAAACATCGTCTTTAGACATACAATTGCCTTTGACTTTAAAGGTATATAAACGTGAATTAGTAGGATGTATAAAAGTTGGATCACAATCTATGAACTGGCAAAAGTTACAGTGTCCGCACCTACTGGTGCCAAAAGATATTGGTATTGTTTCTTTTATCACCACCTTCTTATCACAGAGGAGCCTCTTAAAATTCTTTTTGTTCTTATACCTAAATCTAGGGGCACTCCCTAGTGTTTCTTTAACATCGGGATCTACAGATAGAATATCCCAGTGTGTTCTAATGACATTCTTGATATAACCAACATCTTTTGTGTAAAAAATAGAGAAGGCCACTTGATTATGCCACAAGTCTTTGGTGCCTTGTACCGCATCACCTACGCTACCATTCACAGTGTGACCTAAAAAATAGAGAGCCACTATTCCTAACCTCAAAGTATCTAACCCATCAGTTCCCTTAGCTATATCACCATCTTTATACCCACGGGTTGAAAGCCTTTTATTTAAGTCATACAAGTCATTCTTGAATCCTGATTCCGTGGGGTTATACCTCGATATCCTCATTGCCTGCCCCTTAATAATATTGTTGTATACATAACCTGGATGCATACTATGGCGATGTAGTAATGTGTTCTTATGACATGATTTTCTATAAAGCCCTGTATTTATAGAGCCATTGGCCAGCTTTTCAATGTAAATATCCAAAAATGGTATCTTGGTAGTGGAGGCCTCATGGCTGAACCGAAGATAACCAGTACAAAGGTTCATCTCATTGACAAAGGCATCCAATTCATCTGATGAACCTCTCCATAACAAAAACAGGTCATCTACAAAGCGTCTATAGAATGACACTGACTTGGCAAAACTGGGAAACTGGAGCATATATCTATACTCCCATTCAGCCATAAAAAGGTTGGCGTAACTATTGGCACAAGATGTGCCCATAGCCACGCCATCCCTTTGTAAGTAACATTGTCCTTCAAAGCAAAATACATTGGATTCCAAGACAACCTCCAAAAATGTCATTAATAAATCAATCTTGCCTTCAACAATATCTGACTTTCTCTTTAAGTAACTACCTACCATTTCAATTCCAACATCATTGGGAATGACCGTGAATAAGGAGTGGACATCCATGGTGACAAAAATGTAACCCTGGTCCCCAGGTACTCCCTTAAGATGGTCATACAAGTCCAATAGAAATTGTTTGGTATCTCTAAAGACAAAATCATTGGCGTCCACTATTGGTCTCAAATGTCTCTCAATATAAAGTGAAAAAGGTTCTGTCGACCAACCCCTTCCTGCCAGAATGGGTCTGAGGGGTGGGTTAACCCTATCTTTATGGATCTTCGGAAGTCCATGTATAAGTGGAATAAGTGGATGAGAAACATCAAGAAAAGAAAACAAGGATATATCTATAACATCTCTATGGAGGAAATCCTCCAACAAGGAATGTATCCTCTGTACATACACCTTTATCATGTCTATCTCAATGGGTTTATAAAATTTTACATCACTTAACATTGTAATCATACTGTTGGAATATTTACAAGAATCCATGATGACTATTCCACCTCCCTTATCAGCTGGCCTGATCGCAATAGTGGTATCATTGCACAAGGTATTTAGTGCTATCTTCTGCAAAAATGTCAAATTATCTTTACCCTTGGGGTAAGAATTCCTACTATCCCTCATCTTATATAGGTCATCTTCAACCATTTTACTAAAGGCTGCTAATAGGGGGTGTAAAGGTGGTGTATATGTACTGGGTTTCTTGAAACTATTGACCATCGGTGGACCACTGTGATTCTTGAATGCTATTCTCAGAGAGAGATTACGAACATATAATTTAAAGTCATGCAAAGTCGCTTCAAAATTACTCTGCGCTGTGGGAATAAACGAGAGGCTCTTAGACAAGACAATTATTTCATCTGCCGTCAAAGCACGAGAAGAGATGTTGAATATTATGTCTTCCCTCTCCCTTCCCACATTTTCTTGATGTCCCGGTTCGTTGATTGATCTAATGATAGCTTTCTTTTCTGTCTCCCTCTGCTTATGGATCGCACCCTCCCCTCTCTTTGTTCGAATCTGATGGGAAAAGGATGTTGGGTGTTGTAAGCTGTATTACTAGAGGTGCTCCCTATTTGGCTTACATGGGCTCCTGCAGTCTCTGATGTAACAGCAGACCTATAAGTCTTACTCCTAACAACAGGTTCTGAAGATGGTATAACATTTGAACATGGTTGATGATCAATGGAAACGTTATCAACATTGACAGTTTCATTATCAGTGGCTATAAGCGGGTGGTTATCGGAATCTGAAGATATCGAATGTTCTCCACTGATATTCGCATTCACCAAAATACCAGTGGTGCTAACAGCATCAAAAACATGGCTGCCATGATTTACAACAACCACCCACTCACTCACATTCAAAGGACCAACATCACTGGCTGCAACATGATCACAACTTAAACTAACAGGAACAGGCATACGAACAAAGTTCTTCTTCACATTATTCAAGCCAGTATCTGGGCCAGACTGACCACTGATTCCTCTATTCCCTCTCGGCCAAGTGAAAATGTGTCCCTGTCGGAAATCGATGATGTCCCTTTGTAACTTATGTTTCTTTTGATCAAGTAACTTTCTCTCATATTGATGAACACTGTCCAAAACAGTATTTAAATGTTCATCTACCGATATATTACTTACATTTGAGACAAATAGTGGACGCCAATGATTTTGTCCTTAGAGATACCAAACAATTTCTATTGGACTTGTATGACCATCTTAAGGGAGTACCTGGGGACCAGGGTTACATTTTTGTCACCATGGATGTCCACTCCTTATTCACGGTCATTCCCAATGATGTTGGAATTGAAATGGTAGGTAGTTACTTAAAGAGAAAGTCAGATATTGTTGAAGGCAAGATTGATTTATTAATGACATTTTTGGAGGTTGTCTTGGAATCCAATGTATTTTGCTTTGAAGGACAATGTTACTTACAAAGGGATGGCGTGGCTATGGGCACATCTTGTGCCAATAGTTATGCCAACCTTTTTATGGCTGAATGGGAGTAAAGATATATGCTCCGGTTTCGAGTTTTGCCAAGTCAGTGTCATTCTATAGACGCTTTGTAGATGACCTGTTTTTGTTATGGAGAGGTTCATCAGATGAATTGGATGCCTTTGTCAATGAGATGAACCTTTGTACTGGTTATCTTCGGTTCAGCCATGAGGCCTCCACTACCAAGATACCATTTTTGGATATTTGCATTAAAAAGCTGGCCAATGGCTCTATAAATACAGGGCTTTATAGAAAATCGTGTCATAAGAACACATTACTACATCGCCATAGTATGCATCCAGGTTATGTATACAACAATATTATTAAGGGGCAGGCAATGAGGATATCGAGGTATAACCCCACGGAATCAGGATTCAAGAATGACTTGTATGACTTAAATAAAAGGCTTTCAACACGTGGGTATAAAGATGGTGATATAGCTAAGGGAACTGATGGGTTAGATACTTTGAGGTTAGGAATAGCGGCTCCCTATTTTTTAGGTCACACTGTGAATGGTAGAGTAGGTGATGTGGTACAAGGCACCAAAGACTTGAGGCATAATCAAGTGGCCTTCTCTATTTTTTACACAAAAGATGTTGGTTATATCAAGGATGTCATTAGAACACACTGGGATATTCTATCTGTAGATCCCGATGTTAAAGAAATACTAGGGAGTGCCCCTAGATTTAGGTATAAGAACAAAAAGAATTTTAAGAGGCTCCTCTGTGATAAGAAGGTGGTGATGAAAGACACAATACCAATATCTTTTGGCACCAGTAGGTGCGGACACTGTAACTTTTCCCAGTTCATAGATTGTGATCCAACTTTTATACATCCTACTAATTCACATTTATATACCTTTAAAGTCAAAGGCAATTGTATGTCTAAAGACGTGGTTTACCTGGTGACTTGTGGGGCCTGTGAGTCTTTTTACATTGGGAAGATTAATAGAAGTTTAAGGGATAGGATGCATGAGCATATGTATAGTATTAGAACGGCATCCAAGGTTAATGCGTTAGCTAAACATGTCACAGAACAAGGTAGTACCCATACGTTTAGTTTTAAGATCATAGAAGTGATTACTGTAGGTAATCGTGGTGGAGATGTTAGAACATATACAGAGAGTAGAGAGACCACATGGATTATGAGGTTAAGGTCCGATTCCCATCCAGGCTTGAATGGTAAGGTGTCGGTTAAACCTTTCCTTAAGATGAGAAGACTAAGAGTCTTTGATTGAAAATCCTTAGATTTTCTGTTAATATGTTCTCTTATATGTACATTCCATCATGTAGTTATTATTATTTTTACTTTTTATTTTTTCATCTTTTATTCTTCATTCTTCATTTTTATTCTATTTTTATGTTATATATATATATATATATATATATATATATATATATATATATATATAATGAATGAGTTATTATTAATTGCATTGCCATAGTTGTATGTAATAAATTATTCTTATTTGTTTATTTTCTATGGATGATGAACAGATTGTTCACGATCTATAGTTTTTAAGCTAGTTTTGTTTTAAATGTTTTTATTTAATAGGGTTGCACAGCACATTTCCTTTAAAACATTTTGTTACGCTCATTGGATAATTCAATGGTGGTTTTCCCACCAATGTTTGTATATAAACTGTTTAGTATTGAGTTTTTAAAGGGTCTGATGAAGCCGGAAGGTGAAAGCGCTAACCCATGTCTGTGTTATCACCATATTAAACAAGTTATTTCAGAACTGAATGAGTCCGTGATTTGCTTCTTTGAAGGATTTATGCTATCGTCTGCCTATTTGGTTACTACTTGACTATTGTGACTCGAATGAGTTATTTATGTTCTACGTTGTACTCTATTCGTTTGGGCTCTTGATGTTCTGAAGTTATTTTATAGACCTTTGGCACGTTTACCGTGTGTCGCTCATTCCATTTTTGTCTGTTTTTATTTATATTTTGGCTGCTTTGGTTGGAGCGTTTACTCTGCATAGGCATTATATCTTTTGGATTATACCTTGTAAAATCTGTCAGGTTTCTTGGGATCTGGGGGCTGAGAAACAGGGGCCACAGAAGCTGCTGAAAAGGTATTCAGTAGGACAGCATGAACTGCTGGCTTGGGAAGCTCTGTCTGAAGAAGCTCATAATATCAGAAACTTGACTGAAATCTCACTTCAAGAATTCCATCATGCAGATAACAGTGTCTCCAAAAGAGACTTCCTCTAAAGGGGAATCTGGACTAATATTATCCTCTTCCTCTGAACTCTATTCCAAGGGGAGAGGGATTTGAGAAAAATAGGCTAAGGACACTTCATCCAGATCCTGGTCCTCAGAGGACTCCAGCTCCCTTGGTCTTTTGAAAGGAGTGGAACACCAGGCAGGGCAGGCACAGGTCCCCTTGTGGAGGATTTAAAGCCATTAAAGCATTAAACAATCCCTGAGTAAAAATGCTACCATTCTCCTTGGTGATCTTTAACTGTAGGGGGAAATATGCTTGGTTTTCTGTTTCTGTTTCTACAGGAAGTCCACAAGAAACACCCTGGGCAGGTCAGATCCTTGGTGACACTAAAGTGTACTAGGAATCTCCTCACTCACTAAAATCTGCAGAATCCCCCTTGGTCTCTCAGATATAATCAGCAGAGGTTTCCCCTCAACATCTGGAGCAGACATTTGTAAAACCTCTGAGGACATGGAAGAAGTTGGATCCATGTTGGCCTCCAATGTGGGTGTGGCAGAAGAATCCAAAGCAACTACGAGGCAATCCCCCAGGCTTTCACTAGCCTCGGGAGAGATATCCAGGAGAGGCTGGACAGCAGCTGTATTAGACCTGAGTTTTTTTTTTCTTGGCCAACAGCTGACCCTTGGGATGGGAAGACTCCATTGTAAACCTTGAGTTAACAGCTTAAGACATTGGTTTTCAATGTAAATAAATAAGGAGGAGATATGACTATGTAGGGTCTTGGGGACAAAAGGTTAGCAAAAAGAACATTCTGTATAGTCATGGGAAACACCCAAAAAGAAGAGACACTGGTTGTGACAGTCTTTATGGGGAACTTACCTCCTAAGCTGACATTTTCCTTTTCTGGATGCCATGAAACCAACCAACACTAAATAAAAAAGATAAGGAGAAACCCCAGTGGAGCACTTATCTGAAAAAACAGCTTGTTAGCCAACACAGAAGAAAGGTGTTCAGACAGACATTCAATGAAGGCATTTGGACTGGCGGCAAAGAAATTCTGAATGTATGTGTCTGTATATCACCTTTATGCCCTATGTCTTGCGTAGGGACTGTACATGTGACATACGGCACCTGTAAGTACTACAGACATTGGTATACTGGCTAGACTGTGGGCTATCCTTGGCAGGAGATCCCTTAGGTAAAGAATATTGGAACAGTGGCTTGGAAGGGCATCTGCCTATTCAGCCAACATCATCACAGGAAGTCTGCTTCAAAACTTTGCTAAGCAGACTGATAGTCATATCTTATTAATATGTGTTTATGTTATTACAAAGCAAATATATTAATGCAAATAATTCGTGTTTGATAAAAACAAGACAGATGATTGTTATGGAAGAGTTTGAGAGAAACATCTGGGTGTGGCATCTGACCCAGTTACAAAAACAAGAAAAAGGTACTTTTGATGTGAGTATAGAATTGTCAGCATATTTGGAAAATAAAGCTTTACTATAAATGCAACAGTACTTGAGATACAAAAACATTTACTGTTTCAATTCATGTTTTGAGTATTGAAAAATTTAATGCAAAGCACAGTTTGGAGATGTTAAAAAAAATAGGTCTAGATCCTTCTAGACCATTGTACACATTTTACAGTACCATTTAATCCCAAAGCTATGATAGCTGAACACGTTAGGTTCCATAACAGGTATAGGAAAATCCAATCCAAAGACTTTTATTGCGTGAAACATTACTGCTTTCGCAGTACAAATGACTGCTTCTTCAGATGCATATGTATATGTACACACATCTGAAGAAGCAGTCATTAGTACTGCGAAAGCATTAATGTTTCATGCAATAAAAGCCTTTTCATTTTTATGACAAATGCCTGGTTTAGTCTCACCTCACTGCTTTGGATTGGATTTTACTGTTTTTATGTGTTTGGTGGAACGTTTATCCAGCATATATAGGTTTTTGTTCTTGTTAGGTATAGGAAAATATTTAATCATATCTGAGGAGAAAGTTGAGCTACTAAGATTGCCAGGTGTTTCCAGTTACAAAAGGGCCTGATTCAGACATTAATTAACAGACTGTTTTGTAGTGTACATGTTTAGACCACACACACTTAGCTGTATATTTAATTTATTGACCTTCGAGTACTTTAATTCAAGTTATAAAGTTTTTTCACTCACCAATATTTTCTTTCTTTATCAATAGCGTTGTCGCCTCACAGTAAGACGTTGTCCTGTTCGATTCTCAGCTAGAGCATCTTCTGTGTGGAGACATGCATGAATGGGCGTACCTTTGTTGAAGGTTGTGCATCAGAGCTGGCAACTCAGCACGTAAAAATCTACTGCCAATCATTAGCGGACCGGAGTTCCGCTGTGGCGACCCCTAACCGGGAAAAGCCGAAAGACACATCAATAAACTAATTATCTTTATACTTTGCCACAATTAAAATACATATTTTGCCATAAATAAAATAGTTAGGTTCTTGCACTTTTAGTTGTAAAATTATTTTTTTATTAAATTCACTATATCGGGTTTATAAGCAGTTGCTTCTGTGATCTGTAAACATTGATTTTAATATTAAATTCCTCTATTCTGCTTTCTTGCAGTTAAGGTCTTCGTTTTATCTGAACTATTACCAAACTTAATGGACAAAACCTTGCAACACTGTCTGAAAGCTGCAGATTTTATTGTGTAATCCAAATATTTATGTACATGCATGGTAAAACTATTTTAAGACTTTAATTTTTATTCTCCAAGGGGCTACATAATGGATATAAAAGTAAAACTTAGCTTTGAGGAATGTGAAATATCTTATTTGATTATTTTTTGAATAAGTTATATATTACAGCAGAACATTTTAATTAATTAGTTACACTTCATCTCCAGTTATGATTTACCTTTTCTTTACAAACTTGTGTTGTCCATCCTCTTAACTAGCTATTCCACTGTTTTTTACTTCATTTTCATGAAAACTGAATGTAAAGCTTTATGAAGTCAATAAAACTCACAGTGGAGGGGAAGAGTGATATTAAGGTGGGTTAAAAGGCTTCTTTACTGTAGTTTGGTAGTTAGGATGAGGGTGGGCGGCAGCTGAAAGGCAAATTTTGGGGAAGGGCTAAACTGTCAGAGAAGATACAATTAAGTTGTGGTTCTTTTCAAACTATAACAACAAGTATACAGATACTGCAAACTGTAATCTATGCTCTGCAGATTTATTTGTAGGCATGTTCAGATATTTCATGCTATGTTATGAACTTCCTGGGTAGTGGTCTATGATTAGAACTTATATTTTGGTGGGTTTGTTGTGTTCTCCATAGCCTTCTGTGTGACGCACAGCAAGTTTCATAACAAAACAGTGCATATTGCATGTAGTAATGGATGACATTTGGCTTCAGAGGCCTGAAGGCAGGAAGAGGGACACACAACTGGTTAGGTTTTATACCAGACATTTCAACTGGCATATGTAGTGAAGATGACTGGCTATTTCATTACTTCCTAACAGTGTTATGCATACTTTTACAGTTAATTCAATTTCTCACCCCTGAGTAACACAAGTGCTGCAACAGAATGGTGGCAGGAGAAAAAAATCTTCTCTTCCCCTCTCTCTCTCTCTAGGAGATGAATGATTTAGCAAAACACACAATTATTATCCAATGTCCACAGACACTGTACATCAGCATTTTTACATACTTCAGGCCTTGATTGACTGCTCTTCCAGGATTTGCAAATGTGGAAATATTTACCTGTAAGAGGCAGCGTACTAGTTCACCAAGGGGTTGGGGGAAAAGACATTATAATTGTAGTTATTGTGGAAACTCTAAGTAGTGAAACACATTTTGGATTGAAAGTATGTGGTAATATGAGACCTGGGCAGATGGCAATTAGTTGTCCATTAATGGGATGAATAGCTCTGACCTGACATTAATACTTTTCATCTGGTGTTGATGGATATGGGCAAGTGTGACCAATATAAGGTGATGGTATTGTGCGAGGGAACAGATAATTTGGTAATTATTTTCTGCAGACAATTTCAGTTCATTATGACAGGTTGTCACTGTCGTTTGTACAACCATTAATTACAAATTGCAATTTGTATAGTGTAGCAAATCATGAGCAATGATGCATTGTTACTGATGATCTATCAATTGCTGCAGTAGTGTTTAAGTCTACCATGGAAGTATTATTCCAGGTGAATGGAGAGGTGTCCGTAATAATGAACTGGGAAGTGTGCAAGATTACAAAAAGTATGTATAATCCACTACTGGTTTTAAAGGCCTGCGTATATGTTAAGAAGGGTTATTCAAATTATATGAGAAGCTTCAGACTAACAGAGCACAAGTACTGACAAGAGGACAGCTCAGAAGTGTCAGTTTACCATGATTTCTGCTATATATCTTATATTACTAGTTTTTATTTGGCCCTTGGCTACAGTTCTTAACATCAAGCCACATCAAATTCACGTTTTAAGAAGCTGTCCTTAAATTCAGTAACAGCTTCCTTAACACCCTCAACTCTCTAGCCCTTATCAGAAAGATTTGTGTTAAATCCAATTATGCTCCCTGGATAAACAAAGAAGCTCTCTTCATCATGCAAAAGAGAGACAATGCACGGAATATCTGGAATAAACTCAAAGCCCCTTCTAGTCTCCAAAACTATAGGGAACTATGAAACATCGCAAAAAAAAGTGCCACCCTTAACAAAAAATCCTTTTATCTTGACCCACAAAAAAGCCCCCATTCAAACCCCCCAAAAAAGTACTGTCAACAAACTCTTACACCCAGGGAACCCAGCCCCTCCTAACCCATCCTCAAACAACTGTCCACTAGAAACTGCCACTCTTTCTGAATTCTTTCTTCATTAACTCCATACAAAACCTAATTAAACCAAACACAGATACGTGCCTTGACACTCCTCATCCCCCCCACCAAACTCCTTTCTCTATCAAGCCTGTCCCCACCTCCATCATCAGATTTTTACTTTACAAACTAAAACCCTGCTCCTCCTCTGTTGCTGACCTGCCTCCTCTGTACCTTAAACTCGCTGCCCCTTCTATCACCTATCCAGTCTCCATACTTATCAATAGATCAATTCAAGAAAATTCTGTCCCTAATATCTGGAAAAAGTCCTATATTATACCCTTACATAAATGAGGCATCTCCACTGACCCCTCCAGTTTCAGGCCGATTGCTATTCTGTCCCCTCTTTCTAAGATTCTGGAAAAGTGTGTACACAAGCAGCTCATCTCATACCTCATTCAGGAAAATCTCTTCACATCAACACAACGCCATTTCCAACCACATCATAGCACAACTACAGCAGTACTATCCTTCACTCACTCTATCGCTACATCTCTTAATAATAACACACTAGTATCATGCCTCTTCCTTGACCTCTCTAAAGCTTTTGACACTGTGTCCCACAACCTCCTTTTCGCCAAACTTTCCTCCTTCAGTCTCTCCACCTCTACTCTATCCTAGTTCTCTTTACCTATCAAATGGCTCTCTGCAACTTCACCTTCCTCCCTGCCCAAACTGGTGTGCCCGAAGGCTCCATCCTGGGCCCACTACTAGTTAACATCTTTACTAATAATCTCTACCAATCCTGCCCTCTCTCCACACTTATACAATATGCCGATGACTCCACCATCATCACTACTTCTGACAGTATACCCCACCAACTCTCTCTCACTCAGGACACCCTCCACTCAGTTGAAAGATGGCTCACAACTAACCAACTCCTACTTAACCCCAATAAAACAAAACTTCTACTCATCTTCCCCAAGTCCCTCCAACACCTTAAAGCCTCCTTCTCGGTCTCTTCTCTAAACAGTACTACTATTAAGGTTGAATCTCACACAAAACTTCTCGGGGTCTTTCTAGAGGATGAACTTAAATTTGACATCCACATCAATAACTGTATCAAGAAGACACACCAAAAACTAGGACTGCTCTACAGAAATAAAAAATTCTTAACACAAGAATCTAAACTGTCTCTAGCTCAAACCTACCTACTGCCTACCCTACTATATGCTCCCCCTATCTTCATTAACCTCCAAAATATCTGTCAACCAAACTCATGCTCACATACAATTGCTAGATTTGCCACAAATCTCCCCTATCTCTCACATCACTGCCTGTCCTTACAAAAACTCCACTGGTCGGAACTTCATAATCAGCTCCTTCTGACTCATACTATCCTCCAACAACCCTCTGGCTGTCCAGCTATAGCAACCCTCATATCTCCTTACGTCCCCAACCGGGAACTTTGTAGCTCCGACCAGCACCTCCTTCAAATCACAAAACCAAATAAATCTATAGGAAAAATGCTATATCGCCACTCAGTTAACTCCTATTGGAACTAACTTCCTCTCCATATCAGAACCACCCAAAACCTTTGCAACCTCAAACTCACTATAAAGGAACATCTGCTTAACTCCTGGAACTGCCCCTGTAAGAATCCTACTTGAACTCTGCCCACTCTACCTTACCCCCCCCCCCTTTTCAGATAGCCATTCCTACTTGTTTTCTAGGTTTTCCTGCTGTTTGACTATTCCTTCCACTACACTCCTGTCTTCACACTTTACCTCTTCCTCCTCATACACTCTATACCCCCTCCTTTTTCTTTCCCACAGTACCTGAACCCCTCTTTCCTGGTAACTATATTCTTCACTACACTTACACTTAGGTTAGCTAATTTCCCATCCTAATGATTATTCTCATGTTGAATTTGTGTTTATATGTCTCATAATAGATTATATCTATGCTGAATTCTTCTCTTTCTTCATACATTGTATAAAATTAACCTTTCTTTTGTATGGTTGTTTGATTAAATACTTAATTTGATTGTATAAAAAAAATGTCATTGATGTACTGGAGCTTTTCTCTTCGGGTCTCTGCTGAAAAAGGGTGTCTGCCCAGTCAAACCAACCCAGTTAACAAATGGCAAATAAAAAAATAAAATAAATCTAACATTCATACCCCTGTGGCAGAGAGACCTATGGCTGATTCATTACCCTTGAGATGAGTGTTGGGTGTCAGGAGTGGTATTGCCATCAGTGCTGAAGATTAGGGATCTTACACTTTAAATGCTATCGTTTCTGTTATAGCTATTACTTCATATCTGTACTATGGGACATGTGCTTCTTTCTAATTATGTGTTGCCTGTTTTGCAGGTTACTGCACTGCTTTGGCAAACACGCATTATGGTCATCACAAATCAGCTGACCCCTCCTCAGAGGGGAGTAGCATTAGTCATTCCACCGCTGTCTTACCCCTGCAAGCTTTTCTAGCATCTGAAGCACTTACTGAACACAGGTCATCTGGCCACAGTCAGAGGTTTAGCCCTCTAAGCCATGTGAAGTGGCTGTCCATTAATAGTTTGAAATACTAGAAAGTTTTTACTGATTTTCATACAGTCTACATTTTTTGAGGCAATTCATACAAAACCATTGTTCAACACAGTAGTAGAATAGTATATATATATTTTTCTTAGTTTGTTTACTGGAATAGTGCACTGATCACAATAGACCATTTGCAGGCATAACTCAGGTGTAAATAATTAAATCTTGAAAAGTGAGAGGATGCCTGAGGAGTGGAGAAGATGTCTATTGGTACTGCTTTTTAAGAATAAGGGTGATGTGCGGAGTTGTAGTAACTACAGAGGTATAGAACTGATCAGCCACAGCATGAAGTTATGGGAAAGAGTAGTGGAAGCTAGGTTAAGAAGGGAGGTGACGATTAGTGAGCAGCATTATGGTTTCATGCCAAGAAGGAGCACTACAGATGTGATGTTTGCTCTGAGGGTGTTGGTGGAGAATTTTAGCGAAGGTCAGAAAGAATTTTAGACTTAGAGAAAGCATATGACAGTATGCCTAGAGATGAGTTGTGGTATTGTATGAGGAAGTCAGGAGTGGCAGAGAAGTATGTAAGAGATGTACAGGGTATGTACGAGGGCAGTGTGACAGTGGTGAGGTCTGCGGTAGAAGTGACTGATGTGTTCAAGATGGAGGTGGGATTACATCAAGGATCATCTCTGAGCCCTTTCTTACTTGCAATGGTGATGGACAGGTTGACAGAGGAGATCAGACAGGAGGCTCACATGGACTATGAGGGTTGCAGATGACATTGTGATTTGTAGTGAGTGTAGGGAGCAGGTTGAGGAGACCCTTGATAGGTGGAGATATACTCTAGACAGGAGAGGAATGAAGGTCAGCAGGACTAAGACATAATATATGTGTGTGAATGAGGGGGGGAACAGAGGAATGGTGAGGATGCAGGGAGTAGAGTTGGTGAAAGTGGATGAGTTTAAATACTTGGGAGCAACAGTTCAGAGTAATGGTTAGTGTGGAAGAGAGGTGAAGAAGAGACTGCAGGCAGAATGGAGTGGGTGGAGAAGAGTAAAAAACAGCATGACCAAGTCAGAAGACCAGATATCCACAGCAAATAAAATATTTAATTAACTTTCCTTAGTGCTTTCATCTGGAAAGTGCAACAGATCTCTTCAGATTGAAAAAACATTCAACATACACACCCATAAATACACCCGGTCTATATTACATCAACTAACGTTTAAATGTTCGAATCTCTAAAGGTCGACCTTTAGAGATCGAACATTTAAATGTTCGAAAATGTAATAAAAACAAAATAAGCAAAACAAAAATATAAAAAAGCAAGCCCTCCTGCACCCCCCACACCCCCCACTACTAAAATATACCAACTCCGAGATCGCACATCAGTGCACTTCAGTGCGGAAACAGGAAATTTCCCCGTCACTACACTGTAGCGTGATCTTGGAGTTGGTATATTTAAGTAGGGGGGTGTGGGGGTGCGGGGTAGGGCTTGCCCCCCCTGCTCGCACCCTTTGTTTTTATTACTTAGTTTTTTTTTATTTTTAAAGATTTTCGAACACGTAAATGTTCGATCTATAAAGGTCGACCTTTACAGATTCGAACATTTACGTTTTCGTTGATCTAATATAGACCCAATACCCCTGCTCTAATTAATTATTCACCTGGAAAACAATTAATAAATAAATTAGCCTTAAAGATGTAAGACAAGTAAACCAAATATAAACATCCTAAATCCTAACAATTATACACCATGTCATAGACAATTAAAAAAATATAAATATAAAAACTATTTTTGGTAAGATTTTAATTTTAAAACACTACCAATAGACAAATAGTCATTCAACCCCGGGTTCTGGTTAGCATTTAACCTGAGTTGCCATAGGAGTTCCTTGTATTCAAGGAGATCCTTCCATGGGCCTCCCCTCCCAGTTTTAGAGACCATGTCTAAACGAAAAAATAAAAAATAATGCCTAGTGTTGTTGCTAATATGTTTAGCTAAAGAGTTGTTGGGCTTGTTTTTTCGAATGTCCAGGGAGTATTCATAAATATGCTCCTTGAACTTGTGCTGGGTCTGAGTGGAGAAGAGTGTCAGGAGTGATTTGTGACAGACAGGTACCAGTAATAGTGAAAGGGAAGATCTACAAGATGGTAATGAGGCCACCTATGTTATATGGGTTGGAGACGGAGGCACTAACAAAAAGACAGGAGTCAGAGCTAGAATTAAAGATGTTCAGATTTGCATTGGGTGTGACAAGGATGGACAGGATTAGAAATGAGTATATTAGAGGGTCAGCTCAGGTTGGGCAGTTTGGAGACAAAGCCAGACAGGCAAGATTGCATTGGTTTGGATGTGTGCTGAGGAGGGATGCTGGGTATATTGGGAAAAGGATGCTAAGGATGGCGCTGCCAGGTAAGAGGAAAAGAGGAAGGCCTAAGATAAGGTTTATGGATGTGGTGAAAGAGGACATGCAGGTAGCTGGTGTGACAGAGCAAGATGCAGAGAACAGGAAGAAAAGGAGACAGATGATCTGCTGTGGTGACCCCTAATGGGAGCAGACAAAAGAAGAAGAAATAGAGTCCTGTTTCTTTTAGAAATGAAATGGTTGGTTATAATTTTTGATTGGAATATTCAAGAAACACACAACAAACACAAGCTTGTTTGTTTGGCATAATGCTGTATTAGCTAGCAGGTTAGGTTTCTGGCAGCCCATTTTTATTTCCTGTGTAGAATGTTCTCATAAATTGCTATGCACGGATCAAGGGGCTCACATACAGAGTTCTGCAGTGTGTGCTATGATGTAGGACCACTATTGACAGCTGTCTTCCTGGATCTTTACATATCCCCTACTAAGTCATTTTTCTTTTGCACCACTCCAACTCACTCCTTAACTATAATCTTGAGGACAAGCACTCAGACTGAGTTTTACTAAGCCTCAAGACTAAACTGCAATGCAATAACACACAGCTTTTCTACTCTTGGAAACCATGGTCTTAGAACCCTTCCCCTACCATTTTCAAAGACCTGACCCTTTTACGTTCACTTTTAAACCCAATTAAAAGCACATATTTTTATACAAGCCAAAAGTAATTATGTTCTTTAGACCACATTGCCTAATTTCCATGAAGTATTTTCGGGTCTATGTTAAATCATCGAATGCTTAAAAAAGCAAATGATTTATTGAACCCATGTAAGTGAAAGCTTACAATCTCGATCACTTAGAACAGTGATTTTTTTTCCAAGGGAAAAAAAAATTGCTGTTCCGCAAAACAAAAAAAAAAAACAAAACAAAAAAAGCTTTAAAACATTACATAAAGTGGGGGGCAAACCCCCCCACACCCCCCTACTTAAATATACCAACTCCAAGATTGCACTACAGTGACAAAAATGGCAAAGTAATGGAGGCAGCCAAGTGAATTCGATATTTTGCCTTTTCATGCTTTCAAGTTCAATCAAGATGCATTTGAAAGAATACATCTTCGATCATTTAATAGGAACCCCTATTTTCATCTATCCTCCCTCAATATTCAGTACTGTACTTAAGAGCTGTTAAATATCGACAATCTTACATACTTTATATCCCTGTTCTCCACTCTCACTTCTTTACTGTGTGTTCTACACAACACTTTTGACTAGCATCCTTTATAATTTACTGTATAGTAAATAGTTTCATCTTATCAATACAAAGTTTTAGTGTTCTTTGATATGAAATGATTTACAAATCTTTTTCTTAATCTGTACTTTATCTCCAGGCCAGTCGTGAAACTGGTCTACTGTGAAGGGTGTTCTGTGTTAGCTAGTAAATTTAAATAAATATGTATATCATTGTTTAAGCTGCACTGGTATCACAGATAAGGCAGATTATGATATAGAGACTTCCTGTCCCTTCATACCCATACCTGGAGTTAATTGTCTTGCAGTTAGCTCAGATGATTAAGGTCATGAGTTTTTAATCAGCTACTTCCCGTGGTCCAGGATTAGAGTCTTTCAGCCTCCTTTTGCATTTTATGTGGTCCTGAACAACTCACTTAACCTTTTTTTATTTACCCTTTGTTGACCCAGTTAGCCCACTAGGTCAATGGATTCTTCTCAGGGGATACCTGAGGTGATATCCATACTGACTAGGGAAATTTGGCCAGGACATAGAGAAGTGTCCCTTACTCTTTTTGATAAGTGCTGTGGGATCTTTTACATCCACATGAGTGATCACCAATCCATGAAGATGGGGCCCCAGCTCAATGTCTCATCTGAAGGATGGTACACGCACTAGTGCAGCACCCCCCCCCCATGCTGCACTGCAGTGTCAGTATTGTAAAATTAATCCATCTACCTGGGGTGGGAATAGAAACCACAGCCCTCTCATTTTCTAGTGCCAAAGGGTGTGCATTACCTGCTGAGGTATTGAGGCTGCTCCTGAGCTGAGTGTGAAAAATGTTCAAGTGAATCAGTGCTCTACCATGGTAAACAAATGCAATTAATTAAAAAAAGTCCTCTTTATTTCAGTGTCTGAGGTTGCATTTCTGGGTCTTCATCTCAGTGGTTGATTTTAGTTAATGTATACTCGTACTGGATGAACTGTAAAGTGTGGAGTTACTTGGCAATGCACTTATACAGTGGAGTTACTTGGTAATGCACTTATACAAAACAATGGGATAGCTGTCCATTACATTGCTTGAGCCTTACAAAAAATGGGATAGGTGTCCCTTACATTGTTTGTGCCTTACAAAACAATAGGATAGTTGTCTGTTACATTGTTTGTGCTTTATATAACAATGGGATAGCTGCCCATTACATTGTTTGCGCCTTACAAAACAATGGGATAGCTGTTTGTTACATTGTTTGCAATTTACAGAACAAAGGGATAGCTGTCCATTACATTGTTTGCGCCTTAGAAGACAATGGGATAGTTGTCTGTTACATTGTTTGTGCTTAAAAAAACAATGGGATAGCTGTCAGTTACACTGTTTGCACATTACAAAACAATGGGATAGCTGTCAGTTACACTGTTTGCACATTACACCCACAAGACAATGGGATAGCTGTCCATTACATTGCTGTGGGATAGCTGTCCATTACATTGCTGTGGGATAGCTGTCCATTACATTGCTGTGGGATAGCTGTCCATTACATTGCTGTGGGATAGCTGTCCATTACATTGCTGTGGGATAGCTGTCCATTACATTGCTTGCACCTTACTAAACAATGGGACAGCTGTACATTACACTGCTTCTGCCTTACAAAACAATGGGGTAGATGTCAATTACATTGTTTGTGGCTTTCTAGTATCTACTGTGTTTGCATCTTTGTTGTGTTGCTACATATTAACACAGGAGGGGGGACAGGGAAAGTTGATTGCTTTTGCAGTACATTTCATGAAAATGTCAATGACAACTGACAACTGATCTGTTCCACACTTTTCACACATGAAATTGTTCTGTAGTTTTGTTTCATCATGGTTTGATTGCTTGGTTTCATTTGGCAAGTGCTAAGAAATTACTGTGAGGTCTTACTCCTGACTTAAGGATTAATGCAGCCTATTAAAAATCAGCAATATATACATTGAATTTTTTTTTGTGCTATAAGCAATAGACGTGATCCTTTCACTCTTCAAACTAGATCACATTACGCAAACACAGGTCACCCCAAGAATAATAATCTTAGGGTGCGCTTCTGCAACGGTAAGGGTGAAGAGTTCCTTGCATAGTTAACACAAAGTGATGTCTTTTGTATGACCAGCAATGAAAATGGTTTATGTTATACCGATTACTGTGAAAAGTCCAAAGTGCTATAATGCTAGAGTTGTTTTCTTTACTTTAATTGAATTCATATTATTTTATAGACATTGCAAACTGTAGAAAAGTTAGCTAGCAGTCTCCATTCTGATTGCCTAATTCTAACAGTGTTTTCAATAGACGTGATCCTTTCACTCTTCAAACTAGATCACATTACGCAAACACAGGTCACCCCAAGAATAATAATCTTAGGGTGCGCTTCTGCAACGGTAAGGGTGAAGAGTTCCTTGCATAGTTAACACAAAGTGATGTCTTTTGTATGACCAGCAATGAAAATGGTTTATGTTATACCGATTACTATGAAAAGTCCAAAGTGCTATAATGCTAGAGTTGTTTTCTTTACTTTAATTGAATTCATATTATTTTATAAACATTGCAAACTGTAGAAAAGTTAGCTAGCAGTCTCCATTCTGATTGCCTAATTCTAACAGTGTTTTCAATGAAAAGTGAGTTATAGTGTCAATGAGAATAAACAGTTATTTAGTATCTTTTAATATAATTATGCAAACTGCTCTTTATTACAAAGCAGTAAATGGGGGGGGGGGGTCAATGTAAATTAGAAAACGTGAATTATGTATAAATGAAGCTACAGTTAAAAATCCTTCAGAACTTTTAGTTTTAATGTATTTATTATAAAAGCAGCAAAAGCATGGGGAAAATGATTCGCATCGATTAAGAGACGTAATATGTCACGTGATTCAGTTGTTTATGCTGGGTTTCCAGTATTCAGTGCATTACTGCTGGCAATATGGTTTTGGCGGGGAGGGAGTACAGAGCTAGGGATGTGCAAGTCTGTTAAATCTGAGATATCATTTCAGTGTAGTTGTCTGGGGCACAGAATCATAACTATTCTGAAAAGTAGGATGGTCACTTGTTATAGAGCATGTTTCAACAGGGTACTTGGTGAGAATCAGGTGCATCAAGGGGGTCAAGGAGGAGTTATAATGATCAGTTTGTGGAATTTAGTTGACTTTGTTCTGACTACTTGTCAGAGACACATATAGGCAAACATGATGCAGGGATTTTTACACATGCATCTCTACCTGTGAGAGATGGGTGGTTGTTTTCATTTCTAGATTTAGCTTTTAGGTATTATTGTTTGCTCTACAGTACTGTATCATGGCTTCAGCATAGCTGATGATGGATATAATTCCTGGGTACTTATGATGGCTCAACAGGGAGAATGGCGAATCACTGATATCGGGCCTTTGTAGAAGGGCATGTTGTATTTCGATACTTAGGCCAGCTATACATTTTTTGGTGGAATAATGAGCTACGTGTGGAGGGGCATTTCATATATTTTTGTGTCTACTTTTTGATGTTAAGATTTTTTTGTCTAAGGTTCTAGTTAGGGGTGGTGCAACACTAGGATGCATGTCGATCCATCAAAGGTAAGTTCAACGAGTGCAAAAAACCTAAAACCAAATCACTGAAACTGTGTTCAGCTTACATTGAAACATCCCTCTACACTCCCCTAGAATTATATTTACCAATTCCAAGGTCACACAACAGTGGAGAAAAAGGCAATCTCCACTTTCATCAAAGGCAATTTCAGTGAACCCGCTTTTGTTTCTTTGCATTCGCTGACATCACCTTTGACGGACTGACATGCTCACGCAACACCAATATGTGGGCGGTGTCATGGTTTGTTGAAAGACACTGCATAGTGATCAGTGCTGACAGACAGCTGGATGACTGACCATTGCAGATGGTCTTCATTTTTGTTTCAAGGTAACTTACAGCAGTTAAAACTTATTGCTTTAGTTCTGGTCAGTAGCATTTTACAAGTGATTATTTATTGCAGCTTACATGTCATTCCTCTATTTTCAGTGGTATTTCACAAGGGAACATCACCCAGGTAGATCTTTGGATACAGTTAGGAAGGAGGAGTACACAGTTTTATCTGTTAATGTCTGTTGTTGCGTAAGCCGGGTTATGAATATGTCTAGATAGGTCATTTTGGCAAAATTATAGTGGTACATAATATTTTAGTAGAGAATTTTGGGCTTGTATACCTGGTAACTTGAGGGAATTCATAGGTTCATAGGTTCATAGGTTCATACTAGGCTATCTGCCCGAGGGCATTTACAAGCCTAGCCCATAGTTTTGTGGCTTACGCCACCCCTTTAGTATGGGGAACTATACCCATTATTTTGCTGTGCCTCTGTTGAGCAGTGACACTGAGGTAATCCCTGGGGTATATCTGCGATCTCCCATCCATTGGTCAAGATTTCTCTTGAACAAGGCCATCGAGGTGCTCTGCCTCACATATACCGGGATTTTATTCCACAGCATAGGGAGTCTTTGGGTGATGAATCTATCCCTCCAGCACGTCCTATTAATAGCCGTGTCGAGGTTTAAGTCTCCGCCCTTGTGGCTCTGACGGATCTAGATTTTTGAGGTGAAGCATATTCATCAAATCTGGGTTTGACATGGCCTTGTATGTTAGGCAAAGGTCACCTCTGAGCAACTGAATA